>NC_045541.1:79217778-79587778 GCF_009769535.1 Thamnophis elegans | reverse complement strand
TTATACTAGCATCGTTATTGCCACAACTAGGAGTGTTGAGGAGCAGAAGACTGTACAGTATGTTGAAAACTGGCCAATGCAGCCTATAGAGATTGGGGTTGTGTTCACCCAACACTCTAACTCATAGTTGAACAAAACAGTTTAAATTAATCCAACCATAAACCAAACATGATTTAGAATCACATAAACAAGCCAACCATACAGTATGTTAAAGGTGTGTGGTAAATGGGCTGTAGTAATTTATCTAGTTCCCACCTGAGTAGTAGTAAAAATACAGAGATATTTATTTCAATCACTCCCTCTAACTCTATTCCCCTGTCTCAATTTTTAGACAGCTTATGAAGCTAAATACCCAATAGTTTTTTTCCCAGCACATGCATTCCCTACGTTTATGGAACACTTATGATCAAGGAAAAATCAAGAGGTTTGGGAATGGAACTTTGGGATATTGAAGACAAATCAGTGGAAACATTAATTCCGTAAGAGGTAAAATACACATGAGCCCAATTAGCCATTATTTTCTCCTTTTCCCTTCTTTCTCACTTACATGTAGAGTAAGACTTCCAGTTCAGATCTTTTGCTCCCTGCTTCAGCTCAGATTAAACAAAGCTCTTCTGAGTGTACCCTCACCTCTCGTCTAATCTTCAGGAGGGCAGGGAGATTTAATACAATGTGAAACAAGTATCCAGGATGGTCTTTCTCATTCTACTCTCCTCTGGAGGTGCTAGATTAAATGGTCCATAACTCTTACACAGTATGGTCAATGTAGTTTGGTCATAAAGAGGGCTAATACACCTGCATGGGATGAGATTGGGGGGGGGGGAACTCATCTAGATAAATTAGGTATTTAGATGATGGCCTATTGTCATGATAGAGATTAATATTACTCCAGCAGCAATGATGTTTCTCCATCATATTTGAATAGGACCTTGACATCTAATTGGGGGGATATCAAGACAGGTGAATTGGATTAAATTGAGGGAGAGGTGCGCAAAGTCAGCCTCACTCTCTCTTCCCAGATTCCATCTTCCTCCAATAGCAGGACAAGAGTCAAGACAGTTGGAGAGGGGCTGGGCGCAGCGGTTGACCAGGGCGTCTTTTGTGTCTTGCCGTGCCCTTAGCATACCACGTTGTTTGCAGAGACCACCTTCATGACCGTTGTCCTATTCTAGTAGCTTTCATCCATTCAATCCTCAAGAATCTGTCTTCACATGCTCGGGATAGACAAGTCTCTATCTCACTGAAGATCAATGACCCAACGGCTATTCTCAACCTGATTTGGCCAGCCTGATAGAGCTGTTGCCTGGGATATTGCCACTGCACATGCTACAGTACTAGGAGCCACAGGTGAGAACTGAGTGACAGGTGGGGACCAAAGGTGGATGAGCTGCCCCAAAAGCTACCCTAAAACAAGCTGCCCTAAAAGAAGACGACATGCCCCTACACCAGAGGTGCTACCCCTCCCTGAATACCCCATACACCCATAATACTGCCATAGAGCCCCTCACCATGATACAAATGAAGCAAAACTAAGTCCTAATCATTCAATCTTGATAAGATTGCCTCTTATTCATTGTCACACTGGCAGCACCCAAGAAAAGTGGGGCTGCAGTAAAGGAGGAAGATTAAAGGTGGTTCTGCATTAGGCAGAATCAGATTCTATGGGAGGGTAATAATAGCAAAGTGAAAGCTGTATGTGCTCCATATAAAATACCTTGCAATCTCTAATCTTTAAGGTAAATTGGACTAGAAGACCTTCAAGGTCCTTTCCAATTTTGTTATTGTATTATTGTTTGTTTGTCCAGATAGCAGACGATCGTGGCACATTAGCTACAGCTGACCCCCTATTGATACCAGTCCTTATGGTGAAGGTAAAAAAAGGAATCCTTCAATCATTCTCTCCATCTTTGCTGCTAGAACAAGCAAAAGACAGAAATGGTTTTGTCCTCTCCCTGTAATTGCAAAAAGAAACGGGGATAGGTTTTCAGGGTGGCTTATAGCAGAAACAGATGAATATTCATTGCAGATGCCTTGCAAAATAAAGTATTTTTCAATTGCTAAGGAAACTTTAATGTGCTGTAAAACATGAGGAAATGGACATTGGGGAGGGGGAACTCTGCATGGTAACCCCTGCAGTAAATATACAGCCATGCTAAGAAGACACCAGGGAGCTACTCATCTGCTCCCCACAAAAAAGGAAGTGTTTCAGGGTAAGGGAAACTTCAAGGGAGGAAGTGAATCAGGCTTTGTGGTGGGAGGGAGAAAGTCCCCAAGAGAGAAAGACACACCAGCCTCCATCTATTACACAATCCTTTTGCTATGTGGGGGTGGTTGCAAAATCATCAGAGAGCTAAAACATGTTTGGCAAGAAGACTAAAGTATCTAAGTGAAACTCATCACTAGCTCAGCCTTTTCACTGAGACATCCACATGTATGGTTTCCAGTCAATGAGACAGAGAGAAGGAGGATTGCCATTAGCTTTTGGGGTGGGAGGGATTAAGAAGACACTCCCTATGTTTGCTAAAATACAGAACAGAAAAGATAAGCTGGAAAAAAGTTATTTTTCTTTCTTTCTCTTTTTTCTTAGGGCATCTAAGTAACCAAAACTTTATGCACTGATTTAAAAGTCATTTTTTTCTTCTTCTCTATGCATATACACTATCTTCCAAATTGCTATTTTACCATGAATGTTTTGTTGTATTATATACTGTCCCGACACCATATGTCTAACTGATTTGGTGCCATACAAGTCATTAAAGAAATAAATAGATGACACTAATCTAAATAAATAAATGAACATGTTAAACTCTTTAACCTTATTAGATTCAAAGTAATCCCAACAGACTGTAATGATGAATGGAATTTACTGGGTTGGTAATACCTAAAAACATGCTTGAGGAGAAAGACAAGATAACTCCATCTCCAAACTCTTATGCAGAAGTTGAATCTAATTTCAACACTGACTATGGAAAGTATCTTCCTCTATTTCATAAGGCAGCAGACTGGCCTCAGGGAAGGACATAAACAGTACTATACTATCCACATAGGACTTGCATACAAAAAATGCAATATTATAGTACCAAAGATACCAGAATGTATTACATTACCACAGGCAAGAGGTATGGGTTATGAAGCTTTGCTAAGTAGTCAAGAACCTTCTCAAACACTGTCTGTGGTCACTGAGCAAACATGACTGAGACAATAAATTCAAGTTCTGAACAAATAAATACATTCACCGCAATGGTATGACCTATGGATGATGAAGAAAAATAATCAATCTATTTTCCCAAGATCCAGATGGGTGCATCCTATGAGAGGCAATGTAGTAAAATATTTCTTCAGTTATAATCCTTGCATAAAGAAATGGCTACTCATTAATTTTGCTTCCACCCTGCTCAGCAATGGACTAGATAAATAAGTTGTTTGGATATATCAAACTATGTTTTTCTCATACTTTCCATAAAAAGTTATATGTCAAGTGAGAATTCTATTCTACATTCCCAAATAATTAAAACATAGTAAAAGTCATCGGGGCACTTTAGAAACAATGCTGGTCCAAAGATGTATCCAGATTGTTACTCTTGGTTTCAGAATGAGGATTTCTTGATCCAGGACAAGTTGCAATGTGAATTTTGGAATACTTTATCCTGCCAATCAGCTAGAGCTAGAGAATCGTTCTGATACAGTGTTTAAATGCTGGGCAAGAAATCAGGAAACTGTGAATTCTAGTCCCATGTTAGACATGAAAATCTGATTGGGTGTCTTTAAGCCCATCACTCTTTCTCTGCCTATCTCATCTTATAGAATTATTGTTGCAGAGAAAATAGGAGAAAGAAAGTATATATTCACTGCCTTGAGTTGAAAAAAAGATGATATAAAAATAAAAACATCCCTAAACCAACAGATGGTCTAATTTATCACTTCCTTGGCTCCAATTGAAAAAGAGAAAGTAAAATAATAAGATGTTTTCAATATTGTAATAAAGTCTCTCCCCCTAAACTTCCGATTGCTTTTCCCAGTGGCATCATGTACAACTGGATGTATACCAGCTTTTCAGGATATGAGAAAAACTAAAAATGTTTGTGTTTTTGTAACAGGTTCACTCCAACCAATATCATATGTTAATGAAGTCATATGGATTCCAAATTACATTCATGGCTCCAAGCCATATTAATTCAAGACTGTGTAACATATTTATAAAATAAAACATGCTAGACTAACTTTGGAAAAGTTTTTTTTAATACATTGGAATGTCGTCAACTTCATGGGTTTTCATTTTTTTTTGTAAGGAAAAGATCACATTTCATTGTGAACCTTACAACTACTTTCCCACATCTACCATAACTTCAACATGTTGCCTCAGGGGAAGGGATTTGAAGACTGAAAACCAATAAGTCACCACCAATGCAATCCTATATGTAAGTAAGAAATGTGGAGTTCATATTTCCCCTGAAAAACATACAATATTTCAGTATAAACAGGGAAGTTGTAGCAAAAGCAGTTACCAACTCAGGTGTTCGTAAATCTCAGTCCAAGGTTTTCTCTGGGTCTCCCACAAGTACCAAGTCTCTGTTTAGATATTTCCTTAGTTAGCCTAATGGCCCTTTTTAGGTAAAATTTGTACATTATCTTTTTGCTGGTTAGAGAAAAGTAGAGAAAAGTCAATGTGTTTCTGAGACTGCAACATTTCATTTATCTTTAGACATTTGATAGGTACAAAATCAAGGGTCATCTAGCACCTCTTGTTACTTTGGGTAGGAACAATGGGATTTATGCTCCGAGAAATCTGAGGAGCTCCAGGGTGAATTAAAGTCTTCACACTGTAAGGCATCAGCTCACTGATTCTGTCAAATTGTCAGCACAGCTCACAAAAAGTAAAAAGGGAGAGAAGTGGATAAGATACAACATAATGGAAAGAGAGAGAGAGAGATTTGATCATTTAGTAGCAGTCAGGACGCAATAAAATAATTGAGAAGCTATTGGGAGTAGAGCCAGAATTTTTCTGAAATACAGAAAAATAGCTTTTATTGAGTTTCTCTTTGTCCCTTTGACAGCAGAGTTATTTTTTAATGTTTAACTTATCTGACTTTTCCACATCCTTTGTCTTTTCAAGGGCATTTTCTATTTATTTTATTAATCAGTTCCCTGTTTACCATTCTCTCCCTGTATCGGAAATTTCTGGCTGACTCTGTGTGTTAAAGTGGTAACACACATCACTAATATTTTGGCTGAATCTATATTTCATTATCTAGCACCATCAATAAACATGAGACCATGCCTCTAGCTCTGTTTCAGTCATGGAATGGGAAGCAAAAAAAAAAGTTTAAAGATCAAACTATTCCAGTTTGATCACACTTATATTAGGTGAAGAAAACAATAGGGTTATAAGACTTTGTTAAAGATTGTCCAGACTTTGTTAAAGATTGTCCAGAAGACATTTAGGTCTTCTGAAAGCAAATTAAGGCAGAGATGTGCTTTGTAAGATGTTACTTACAAATCAGCCCATAAGTGATTTTGGCCTAGCTGGCAACTTTCTTTCTCATCCCCAGTGAACTCAACTTTCCTATAAAACTAAAGGCAATGATCCTTTTCCTCCCTAAGAATTGGTCAGTAAAATAAATACGATTATGCTTGTCCTAATCTAGGCAAGATTTGCTAACCTTTGAGTGTAGTACAATTCTTTTCACTATGTGGAAGAGCCTAGAACGTGACTCTATGAAAGTGGAGCTTTGAGACTGCTGTTCTATTGCTTCAGTAACTTTGGGACAGTTCCTCCCTCTCAGCTCAGCCCATCTCATTGGGTTGTTGTTGAGGGGAAAAGAGGAGGAGGAAGGACTATTATATATGCTCACTGCCAGTGGTGAAATTCAAATGTTTTTACTACCAGTTCTGTGGGTGTGGCTTGGTGGGCATGGCAGGGGAATGCAAAATCTCCATTCCCTCCCCACTCCAGGGGAAGGATACTGCAAAATCCCCATTCCCACCCCGCTCTTGGGCCAGCCACAGGTAGCATTGGCCAGTTCTCCGAACTACTCAAAATGTCCTCTACCGGTTCTCCAGAACCTGTCAGAACCTGCTGGATTTCACCCCTGCTCACTGCCTTGAATTACTTATAAAGTAATAAACAAGGGATAAAAAAAAATCTAATAATTTTTTAAAAAAAAAAGATAAGAAAAGAGATGTTTTGTTCCATGTAGTTTGACTGACATTTTGAAGGGGAACGTATTCCCGTGGTCACTGCATTTGTAATACCTGTGTAAGGAAACTCTCTAGGTTACTTTAAATGTGTCGGATAAGTGTGCAGAGGAGGAAAATTTACACCCTAAATGTGTACATTTGTTTTATATGATAGTCTGGGCTTGTGAAGAAAGCCAGTAATGCCAGGTTATTATCAGGGCAATTTCCAGCGCACTCCATGCTTATGGCAATCTGGGTTGTTGAAAGTGATTAAAATAACTGCATAGTAAACATTAGCCACATCAGTTGGCCTTGAAACCTCAGGAAACAATGAGAACCCATTCAAAAGAGCTTGTTTGTTCAGGCAATATCAGTAGCAGTCACATGGAGATGTGGTTTCAGAGGAAAAACACTGAGGGGGAGTGTCCTGTAAAAATAGGTGACAACATGGCTATACTAGAGAGAGGGGAAAGTTTTCACCAGTTTCATTGTGTTATTCTAACTTCCAATTAAAACCCAAGGGAATTTATAAATAGTGCTTGGATTATAGGAGCTAAAGTAATCTCCCTGGGAATTGTTTTATCTATTCCTTCATATTCGGATTAAAGTTGTATTTCATGCCTGCCAAATTAGGGAACAAGGAGATTGAACAGGAGCTGAGGATCCCACAGCCTCTAAATTACACAGAGTAATCCTGACACATTTATTCAATTTCCAGGATCCTCCAAGATTGTATAGGCAAAAAAATAAATCAATCAGTGGGAAGTTCTTGGTTTTTGAATGGCACAGTTTTCTGCATGCAAAAACTAAGCACATTATGCATTATGTTTCTAGTAGAGTTGACATCAGAGGTGGGTTCCTACAGTTCGCACCTATTCGGTAGAACCGGGTCATGAAATCTACCAAACCGGTTAGAAGAGGTTCCACCAGTGGACCCAGAAAGTGGGCCACACCTACAGAAGAGGTTCCAAAATTTTTTGAAACCCACCACTGCCCCCCCACACACACACACTGACACAGAGAGAGAGAGAAAGAGAAAGAAAGGAAGAAAGAAAGAAAGAAAGAAAAAAGAAAGAAAGAAAAAGAGTGAGAGAGAGAGAGATGAAAAAAAGGGACAGAGAGACAAAAGGAAGGAAAATGTGTGTGTGTGTGTGTGTGTGTGTGTGTGTGTGTGTGTGTGTGAGAGAGAGAGAGAGAGAGAGAGAGAGAGAGAGAGAGAGAGAAAGAAAGAAAGAAAACACATGGCCGGCAAGCCCCTCCCACCAGGTCACATGGCTGGCAAGCCATGCCCACGAAGGAGGCCACACCCACAGAGTAGGTTCCCAAAAAATTTAAAACCCACCACTGGTTAACATACAGGTAGTCCTTGATTTATGACAGGTTGTTTAGTGACTGTTCAAAATTACAATGGACCCAAAGGTACTTATGACCAAGATTCATAGTTTTGATGGCTGTTCTCAACCCCCACCCACTGCAGCCACGTAATCACTTTTTGGGTGCTCAGCAACTGATCTGGATTTATAACCATTTGTAATGTCCCAAATTAGTTTTGTGGGTTCACTTACCAATTGTGGCATTGTCCTAACAACTGTGGAGTTCACTTTATGACCATGTTTGCTTAACAACTGCTGCAGAATAGGTCATAAAATTGGGCATGGTCACATGATGATCCATTTAACAACTGGCATGATTTACAACCATACTTCTGGGCTCAAATATTGTCACAGGTTGAAGGCTAGCTGTATTCTGATTGAAAATAGTGACCTTCATTTTGTCCTTGCTCCTTCGGTGATTTTTGTTACATTCCCTGTGATCTTGTGGAACAATAGTAACCCATAATAATAGAATAATTATTATTCTTTTAATAATAAAATAGAATAATAGAAAGTATTATTAATTAATAAGATTAAAATGTGGCCACTAGCCAAACCAGGATACGGAAATTTGCCCTTCTCTCTCCTCCCCTTCCCTTCCTTCACTAGTAATATTCAAAAGATGTGGTTTCAGGCTTATCATTCTGAGTTTGAGTATTCTTCTCTACCTATTTCAAGCACTGCTAAGTTAGATCCCACAAAACTACAATTCCATAATTTCTTGGGAATGTACCATGATAATTTGAATTGTTTAGGCGTAGACTGTAGTATACAATACACAGGCTCATATCCAAATGGAAAGTTGAAACAGATGCCTTGGGATCCCGAAACTGATTTTCATTCCCACAGCATTCTCGTGCATAATTCAAATGTAGTCACTGGAGCAGCTAGTAACTCAGCTTGCTTTAGATAGTGGAAAGAGTGGTTATGTGATCATATTTCAACATTCATAGAGGTTGGGATTTGCAAAAATACTGGAAGATCATTTTGAGGAAGTTGCTATCCGGTTGCAATCACCGGGACTAGCCGGTGATTGATTATCAAGAAGAGAATGCTAAGGTTGTGACAAAGTATATGCAGATTTGATTATGGTGATGAACCAAGGCCATTATTGTTGTTGCATATTTTTATGATGCTAGGGTAAACCAAAATGTGCTATGCTAGTCCCATCCAGTGGAGAGATAAAGATTTGTTACCATACACTTCTAATTTGTCCTATACCTATTAGCAAAGGTCTTCTGAATTGATAGGTATGATACAAATCTTAGTCTTATAAAGCAAGAACAGATTGCCAAATTGTAACCGCCTTGAAAAAAAATGCAATAATTACCTGAAATCAGCATAGATTTGACAGTAGCAATTATTTCCACACTAACCATCTCTCTCTCTCTCCCGCTCCCTCCTGGATCTCTTTTTCTTTGTCAACAAGTAATTTTAGTAGATTGTGGGAATGCAAAAAACCTAATGTAATTTGACAAATGCATCTGACATTACCATTTTGTAACTTTTTGATTTAGCAAGCTAATTAAATGAGGAATGGTTTGGCATGACAATTAAAAGTATCCAATTAGCAGGATTCATTCCTGGGCCTTGTTTTTCCTCAACATTTTTAATTACTGTCTTGGATGAGGGATTGCTTATTATATTTACAGATGACACAAAATTGGGTAGGATAGCTAATGTCTCAGAATATCAAAATAAAATTCAAAATGATTTTGATAGGTTAGAGAAATGGACTGAAATAGAAGCATGAAATTTAATAGAGACAAATGTAATGTTTTTCATTAGGAAATATACAAATGTGCAAATATAGAAAAGGCTGTATCTGGCTTGACAATAGTATTAATGACAAAATATATGAAATAATAGTTGACTACTAGCTGAAAAACAGAATCTTAGTCAACAGGCTGATATGCATGCAAAAATGCATATTTAGATTGTATCAGTTAAAACTTAGTTTCCAAATCGCAACAGGTGATTTGATCAGTCTCTTCTTGATTATTATATCCACACATTTTAAGAATAATTCAGATACATTTCAACGAGTTTAGAGAAAGGTAACAGTGAGAATCAAAACCAAATCTTATGAAGAGATATTGAAAGAAGTGGGAATGTTTAGCTGTAAGAAGAGAAGACTGAAGGAGAATATTATAGCTATCTCTAACTGCATGTCTTACAGAAAAAGATTGAGAACTACTGTAGTCTCTACTATAGCAAATTAATAATAGATTTATTGATTTTTTTTGGTTCCTTGGAACCAGAGGTGCGGTGAGGTTTATACCTGGTGAGGCTCAGCTGGGTATCCTTTTACGAAGCAGCGAAGCAGGGCAGCCGTCGGCCTCAGCGGGGGGGATTTGCATCACGGGAGCAGCCAAGCGCCCAGGTCTGCAGCAAAGGCGCTTGGTGGCTCCCGCAATGCAAAGTGCCCCACAGCCTCCGATGCTGCCGCCCGCCCGCTGTCCCGGCCTGCTTCTCCAGGCTCCGCCGCTGGAAGTCCCGGATCGTCTCTGGGGGAAGGCTGGGTGAGAAGTGGAGCGAAGCTTCTCCGCGGCCTCCCGGCGCTGCACAGAGGCTCTTGCAGGAGCGCGTGCCAGCAGCCAGCGGTCTCGCAGCCAGGGCCGCTCCGGGCCGCGGGCCGCTGGCACGCGCTCCTGCAAGAGCCTCTGCGTAGCGCCGGGAAGCCGCGGAGAAGCTTCGCTCTGCTTCTCACCCAGCCTTCCCCCAGAGGCGATCCGGGACTTCCAGCGGCGGAGCCTGGAGAAGCAGGTCGGGGCGGCGGGTCACTTTGCATCGCGGGAGCCGCCAAGCGCCCAGGTCTGCAGCAAAGAGCCAGCCTCCTCCTTCTCGCCCACTCCTCTCTCCTCTGAAGCACGCCCCGCCCAATGTAAGCATGCTCAAAAAGACATGATTCGCTGCTTGCAGATCATGAGGCGGGAGAAATAGTGCCTCTTTTCCATCTGAACTTCTTTGCCTTTTAACTCTTTCTTAACTTTTAGAAGGCGAAAAATTCCTTATGGAAAAGAGGCCCCGAGTTCTCTCGCCTCCTGCTTTGGTTAACACTAAGCAGACACCAAGCCACTGTGACCTGGAATCTGGTAGCAACTATCTTGGCTTTAATTATTTTAAAAAAAATATTTAAATTTCTTTCTTTTTCCTGAGGAGACTGGTGAGGCTTCGCCTCCCTTGCCTCTAGTGACTGCACGTCCCTGCTTGGAACCAATGTTGACACCTAACTATTATCTGAACAAGATAAGATTTCTAAAGTGGATTGCCCTTGCCTGCTTCTTAGTCTTGCGAAAGATCACCCAGTTGACTTCATACCTAAGATGGAACTAGAACTCATGGCTCTGGATTTACAACTCCTGCTTTCTAACCTGACACCTTAAACTCTACACCAAACTAATTCCTTAGATTTCAGTTGCTGGAATGAATATGGGGCAGTAGGGAAACATTCTTAATATTAATTGCTGTTCAACAATGGGCATAACAGTTGATATAACAACTGAATAGGTTATGGGCCTCTTTTCATTGGTGTTTTTCATAGAAGGCTAGATAACCTCTGTCAGGGATGTTTTCATTTAGATTTTTCTTCTAAGCAGGTCACTGGATTTAATTTCCTTCCCAATTTTGTAATCTTAAACTATGGTAACAGATTCAAATCTTATTTCTCATTATGAGAATATTTCATATATAGATGTCGATGAAAGACATGACACTTCATTTTTATTCTTCTCCCAGAAAGGCACATTCAATGTATTTCCAACTTGGACATCTCTCTATTATTTACCGTATATACTCGAGTATAGGCCGACCCGAATATAAGCCGAGGCACCTAATTTTACCACAAAAAACTGGAAAAGTTATTGACTCGAGTATAAGCCTAGGTTGGGAAATGCAGCAGCTACCGGTAAATTTCAAAAATAAAAATAGATACCAATAATGTTTTTGAATATTTATTTCAAAGAAAAACAGTAAACTAGCGGTGTATTCAATGAAATACTTCACTCACCTCATGATGCTGATGTCCCGCTGTGATGATGATGTCCCATGCAGCCGCGGGAGTGATGTCCCGCCTCCTATGACACACAGCACAGTGATTCCTATCATTGGATCACTGTACCAGAGGAGGTGGGACATCGCTATGTGGCTGCTTGCCATAACAAGGAGGAGGTGGGACATCGTTGCAGAGCGGCAGGAGGGGGAGGAAGGGGAATCGTAAGACAGCCCTGCATTACATTAGAACGTGAGGAGGGGGGATGGTGCGGTGTGCGCTGCGCAGCAAACTGACACAGAGGGAGAGGAAACTCACAGGGGCACCGGGCCATTCACGAATGTCACCCAGTGGCATGGCCCCGCCCCTTTTTCTCCTCCATTTCGGGCAAATTTTTCACTGACTCGAGTATAAGCCGAGGCGGCTTTTTTCAGCCCAAAAAGTGGGCTGAAAAACTAGGCTTATACTTGAGTATATACAGTATGCTATCATAAGATTTCAAATTGTGTGATTCTTAAATCATATCCCAATCCAGAACCTATTTTTAAGCCATCTCCAGGAAATCGAAGAGATTCAGATAGGTATCTAGAAAGTCAAACAATTTTTTCACTGATCATCTTAAAAGGAGAATTCAGCAAGGTCTGTTTTACAGAGTTTTTTCCTTGCTGCAATCTTTTCCAAAACCGCTGTTATCAGGATAGAAAGATCAGTGTCAGAATTATGATGCGTTGTCCTGAATCTCTTCTCCATCTTCTGAGTTTGGCAGAATGGAAAACAATGGGCTATGACTGAGTAAATCATGACTAAGGATAAGATAAATTGACAGTTGTCAGCCATTCCAACATTACTGTAAATCACTAGTGAGGAAAAGTTTTAAGAGATATTGCAATTAAGAAGCTTCATAGAGGATCATGGAATATTCTATTTAATTATTAATTCCAAATTATTGAACCATCCTAAAAAAAAATCAAAAACTTGGGTGTAATATCACATTGCCACAATTTACAACACCTGCATTTTTTTGAATCCATATTATTTGCTTTTGCCATATTGAATATAATGTCTTCATGTAGGCCACAGAGGACAATTTGTGTCATCACAGCAGCGTCAAGTGACATATGGGGACTTTTCCCCCTTTGCCCTTGCTTTTCCCCAGGTGTGGGCTGGGGTCAGCATGTGATTCATCCGACCCACAGGCTGTGAGTTTGACAGCCCTGATGTAGGCTGTAAGAATTTAGATATGTAGAAAATGTGTGTTCTTAACCAGTTGAAGACATGCCTATTATATTAACAACTGTAAGGATGTAGAGGCATAGTTAGAACTATTACTGAGATTAGGGTTGTCTTCATGAATAACGTCAATACTTAGGACTTAACTGCACATTTATCTCTTATAAAATCTCCCGTGTTTAGCTATTACATCAAGAACAGTTCTGGGAAAACCCAGAAAAGGCTAATAAAAAGTAAGGGATGGAGAAAAAGAAACCTAAGAAAATGTTTATAAAAATGCTCTGATACCACAGAGGTTTTCCGACATGTATAATGTTAAAAAATGGAAATGCACAGCAAGATGCCAAGTTATTACAATTGCGTCTGGTTCGGGTCTGTGGCAAGTGAGTTAAAGGGGGGTGGGGAAGCGTAATTACAGCCACTGCCCAAGCAATCAGGAAAACTCAATGTAAATATTTTCACAGCAAGTCTGAAGAGCTTTGTGGGGCCAGGGTGACGAAAATCAGCTTGTTCCCCACCACTCCTCTACAACTGAAGCTGTGGAGAATTGTGATTTCAGGGCAAACATTTCTTGCTCCACAGACATTTCCTTCCTCTTTTCCATGTTTTCCCCCTGCCATCCACACCTTCAGTCCAGCATCCAACATTGGAATGCTAGAATGAGCCTCCTAATGTTTTGAGGCCAATCTTATCCCCTCATTTGTGAGGCAACATTATATTTCATTTCCGACTGGCTCCTCACTGAAATGACTTTCAACAGGCTTCTCTTGATTTTAGAAAATGAAAGAGCAGACTTTAAGCAAACAAACAAAAAGTGTGCTAAGAAAAGTTTCCCTCAGCCTTGGATTTTCCTGTCTGGCTGGGAGTGATGCACATTTGTAAGGAATACATTCTCTTTCCATTTTGTCTTCCCTTTAAGGACTCTCTCTTAAGACAGGAGGCTTCTCTTCATTGTCTCCTTTCCTCCTTCTCCTCCTGAAAGGCACTAATTGGCTTGAAGTAACACAGTAAGGCCTTGATTGATAGCAACATGATTCCTGGGTCTCCCCAATCATAAACTGACTTGTAACTGTTATATCGCATTGGTGTTAGTTTTATTAACCCCATTATTCTATGTTCTAAGTGAAGGATGGATGTGGAACCATAAAATGTTTGGCAAAGTTGTTGATAGCAATTAATTTGTCCTTCCTAGCATGGGTAATTGGTGCTGACCTTGTGCCAACAACTAATGTCAATCTGGGCAATCTGTGAGTATGGGTGCCAATTTGGGTAGAGAAATGGGGCATGTGTTCCCTCTCCCCCAGGCCAATCCCCTTCTCTGATGAACAGCCAAGCTATTTGGTATCCTCAGTGTCCAGCAAGTAGAGGGTCTTTGCTGTTCTAATCCAAACAAGCTATAATCAGAACCAGCCACCCCAGCAGGGGAATGAGGAAGGGAGGAATGAAGGGGCTGCCACTGAGTGTCTGCCTCTCTTTCCTGCTGTTGCCTTATCCTGTTTGTCTCTCTTGACCCACTTGGCCTGGCCTGGTCAACTTAGGGTAGCAGACTAAGTAAGACTGTTGAGGTTCACTGTTTTGGCTTAACCCTAAACTCTCTGGAATTGTGGACAGGAGGGTTTCCATTGGGTAGGAATTCCCATCTTGTCTTGGAACTTTCATTTTCCCAAACTTCTCAGTCGTTTGAGTAGATAGCTTTTATAAGTCCCTTTCCATAAGGAAAATAAGTGGAAGAGTATGTTGACTAGACTGCCAATTTATCTCCCATTGGCCAGATATGGACACTCATTCAGTTCTCTCCTTTTTTTCCCTTATATGCTAAAACATATAAAGAACAGTTGCTGGAATTGGGTAAGTCTAGTTTAATAAAAATAAGACTAGGGATGACATGATAGCAGTGTTCCAATATCTCAGGGGCTGCCACAAAGAAGAGGGGGTCAAGCTATTCTCCAAAGCACCTGAGGTCAGGACAAGAAGCAATGGATGGGAACTAATCAAGGAGAGAAGCAAACTAGAATTAAGCAGAAATTTCCTGACACATAGAACAATTAGCCTGTGGAACAACTTGCCTTCAGAAGTTGTGAATGCTCCAACACTGGAAGTTTTAAAGAAGGGATTGAATAGCCATTTGTCTGAAATGGTGTAGGGTTTTCTGCCTAAGCAAGGGGTTGGACTAGAAGACCTCCAAGGTTCCTTCCAACTCTGTTATTCTGTTATTCCTTCATCCAAGCAAACCAACTGTAGTAGCAATGAAAAATTTCATGTCGGGAGTGGGTGCAAAACTCCAGCTAGTGATAAGAAGGGCTTACCTACAACTGTTATGGAACGGTTCTTTGTCTAATCCATTTTATAAGTTGGAAGATGAAGGGGAAAGCATGTTGTAAGAGCAGCACGGCATCTGTTTTGGATCATATAAATTATAAGTAAAACCTAGAACTGCCATGTGTAAGTAGCAGGGCTCATACCTTGGTTATTGAAACCCAGTTCTTTGATTTAAGATTATAAAATCCATAGCTAACTAGCCTGATTCATTATCCTAAATCACGCTTTCTATGCCAACATGGAGGCAAAAATTATTCTGACTTTTCAGTGTATGCTCTTTGAGGCAGGCCTGCTATGTTGATTTTTGAAGCACATAGCATCTTTTTTCCCCCTAAGACATTTCACTGCTTTCGGTTTGGAAAGATATCATACAGTTTTGTTATTCATTCCAATCACATGTTTCCAATGCAGATTAGATTCGAATGACAGGAGGGCAGAGGTAGCTACTTCAAACCTTAACATGCGCTTTCTGCCTATTTGAAGAACATTTCCAGTAGATGCCAATCCCACATTCAAATTGAGCCTGACTCTCTTTTTTCATTCTTCAAAAATCCAAAGTGGAAGCAATATAAAAGGCATTGCCAGAAGCCATGGATAATCATTTTGTGCTGGATGCAGATATCAAAAAAATAAGCTTTTAAGCCATGTTTCCTTGTTATCCATTCTTATTCACATCCCCCAGGGTGAGAAAAATATGTAAAGTGGCAAATCCAGTATATCCCCCCCGCCCCGCTCCCCATACATCTCCCTTAAAGGATTTCAAAGAAGACATAGAGATGTTTAACTGTAAGGCTAAATTGAAGGGACTTGCCTGGGCTATTCATATGGACAACGACATCTGATTGCATGAATTATTTCATATAATATGCCTGAAAAGAATAAGCAGGGAAATCTAATTTTGTGATGGTCTGGAAGATGTAATTGAAGAAACGGGTCCTTAAAAAATTAAAAATTCATTAAACCACATTAAGGACTCTTGTTCATTTGGCCTCAATAATACATGAAAAAAACATATAAGAACAATATGGAATGAGACAGTCTTTTTTTTTTTTAAAAAAAAAAAACCTATGTTGTCTCTCAGCAGGCCCAATAGTGTAATCTCAAATACTATTTCCTGAACTGAGCATTCCAAGTGAACCAGAAATGTACATTATGGAGGGTCTCCCAGTAAATTATTAGTTTTCAACAGAGGAACAGAAGCCGCCATCACATCCTCTGCTCATTATGTAAACTCCATCTGTGGGACAAAAGCTGTTCCTCCCCCCCTCCCATTCCATGCAGGAAGAAATGTCCAATTTTCCATTCTATCTGATGTGTGATCAAAGGAATCACATTTTGTGGGCATTTAGTAGCAAGCCTTAGCAATTCATTACAAGCTTAGGATTAAAAAATATATATCTTAGCATTTCCATCAGTGTCCCTTTATTTGTTACAATATCAGTTTGACATTTGAGATTCTAGGTAGTGCAAATGACCAGGCCTTTCTGAAGGAAAGTAGAGCAGATCAAAGCTATGTCACTTTACAAAAGATGTTGATTTGTCCAACCTTAGTCACACACACACACACACACACACACACACACACACACACACACACCTTCTAGAATATTTTTAGCGTACTGCATCCATCTATGAATACACTATGCATGTTTATTTATTCCTGGATCTGGATGCAAAAAGTGCAGTTTTAACATATTTTTTTAAAGCTCTCAATAGTTTAGATCAGTGGTTCCCAAACTTTTTCAGTCCACCGCCCCCTTGGTGCTACAAACTGATCCTCAGTGCCCCCCACCCAGTGGTGGAATTAATTTTTTTTTTTTTACTACCAGTTCTGTGGGGATGGCTTGGTGGGCGTGGTTGGGAGGGTCATGTGACTGGGCGGTTTGCACGATGGAAGGAAGTTAGTAACAGTAAAATTCAAAACTGTAACAATTAATTACACATTTATTCAAAATCCAATTTACAAACCTTTTTAGTTAATGTTAATTCAACAAAATTGTTGAACATGATCCAGTGATACCAGGTTTTCAAAGTCTGATAGTAATTTATCAAGAACCTTAGTAACTAGTAACTTACTAAACTCAGTAAAATTTAGTAACTACTTCACTGTTCAGTAAATTCTGTGTAATACAGTACATGCCTGATCATTCACACACACACTGCTGCCTTTTTCCCCCAAAATAACAGGGTGGGGTGGGGGTAGATAAGGAAGAAGACTTTGCTCTGTGGTATCTGCCATTTCAGAAATGCTCATTAGACTGCTCCACATGATCAGTCTTTCCGTATTCCTCAATATATTGGTGCCCAGCAGCTGGTCAAATCCCTAGTAGTATTTACGGAGCTGTAGATGATATTATGGCAAAATGCAAGCCTTGCATCTCATGTATACTCACACAACATAAGAGTGATGCTATTATCCAGATTTATCTGTGACAAAGGTCTCACTGTGCATAAATATCAAGATAGGAAGGGCACTTTATTAAAAAAAAACTGCAGTGTTTTGACTCAATTTGGTTATAAAACATCTTGTTTGGCATACTGGGAACATTTAGACAGCATTTTCTTCTAATATGGGACGTTGTTCTATCATAATTTTGTTTTGTTTTGCTTTGCTTTTTCCTGTATGTGACAATATCCAACTTTAGACAGTAATTAGACCACTTTTTTATTTACTTTTTAAAAAACAGTATATGTTGGAAATGCTTATCCCTTTTCCACAATTTCTCCTATATTTCAGCCTTCAATGAGATTACTTTGCAACTCAAAGTTTGAGAAACCACCCAAGTGCCCTTCCTCCCACTCTTCACTTTTTAAGGCCATCTCTACAAATGGAGCGAGGAGGCAGAGGGGGGCTAGCCTCTCTCCCCCGCCACATGTTTACCTGTGTTGCATTTCTAAGGTGGGAGGGGTAGAGATAGGTGAGAGTGGCGCGTCCGTGTGGAGCGGGTGCAAGAGGGATTTGGTGGCTCCATTGCACAGGCGCGCTGCAGCACGGCTCACAGCTCAGCCCCGGAAAGGGAGTCAGAAATAAAGCCATTTATAAAAGTGCGACAGGCAGCAGGCAGGCAGGCACTCTTGTGCAGTGACATCGGACTCACTGCGTAATGCAGCATCAATTCCCAATCCCTGAAATGCAGGCCCAAGGACAGCCCCGTTCAGTACAGTTCAGCACAGCACACGCAGAGTCGTATCAGAGGAGAAATGTAGGCAAAAGGCTCTTCTCTTCTTTCTTTGCCCTCCCCCCCCCCCCGGCCGGCATGTTTGTATGCCTCTTGAATGAGTGAGCAAGTGAGTGAAAACTCCTTCCAGTCTTTGGGACGTTAGACTGAATTTCACTCCTGCCAGAAGTGCTCAGCTGACTGGCATCAACAGAGCTCCAGGAAAAATTGCGCTCTGCGAGGGGGCCACCTCCAGTATTCCTCTGCCACCCCCCTTGCCTCTTAGCGCCCCTCCCCAAGTCATCGCACCACCCCCAGGTGGTGGTACTGCCCACTTTGGAAACCACTGGTTTAGATGAAAATAGTTTAGCCCTCAGACTCTATTTCAAAATAAAAATCACCGTAAATGGTATTGTCACTTGCCAACATCTTTTCTATCCAGTAAAATTCTTTTTTGAACAATTTCTGTCACTAGGAAACAGCCCAAAATAATGGCTAAAGGGTTAGGAATAATAACAATACTCAGGATTCAAGTAAATTAAGAGGCTAAATGCTATGCTTTCACAGATTAGATATTGTTAAGTTCCTCGATGTATCCTTGCAAAACAAAATGGTCAGTAGTAGCACAACAGGACTTACTGCCTCTCCTGGTAAATCTGAATTTGACCCCCTGTTGCAACAGGTCTCTGTAGCAAAGTATTACAGAGAAGGAAGGAGGTCACAAGGATTATAGGTAGTCCTTGACTTATGACCAAACTTGGGATCAGAATTTCCATTACTAAGCAAGACAATTGTTAAGTGAGTCACACCAAATCTTATAATCTTTTTTTACCATTGTTTGTAAGCAAATTACTGCAGTTGGTAAGTAAACCATGTGGTCACTAAGCAAATCCAGCTCCCCCCAATGACTTTGCATGTTTGAAGGTAGCTGGGAAGGTTACAAATGGTGCCCTTATAACACCTGGGACACTACAGCCATTATAAATACATTCCAGTTGCCAAGGACCCACATTTTGATCAAATGGCCATTGGGGATGCTGTGATTGTCATAAGTGTGAGGATTAGTTCTCACTTTTTTCAGGGCTGCTGTAACTTCAAAAGGTCATTAGATGAATGGTTGTAAGTCAAGGACAATCTGTATCCTGGCACAAGAGGTTTGTGTTTCTGGGCCTGAGGAGTTTCCAAGCAAGAAACTTGGAGCTGCAGAAATTCATCCATCTAATCCTTCTTTGATGAATGGAACTGTAGGCCGGGGTGAAATTCAGCAGGTTCTGACAGGTTCTGGAGAACCAGTAGCGGAAATTTTGAGTAGTTCAGAGAACTGGCAAATGCCACCTCTGGCTGGCCTCAGAGTGGGGAGGGAATGGAGATTTCACAGTATCCTTCCCCTTCCACACCCACCAAGCCACGCCCACAGAATTGGTAGTAAAAAAAAAAGTGAATTTCACCACTGCTGTAGGCTCATAGACACCCTGAACTAAAGTGTCTACACAGCTTCTTCACACAAGAGATCAGGCCCTCAGTGGGTCTTTGGAACACAATCATACCTTACCTAATCTTTAGAAGGATCAGGAAAGATTAGTATAGAACACAACAACAGAGTTGGAAGGAGCTTGGAGGTCTTATGGTTCAATCCCTTGCTCAAGCAGGAGACCCTAGATCATGTCAGACAAATGGCTGTCTATTAGCCAATGTTGATATTTGGATCTCCATTCTTCCTTATATTTTCCCATTAAACATAATTTTTTCCCCTTGATGACACCAAAGTAATTAATTATCACCATTGGCTGTTGTCTGGAATTTTGTACACATTAACCCCATTCAATCCCTGTGAGTGTCTCTGTGTGTATGTGTGCACGTGTATGTATTGAGACAGAGATGTATCTGTTGTGTATGCACATACACAAGTCTTTAAAATGCTTCAGAAATGACAGTTGTTTTCATTAATCACTGCAGAAATACCCAGTGCTCAACAGTGTAAGAAGAATAATCAAAGAAAGCACCTTCAAATTTCCTACAACTTTCCATCGTATCTTCTGTTTATTGCATTCATTTTGTTGTGCCCTTGGCACAGTTTCACTCAGATTTCCATTTTACAAAGTTCTTTTATTCGGGACACATCATCGCCAGTTCTCCTCCGGTTAATACATTCTTCACTACTGCACTATGAAGTTGAATGTAAAATTGTGATTGCATATGCAGTTTACATAGGATCTATTGAAAATAAGTGGTGAGATAATTGGTGGGGAAAGACACAGCAACTCTGGAGGGCTCAATTTAGAGAATTGGGCAGAAGAACACAATGCTTGTTTGCTAATTGAGTGCAATTAACAGCTTAAATTTGCAACAGTTCTCTAATGCACGATAGTGTGTTTAGTATGTTCACTGAGACCCCAACATGTAGAGGACAGATATTTCTGCATGCCTTTTTTTGTACTGCACCCTTAACATGAGAAAGGATGGAATTACAAATTCAGCTTTTGTCAGGAACCTAAAACATCAAGAAGGGGTTTACAAAATAATAATTTTGCTTCTATTATCTTGAAGCATAACACACATTTTTCATGTGGGAAGGCAGGAGTGTCTGCTCAACTTTCCGGCCCAATATTCAGTGCCATAAATCTCCCAGATGTCTCCATTAGCAGTCTTTCTTGCTGCGAAAAAGACAACTCCAACTATTGAAAATGAGGATTAAGATGCTGAAGTGGCTGTCTAGCACATCTGGAGCATATTAAGACAGATATACTGACAAGGAAAGCCTGCTTCCAATCTGTAGCAAGCAAAGGCTTAACCCCTGGGCTGGGGCGGGCAATAGTGGAGGGAACAATCACAGCTTTGTGGTAGATTTACTGGACTGGGAACAGTGAATAGATCCACAATATCAAAGTGGAAAACAATCATGAACAAAAACAATCTTTCATATAAGAGAAAAATAGGCTTAAGTTCCAGTGCAGCAGGGATCTGAACAGGGGATCTAAACCATCTCAAAACTCCTGGTGATCTGTCTTCACTTAAGATGATTTCGTACATTACAGAAAAGAAATCTGAAGCTTTGTGTCAATTAACAATGACACAAGAAATTCTAAGTATTCAAAGAATTGGTACATGTAGTTTAAATTGCATTTTCCACTCCCAGATAATCATTCTTCAAGAGAGGTTTCTTGCACCAAAACAGCCTTGTTGTTTTCCATTTCTAATTCTCTTCTGTTTCCTCCTCATTTTATCTGTCCTCTACAGTATCATCATATCACAGAAAGTCTATTTAAGACTTAATATATTTTGGGAGTTACCCTCCTCAGAATTTCACATGAATAACATGAACAAATTAATATCAGTCTAGCAGTCATTTGATATTGATCAAGGTCATCTTGTCCTTCTTTTGTATTAGAAACTGCCCATTCAAATGTTGAGCCCCTGCTGATGAAAAGTGCAGCCATTTACACAGAAGGCACTCAACTATCAAGGAAGCAAGGCTTGTTTGATACACATGAACCTGTGAATGTGAGAACCTACGTTTCAATTTTCTGGAGGTGCTTTTTCAAGCAGCATCTGAACTTTCTGGTTTTTCTTTGAAGACATTTGGCTTCTCATCCAAGAAACTTCTTAAGCTCAAAGCTGAAGTTGCCTCTTGAAAAAGCACCTTTGGAACAACAATGTCCTGGATGACCAAGAATCTCCATAGACTTCCTCCAAGGTACTTTCATGAAGCAACCTGTTCTGACCTAGGCTTCCCGAGACAGTAAAAAGCACATGCTTAGTGCTAAAACCCTTCTTTTATTTCAAAGGCTGGGAATTATGTTCATTCACAGCCCGTAATGAATCACAAATAGTTTGTAAAGAGTCCGAAAGAAGTCTGCCAAAGTCTTTCAGGATAAGGCTGATAAGCACGCAACTTTATCTCCCTTGAAATGCTGCCAAAGACCTAATTGGCAATTAGCTTTGCAAGGCTAATACACATGGAACACAGAGTCAAAAAGGAGCTTCAAACTTTAAACTGACCAGAACAAACAAAGTTTCTTCTTGCAAAGCCTCACATGCCTTTGCTTCTCCTTTATGTCTTATGGGAGGGGCCAATCATCTCCAAGCTTTACTCCCAAGTTGTCCCTTTTGTCTCAACTGTTCTTGCCTTCTGGCATCTCCGCACATTCGCCCACTGGGAACAGGCTCCCACTGTTCCTCTGCCTCACTGATGTCTAACTCTGGAGGCAGCACATAATTCCCAAATGGCCCTGGCCCCCACTCTGCCTCTGATGCAGAGCCCTCATCCGAGCCTTCCCCAGACTCCAGGACTGGCCCATATTCCTCCCCAACCTCCTCACTGTCTGACTCTGCTGCCAGTTCTGCAGGCCACCTTCATAGATGTCAGCATCTCAATGTTTTTGCTTGCGTTAAGGTTGGAATGGATGAATCTTCTCTCATCTCAATTTTTTCTGAAACCAGTTCCTCATCAAAGTGCCATCTGCATTGGGGGGGGGTTTTCCCCTTAAGGTATACAGGTAGTCCTTGATTTACAATGGCTCATTTAGTGACTGTTTGAAATTATAGCAGCACTGAAAAAAGTGATTTATGACCATTGCAGCATCCCCATGGTTACGTGATTTACATTCAGATGTTTGACAACAATATTTATGACAGTTGCAGTGTCTCAAGGTTGGGTGGTCATCTTCTGTGACCTTCTGACAAGAAAAGTCAATGGGGAAACCATACTCACAATGGTGTTACTAATTTAATAACTGCAGTGATTCACTTAACAAATGTTGCAAGAAAAGTCATAAGTTAAGCAAAAATCACTTAAACAAAATTTTCCCTTAACAACATAACATTTGGGCTGAATTGTGGTTGTAAGTTGAGGACTACCTGTATATTTTGATGAACAGTTCAGTGAATCATATGCAAAGTGCATACACAATTTTCACTCATAAATGTATTTTTGTTTACATCTTTTGAGTGTGTGTGTCTTTGTGGGGCAGAGACACCTTTGAATCAGGCTTGACTGCTGGAAACTTCCTGGACAAGACCCTTTGCCTTTGCCTTCTTCTTTAGGCTGAGAGAGATTGACAGGCCCAAGGTCACTCAGCTGGTTTTGTGCCTAATGCAGAACTAGACTCATGGTCTCCCAGTTTCTAGCTTAGTGCCTTAAACACTACACCAATATGGCTTTCAATCCTAAAAATTACATTGCAAAGGAAGAACATCCAAAGACTAATGTGTTTTGCTCTGAAGGAAATGGAGAAATTAGGTGACATCTCATTAAAATGCAAAGTGAATGAGTTTCTCTCTCTTAATAAGGTTGCCTCTAATGTTGTAGTAACCATCATTCTTCAGCTGCTTTTAGAAAATGACACAGTAGAGCCTGCCCCCTTGAGGGCAAGCAAGAAAATGCATCTGACTCCTTACTGCTTAGAAGGGCGGGGGGGGGGGGAGGCGTTGTTTCCAAAGCGATCCTTACTGTCTAATATTCTGCCTCATTCATGTTATCTTGCATGTGCAGTGATGATTAACTCTATTGCATTTTCCCAGGAGTTCATCCAACTTTTTAATGCCTAAAGCCATTAAGGTGGGGCAGTTGGGAAAGTTGCACGGTGATTACATTAGAATTGGTTTTCACGGAAGCAGAGAGATGTTTTGTGAAGAGAGAGAGAGAGAGAGAGAGAGAAGTATCTCATAGAAATATGATATGCACTCTTGGATACATATTCTTATATTTAGACTGCTCTAAATATAATTTGACAGATGTGAAGCCTGAAAAGATTGCACATGATGTATATTAAAAGGCTAATATGATTCAAAAGTTGTAATCCTGCATACCTGTTAAGAAGAAAGCTCCATTAGAGTTTCTCCTAAGTAAGGATATAAAGCTCCAACTAACATTAAAATCAGTCCATCAACAGGACTACTGAAGTTTCACCCAATCCTCTTTATTTATGTATGTATTTGTGCATATTTTGTCTACCTTTCTGCTGGGGGTCTTCTTTAGCTGTTTTGTGCAATTGTAACCATTAATTCAATGGGGACGTGATGGCTCAGTGGCTAAGATGCTGAGCTTGTCAATCAGGAAGGTTGGCAGTTTGGCAGTTCGAATCCCTAGCACCGCTTAATGGAGTGAGCTCCTGTTACTTGCCCCATCTTCTGCCAACCTAGCAGTTCAAACGCATGTAAAAGTGCAATTGAAAAAATAGGGACCACCTTTGGTGGGAAGGTAACAGCATTCCATGCGCCCTCGGCATTTAGTCATGCAGGCCACATGACCACGGAGAATGTCTTTGAACAGCACTGGCTCTTCATCTTTGAAACAGAGAGGAGCAACATCCCCTAGAGTCGAGAACGACTAGCACATATATGCGAGGGGAACCTTTACCTTTTAACTATCAATTAAAAAAAAAAACATAGCCAGAGGGTGTGATATCTGTAGATAATGGGAACTGTAGTCCAACACAGTCATAAATACCAGGATGGTGAAGCTGAGCTGCTTTTCCAGCCTGGGTTAATCTCTTGTGGATGAAGGTACTGTTCTAAACTAATGTCAGCCATAGTTTAATATCAACATTGTCCCAATGAGTTACTGCCAAGCTCATTCACAAAGAATTCCGCAAAGGCCATACTTTAATAATCGAAGCACTGAAGCTTACAATTATGAGCGCTTCTGATTAATTGGAGCTTACAGCTCTGACATTAAATCAAAATGAATTCTGGCTCAGATGTACATGGAAGCAGAGAACTGGTAATCCTAAATTGGGGCCATCTATATGATTATAACGATAACTTTTTCCACAGTTGACAAAGGCATCGGATTTTGCACCCTTACAGAACAACATACCCGGCTACTGTTATGTTACTAAGATTGTAAAACTCAGTTGCATATACTTGACATTGTCAGACCAGCTTTAATATTGTTTTAGTAAAGGGCTTCCCAAATATTTTATATGGTACCACATTTGACCTTTTAAAAAATATACGGCCACTAAAAAAATGGCTGACCTGCGGAAAAGCTTTGTCCACTTCCAAAATGGCTGCCACTGAGTGCCATTATTTACAAATCATGAGTTTATCTGTGGAGCAACTAATGAGGCAGCTTTCTGCCTCTTTCCATTGCAACCCAGGATTCTCATGTTCAACTCACAAATTATTTCTGCTTTTTTTTCTGGATATGTAACATACTTCTAACCAAAAATATTGAGTTAAAGCCATTTGCCATCTTCATTTTCTACGAATGTCTATCATTCCGTCTATGTCTGCTGTAATTTCTTCTAAGGTTAGATAGATTAGATCAGGGCTGTTAAACTCCCGGGCCATGGGCTGAATGCATCACATTGCACGTGATGACATGAGTTTGACACCACTGATTAGGTAAGTAAGTAGATGATTGATAGATTTTAAAATTTCAATGTTACCACCCCCATCACCAATGACAAATGTCATGTTCTTGTGTTGAACTTATCTCCTCTCTAAATCAGAGATCTGTAATCTACTAACAGTGTTAGTAGCAAAGTATTTTAGATAAAAGAGGGGGGACTTATTGTGTTCTCTCATTTATTCACAGAGCCATTTGATTAGGCATACTGTAGCTAGTCAATGTAATGTATTAATATTTAGCCTAGGATGTAGGCTGCATCAAGAAAACTCTATGCTTATTTATAGAACAGTGGTCCAATATCAGCTTGCATTCCAGCTGTCCATCTTCAATGTCACTTGGACAAGCAAACTGCTGGTTTGTCAAGCCACAATTTGAACATCTGCAGTCATTTGTTCTTTCATCATAGAATTTGCCAGCCCACTCCAAAAAAAGCATCCATAGGACAAATGATCTTGGGTTTACCAACACAGCACATAATTGCATATATTAGATTCCAAGCATGATGTTTTACATCTATAGACTACTGCAAATAATAGAGGTAAGATTTTTATACCAGGATTTCAGAGAACAATCTATAACCATTGTTTCTATTGGTCTTGTGCTCAATGTATGGCAATTATAGTATCTGTCACAAAGCCTGGAAAATTGTCTGAGCCATTCAACATGTTTGACTATGTGATTGCATCAAGAATCTCCTTGTCTAAAGATCATTCATTGATCAAACTGACAATTACTGTAGCAAAATAAAGCTTTGTCCCATTATAGATGTTACACAGCCCTATGATGTTGATAAAAAATTATCAGTTTTATCTTGAAGGACTGCTATATAACAAATTGAAGGTAGATTATCTATCTGGGCATGCTTATACCAGTGGTGGGATTCAATTTTTTTTACTACTGGTTCTGTGGGTGTGGCTTGGTGGGCGTGGCGTGGCTTGGTGGGTGTGGCAGGGGAAGGATACTGCAAAATCCCCATTTCCTGCTGATCAGCTGGGACTCGGGAGGCAGAGAATAGGTAGGGCATGGGGCCAGTCAGAGGTGATATTTACTTGTTCTCTGAAGTACTCAAAATTTCCGCTCATGGTTCTCCAGAACTGGTCAGAATCTGCTGAATACCATCTCTGGCTTATACCAACATATATTAATAGCATTTGGTCTAGTCATTATCCTTTATCACAAAGAAAAAATACTGCTTGATCTTGCATTTTAAGGGAGAATCTTTATTTGAAATAGTCATAACCTGGTATGGCCCATTTCCCCACCTTCTTTGATGTTTCCACTATATTGAATTTTAGACTGTAAACTCTTTGGAGCAAAAAACTGTTTCTTCAAATTCAAGAAAGAACCATAAGCATTTATTGCATAAAGAAAAAATGCCAGTTCTTGTTTCTCTGTGTTTCTTACTTGTTTTCTAGAAACATGCATAGCTTATTGCTCACAAAACCATGGCATTTTTCCATTACTATGTGATACAGAAAGCTTTTTCATTTAGCAGCTATACCTTACCTGACAACAGAATAACATCCTTCAGTGGGCAGCATCGAAACTTAGGAAGTCAAGATCAACTCAATTGGAATATTCAATTGTGTTCATTCTGCCTTCTTCACCATTCAAAGTCTGAGCATTCTGTTTTAAGTGTCTAAGATTCTCAATCATCCAGGTCTTCATTGACACAAAGGTGCTTTTCAAAAGGCAACTAGACTTTCTTGGGGGTTTTTTCTTAAAAACATTTCGCTTCTCATTCAAGAAGCTTCTTCAGTTTTTGGATGAGAAACGAAACATTTTCAATGGAGTAAATCAAGAAAGTCCCATTGCTTTTTGAAAAGCCCCTTTGGGGCATTCTGTTTTAAGGGAGAGCTGGCCTGACCTCTGTAGTGCTTTTTGTCTTGGTTAAAGGTTTCTAGCAGCACACCATTTCTACTGATTAATTAGTTAGTTCTCACCAAAGCATGCACCCCCCACACATATACACACATACCCACATACCAGTGGTGAAATTAAATTTTTATTTACTACCGGTTCTGTGACCATGGCTTTTTGGGCGTGGCAGGGCAAAATCTCCATTCCCACCCCACTCCAGGGCAAGGTTACTGCAAAATCCCAATTCCAATCCCACTCTGGGGCCAGACAGAGATGGTATTTGCCGGTTCTGCGAACTACTCAAAATTTCCATTAATGATTCCCCAGAACCTGTCAGAACCTGCTGAATTTCACCCCTGCCACATACCCATCCTTTTTAAAAAAATGTAAACAGCCTTCTAACAGCTGAAGGTACAGAAGGTTCAGACCTTCTCAAATGGTGAACAATCATCACCTTGGACAAATATTTATGCATTGTTCATTGCAATATGAAATAATTTTTTTGTGGTTTCTGTCATTCACAAGATTCATGTGATATGCTCATGAAGGCATGCAGAACATAAAAACTGCATGCATAAGCATCTCATAAGCACCGGGCAAACGGTGGCATTTTCATCGTGATGCCATGATACAGACATGCCTTATGCATTTATATCAGATGTCATGATGGAAGTATTAGGTTGTATTCTTTGCACAATGAGGTCATGATGCACATCTTTAAACATATCTGTTGTTACAGCCTCAAACCCTCACGGCTTCAATCTCAAACTGTCTACCATGAACCTCACCCCATTCTTAAGAGGCCTGTAAAGGGGGGCGTGCATAAGCTCACCAGTGTGCCTACTGTCCCTGTCCTACTGTCCCCATTTATCTGTATTTACTTGCTTTGTTCATGTTTATGTTCATACCTATACTTGTTACCTTATACATGTTTGACAAACAAACAAACACATAAATCTTATTTTGATATCATCATGTCTTGTTAAAGATGCTGCTGGCTAAAACAAGGAGACAGTTTGGGATCTTAGAAACACGTCCAATGAGCTAAACATGTTTGGGATTGCAGCCCTGAGTAAAATACGAGAAATATATCAAGGTTTCACATTAGGTTCACATGCTTATTCATTGTAACTGCCACTTCAGCCTGCTTAATCTTGGAACAGTACACCATTTCCAAGAATCAGATCAAACTTAGCAAAATAACATTTTATCCAGAAGTCTTATCAGAAAGGTTGAGTTAATGATGAAAATTCCTTTCTTTTTTATTTTCCAGGCAAATCTTCTGAACTGTGATTCAAGAGATCGCCAATGTCCTTGTCATGCTTTATAAAATACACCTAGACTGATTCTCTTGTTTGATGCTTTCAAAGAGCGAATCTTTGAAATTCATTCAGGTCATTCAGATTTTTGCTGCTCCTTTCTGATAGCTCTAGCATTACCAAATAAGTTATGGACCTAGGGTACATTTTGATGCCAGAAAGAAATCTACAGTATATTACTGGAATCTGAAAGCCCACAGGGTGGGCAACCTCACCAATAACTGGTTTACTTAAAGCCTATTATCATGAATTGTGTAACCCCTGACAAGAAAAAGAGTACGTGCTGGAAGGGGTCTATTCACTAAAATAGAATGTGTTGCTTTTTACCATCTTTAACACAGCCACAGGCATTGGAGTTAAACATAGAGCAGTGCCTCTTCTGCTCTGCCTCACGGAATGCACTTCTGAGGAGTCCAAAGATGCCTCCTTGGGTATCAATTTTCTTAGACAATCTCCTCCCAATGCTGGATATTCTTAGCAATTGCTGTAATTGACTTAGGACTCTCCAAGTCTCCTCTAAGAGATCTAGAGAATTCAGGACAGCTGGAGATGTACATGCAAAGGAAAGGCTGAAGCTCACTGGCCCCATAAAGCAAGTCTTACTCAAAGGCCATATATGGGCAGCCTCCAGATATTGGGGACAAGAAGCCAGAGCAGGAGGCAACCTTGAAGGTTGGGCAGGGATAATTAATCCTGCCTGTAAGGAGCTATTTTCTAGTCCACGAGCTCATAGCTCCAGCCACAAAAATGGTGAAACTGCTTCACACAACGCCAGCCTGCACTCACCCTTCCTTGCAATTTGTGTTTGCTCTAATTGCATGCAGTTTTGATTTATGCAAAATGCAGAAGTTCAATTATTGACTGAAACTAATGGCAGAGAATATTTGTCACACATGCTGAGACAACCCCCTTGGTTATCATATTTGTTGTAGGCACTATTTAAATCTGCACTTTTGCCAGTCCATTTATTCTCCACCCAAGGTGACTTTTGGGGAAGGAGAATTATTGGAAATTTAGGGGAGGGCGCATTTGCCGAGAAAGGTCTTTTTCAGAGGGAGAGGAAGGTTGGTAACCAAACAATACCAAAACCTCTTTCTATTTCTATGGGACATTTTGTCCTGAGTTAGTCAGGAATGCCACTCCAGTTTTAGAGAACAATCTGGCCCAAAATGTTAAGCAGCAACAATTTATTTATTTATGTCCAGCCTTTATTGTTTTTACAAATAACTCAAGGTGATGAATGTATCCAACACACCTTCTTTCAGAGGTGGTATTCAGCAGGTTCTGGCCAGTTCTGGAGAACTGAAAGTGGAAATTTTGAGTAGTTTGGAGAACTACTATACCACCTCTGACTGGCCCTGCCCCCATCTATTGTCTGCCTCCTGAGTCCCAGCTGATCGAGAGAGAATGGGGATTTTGCAGTAACCTTTCCCTGGAAGGGAATGGGGATTTTACAGTGTCCTTCCCCTGCCACACTTATCAACCAATCCACACCACGCCCACCAAGCCACGCCCACAGAACCAGTAGTAAAAAAAATTGAATCCCACCATTGCCTTCTTCCTCTTATTTTCTCCACAGCAACCCTTTGAGGTGGAATGGCTGAGAGACAATGATTGGCCCAAGGCCACCCAGCTGGCTAAGGCAGGACTCAAATTCATTTTCTCTCTTTCTAGCCTAGTGCCTAAACCACTGACTCTGTTTTGTTTCAAAACAAAACAAAAGTCTTCAGATGAACATGCACCAATCCTCCAGATCAAAATGCCTTAGCTCCACATTGTAATAATTTCAAAAGGTCAAAATATTGAAGTATTTTTGCTCATTTTTCTTTTCATGTTTTTGATGTAGGTTCCTCTGCTTCTTCTAGAAATGAAGCAGCTGGTGGCTGTGCTCAACCTTATACTTTTACCATGAAGCATTTGAATACTAGTTTGAGATTTTTGTGGAGGTCAATGAACTCATTCTTTAAAGCGACCAAGCAGTTATCTCCAGTTGCTGTTATAACCATAGCAAAGACACATCCTGGTAATCTTTTGTATGTGTGTATATTTTGTGCCATCACCAAGAAAACATTATGAGCCCAAGTTTAAATCATCCTTAGTTATAATGAAATTCCCTCATTCTGTCTCCATCCAAGGGCAAAATTTCTAAGGCTTTCACCAAATTCCTTGGAAGGAAAGCAAGAGGTGACTGCAGTGAGTGAGAACAGAGGAAATTGAGACAGGGATAAGGACTGGGTAACAGGTCCAGCAAATGTTATGCTACTAGATTTTTTTTTGCCAAATGTACCAAGTGGTGCAGCCAATTTTATTCTGTTATTTTGTCCTCACAACACTTGGTTTGCCTCATCCTCCCATCATGTTTTGCATAGCTTTATCTCTGCTTCTCATTAAGTAACTACAAAATACAGAGAGCTAAAATAGTCTAGAAAATGTATATTTATGCCAGCATATCTTCCTTTTACAACAGGAAGAGCTGGGTTAGGCTAAGAGTCTATGATTTTGTAACTGTATTTGCATGATAAGTTTAAACATGGTTAACTTCGTCGGGTTAAAGCTACTGTATTTATACTGCCAAAATCCCAAACATCACTAGGTGGCAACCTTAAACTAACTACATATACTAGAACACATGCACAACACAGTTAGCTCAACTATGTTGGTTATTTTATGGTTGAATGTGTTGCATAAGTATAATCAATATTTTTTTAAATGGATTGAAATAACCAGGTATCTTAGATTTCAACATCATTCATTCATTTAGGATTACCATAGGCCAAATTATCTGCAGATTATGAGAGTTCTAATCCTATATCCTATATCCTATATCTTGAAAACTATTCAACTAGAGAAAGCTGGGCATTGTTTTTTAGTTGTTGCATTTTGTTGATGTTTTATCTGCTGTATTTGTTATTTCTAACAACTAAGGAGACCATTTTCCCACCAAGGCATTATTGTGAGCTCCCCAGCAATAGTTTGGATGTTAAGAGGGGTGGGCTGGGGAATCACCCAAAGGTTTTACAGGATTTAGCATTATTTTGCCTTGGATGAACAGAAGAAATTTCCTGATCTAATAGAAATTGGTTCTAAATCTTTGAAATGATCCTGTACATTCATAGTAATAATAGCACCTAGCTTGCTCACAATATCATGCCAGATTCTCTTTGTATTGTATTAACATTACTTTAAATGTCAGCTTAACTAATATATAAATTTGAAGTTGTGACTGTTGTTGCATTTGAGATATTAGAAATAATCCCAACTAATTGAAGCTATGTAATTTACAGGAGACTGGAAATACATAGCATTATATTTATGGTATGGTATGGTATGGTATGGTATGGTATGGTATGGTATGGTATGGTATGGCATGGTATGGTGATACACATTTTGCACATATCCATCCATAAATAAACCAAAAATGCATCATTTATAAATAAACAAAGAGTGAATAAGACTGAGATACCTGTTGAAACTCACAGCCAACCAGGTCGTGGTTGTCCCAAAGGTGCTTTTTCAAAAGACAACTGAACTTTGTTTTTTCTTGAGTAAGGAAGACTGGAGTAAAAGTGAAGTATTAACAGCCTTGGGAAAACTCCCAGTATTTTCAAAACAACAGTTTTAAAAGTTAGAAAAAAGAGGAAGAGGAAGTAAGACAACTATGAGGCTGCAGCATGTGCAGCAAGTATAAAATACTGTTTTGTGAGAAGATGACCAAAATGGAAAAGGGGAAGGATAAATCCTTCAAAAGGCTATGCAGTTAGTCTGGAACCTACTGCAACATTTTGTTGTAGGTCCCACTTTGCTTGAATTTCTGACTCAGCCCTTTTTGCTGAAGAGCTAAAGTGAGTTAAAGAAAGGGAAGTCTACTTCAGATTCTTGCAATTATTTCAGACCATTGCTTGTCTACAGCAGATATAATTAGGTTAAGCCGGTATTCAAAGAAAATGCAAAGGAAATATATTAAAACACATATGTGGATGCATGTACACACACATAATATTTGATAGTGCATAAACTTGTAATGTTTACATGTTTGCTTAAGGATATGTCCCACTAAATACAGCAGAACCTCAGTTCTGATTTGACAGTCACAAGATTCTGAGCTTCTTACAGCAACTTTTATTCATATGGTATTTCCAAGCAAGACTTTTATCATGCATTGATTTTTCTTCATCTCCATTATGGAATTCTGCAGAAGGTAAAGTATCCAGACACCATCATTTTCACTATAAGCATAACCTTCCCATATTTTTATACAACATTTCTTCCATCTTTTTTCCTATGAAAGAAAAGAGATAGAAAATCCCACACGAAACTATTGACTGCAGCTGTAGGAGGCATCTGTCTGCAAGTACCCATTTTCTCATATGCACAAATCCTTCTTCATTTATATTTCAGTTTTACTAAGTACGCTCATTTTCATTCAAATATAAAGTTCGATATGCAGTTTAAATTGTCCTGTTTCAAGAAACCTGAGTTTATATTAGTTTAAAATTAAGATGAAAATAGATTTCTTAAAGGGGGTAAAAACCCCAAAAGCTGCCTTTCCTAAATAAAGTATACCAGTTTTAAACTTTTCCCCAAAAACCCAACAACAACAACTATGGAAAACGTTGCAGTTTTGTCCAAAGGGTCCACTCCTTATATTATGAAGCTAAATAACCTGTGGCTTCTACCCTAAATATCCAAAGGGATTACTAGAAATACAAAAATATGGAAGAATTGTCAGTGTTTTTTGAAAATCAAACAATCGTGTGCAAATAACCTCTTAAGTGCATGCTGCTCAGATGATCTATCTAGGCTGAAAGGATGAAGTCTACATAAGTTCCACAAATACTCAATGGCTACACTCACCGGCTGTAACCACCAGCTAATTAGTGGGAGATCTTCACCAGATAAGGATCTTCCACCAATGAAACACGTTGACCAGCATGGGGGAGACATGCACCAACATGGCTCAAGACATCATTCAACTGTTCTCTCATTGCAAGGGACCTTCTTACAGGCCTCCCCTAAGAAGCACTGCAGGCCTGCAGATGAGTCAGAGGTCTGACAAAGTCATGCCTTTGTGCTGAAGATTTGTTGAATGTGTTAGAAAATATGTGGTGACTGGTAACTGCTACTGCACAGTGTGAAAACTGTCCATTTGAGCATTATGAATTAGGACTATGCACGCTTTGAAAATGAGTCACAGAAGTGTTGCGAAGCTGCAAGTCCAGCTCATCTCTGCTATTCATTGGAACAGCCATGGTTTTCTCTTCCACTTCCTCCTCCGCCTTTTTTTATTGCTAAGCTTCTACTAACTGCTTTAAGAATCACATCACTCATTAATGCATTAAAGCAGCTGTATATTTTTTTCTTTAAAAAAAAAAACAGGCATGGCTGCTGGAATTGTCTCAGAGAGAAACTGAATACATGCAAAGTGCTGAAAAGTATTTCTGAATAAATGTGAAAGTATAAACTGTCATAATTGCTTTCTGAATTGTTTATTTGATTGACTGAATATAATTTCGGTTTCTCTTGGGAGGGGGGAGGAAATAGATCCCCAGTCTTAAGCCAGTATGATCATTTCCCAAGTATATCAATCAATATGGATAATTCTAAAACTATTATCTTCAAATCCTTCCAGAGTGCCATTTTTCAAGACAGCTAAATTTTTAAATGTTGGCTAGTTGGCAAAACTATCTCTGGAATGTGTAAAATGCTTGCTATTCATGAGTACCAAACAATTTCAATGCATCCAGAAGAAAAATCTGAAAACTAGCTCCCAAACACGATAAGCAGAATCATTTAATACCATCAATAACTTCATAAACTATTTTTAGTGGAAAGAGAAAGTATCATAAACTACGCTCTTACTCTGAAAGACTGATGTCCAAAGATTTGATTTTAAGAAAAGAAAAATGTAGGATCTGCTTGCATAGCCAATTCCATCTATTTTCTGTATTAACTTGCATACTCACAGTGCCACGTTTTTTATCTTTCTCACAAAGGCTTTGAATGACTGGCAATCAGAGAAAAGTCATTTAAAAAATACCTTAGTAAAAATACTACCCTCCCCTAACTCAACATTTATTCAGCCATGTACCTATCATTTTGAAAACATAAAAGGGAAGTTGGTAGTTAGGCAACAGCACTGACTGGAAGGGAGTCTTTGCAAATCAAGATGAAGTCCTGCAAAGATCTTGAGACGTTCTGTCAGATAACATCTAAGTATATTTGTGCTGCAAAGCAAGTTTCTTTTACTAATACCATACATTGCTTTTTAGACTGTTAAAGGGAAGAGATTAGTAATAACCTAATACCAAAAGCAAAATCTAGGGACACTTGAATCAATCCACTGTTGTTATGATTACAATCTTTATCTCAAGATTAACTGAATTATCCATTGACTACTTTGCAAGGTCTGTATTTAAAGTGTTAGCAAAATAATTGATCTGTTGTTCTACATTCATTTTTGATTCACTGATTTCATGCTAAACCTATAAATATACAGTATTCAAGCAAAGTAGGGCATGTGACTGATTCTAATCATCTATTCCAAAATGTTACTTTTCATTCATTTGTGATGAGGGGACAAACTGGAAGGTCCAGGCAATGGGTCTCCCAAGGGCACTCAAGAATCAAGGCTGTTGAAGAATGCCAACTTGGTTAAAGGACAAATTAATGTGTCACACCCATAGCTTTTCATTTGCACAGTGTTTGATGCTTCTTTGCTCATAGGACACCACTATGCCACTAAATCTCACAATTACAAAGACACTTGTAAGAGGAAATCAAATAAAATCTCTTTCTCTTAAGCCCCTGGTTTTCAACAAAGATCCTTATCTAGGGTAAATTGCAACTGGGTGGTAATCAAGATTGTAATATGGATGGAAGATGGTGAAAACATTTTTCCTATCTGATATGCCACAATTTAAGTCTTGATCATTTTCTTCTTGCCCACCCAATAGGTGCTACCTTAAATCTACCCACCCGAAATCATGAGTACATGCAAACACACGCAAACAAGAGACATATAGGTTTGCATCTGAATTTTCAGACTTGTGATGAGAAAATACAATTTCTTCTGCATTTAAATCAATTCTACTAGGGAAGACATGCACACACATACTTTAAAAAGGCCAAGACTCCAGCGGGACTGTAACATCATGAGCATCTTCACAGTCACTGCATTTTCTGAAATCCAAGGCTGACATCAGAAATTTGAAAGGCTTATGATTTGTGGTTGTATTAACTTCCACCATGCTGTAAGGTGCATAGCCACTATGTGTCTTATAACCATTAATATAAGACTCAGACTAGGCATCAGGTTTTTAAAAATAGATCTCCCACAGTCTTGCTGAAAGTGAGAGGCCAATGTGAGGAGCAGAGAGTACAGAAAATTCTATCTCCTGGCCGAAATATCCACTCTGGAGCTACAGTATCCTCTACTGCTTTCCCATCACTACATTGTAGTTTGCATAGTGTAGAGTCTAGCTCAGAGAAAAATGGTACCAGAGGGGAACGGACTGGTTCATTTCCAAGCTCCAATACAATTCTCATGACTGAGGTTTAAACTTATGGTGTCTATTCTAATTGTCTATTCCAAAATGTTACTTTTCATTCATTTGTGATGAGGGGCCAAACCCAAAACTTGTGCCTATAATACTGGAGGGTCTTCTAAGAACTGTGACATCTAATTTGTTCCTAAAAGCCAGAATTTAATATTTAAGTCCGAGGAAGAAGTACAAACTGGATTCATAGGAAACACAGATCAGCCAACCATATCTTTGCCTACCTTGTTGTACAAACCCAAACCAAGTGGTTAATGCGTACCCAGGAATTTGGTTAATTGAGTAAGATACCCATAAGAGTGTCTTGCAAGCTTGCAAAGAAGGCCAAAGTAGCAAAGAAACTGGAGCCTAGATCCCAAATTGTTTACCTGATATACCTTTGGATTTGTCATTCCCCTTTCTTCTAAAGAGCCTCATTTTATCTACTTTAAAGGAGAAAAAAAAATCAGAAGAAAAAGGTGATTAACAATTAAGCTGAACTCCCCTACCTTTGGGTCTCTCCTTCGGCACCTTCCTGTTTCCCGGTTTCACCCTCAAGGTCTCTCAAACATTCTTGCGCATCAGCCATTTTCTTTGCTGGGTTAAGGCTCTGAGTTGAGTCACTTTTCTCTCCAAACTGTTTTGTAAGAATGATAAGAGTGCAGTTGTTCTCTCCCCTCTCTTCCTGTATTGACTCTAAAGCCAGATGCACCGGAAACCATGTGGGACTGGGGGTGTGAGTTTACTTTTTAATCAGAAAGAATCATTCTTTTTTTTAAAAAAGGCTTAAAAGAAGAAAACTAATCCCTCCCCTCCCCAAAAAAATCTCAAGTACTAATGCAGGCCATAAGGGGAACAAAGCATAATTGCAGCTCACAGAGCAATCTTGGTGTTTAAGTCAAACTCACAAAAGCGGCCGCACATCTGTACTTGCAACTTTAGATATTTCACATTCTTCTTTCCAGCCTTATCTGTGTTTTGTCTGTGTAAGGATCCTGAGAGCAAATAACAGGGTTGGGAGATTGGGGCAGTTGCAACACAACTTCAAGTATCTACAAGCTGCATATTTTGAAGGGATGGAAGGAACAAGAAATCCACAGTCTAGCAAAAGAAAAGAAAAAAAAAACCTGACCAGAGGGCCCCTGTAGGATAGCAAGAGATATTGTTTGTTAATGGGGGTTGAAGGTTTAATCGGTATTAAGCAACCCTAACCACCTATAATGCATCTAACCACGTGAAACTATCCTTTTCTGCCAATGGGCCAAGGGACTTCCTTAAAAGGACAGATAATCTCAGTGTCCTGATAGGTCAATGCATGGTTAACTGTTCGGTTTTATTTTAGTGCTTTTACTTTTAGAAGAAGACACGGATGAGACGAGATGTTTCAGAAGATTAAAATGAAATGAGCATTATAAAGAGAATATGCTGACTCAAGAGAAGGAATGGAGGACTCCCATGTACTAGTCTACTGCAGACAAGCAAAATATTTTGGATTAGCCTACTTAAATATGTCATGTTCGCGAAGTGTGCACAAATCAAACCAGTACCAATTGGTACAGGAACCCACCCCTGGTCTGCTTCCTGCCTTTAAAAAAAAAACATGTTTCTCCATTTGTCATCCAGGGAAATATAATATTCTGTCTTTTTAATATTTCCTAGAATATTTCATTCTTCTAGGAGGCGAGTGAGTGCCAACTTCCCACAATCCCCTATTCCATTCTTCCCCAGCATGTACAGTAAATGCATTGCCAGATACAGGTCACGAATCACACTGAATTTCAGCTTTATGCTTGCTTTGTTCTGAAAGAATCCTATCTCTCACCTTTGACTACACAGCTAGTATGTAATCTGATAAGAAACTTCAGTCTGAATTTAACCCATGAGCAATGGTGTTAAATCTTAGAATGGGTTTTCTTCTTTTCTTTCTCCTCAACCCAGAAGGATTGTGTGCATGTGTAATGTTAATGTTCTCTGAAATGTTTGTTTGTTTCCAGGTTTTCAGCTAGGTAACATCTTCATTGCACAATGAAACAAGACGCAACCAAGCTCATAGAACAGCTAAAACTCCAAATTCATCGCATTCTTTTCATAGGACTTTATTCCAAAATTTGCTAAACTAAACTGCAGACAATAAACAAATTGTTGGTTTTGTTCTTTTTACCAGAAATACATCCTATTAATAAGTTCAGTGAGATCTACATCCCTTTGGGAAGCTGTGCATAGAATTGCTGTCTTATATTATTAAAAATTATGGCCTTAATACTTTTTATTCTCCTCATGTGAACCTGTACGTAGATTGCTTCTGTTTAATTGAAAAAAAGCCACGAAAAATGGTTTTGTACCTTAAACAAATTCTCACAGCTTTTCAAACTAGAATCCTGTTTTGCTCCATAAGTACAGGCATGTCTGTAAAATCATAATAGATTTTTCTATCTTTCAATTGTTCTTAGGAATTACCAACCTTTTTGACAAAACGTATCCCATCAATTGCATTGACATGATATTTTGATCATATGGCTATGGCTGCATTTTACATCTTGATTTTTTTGATAGAACTAATGACTGTCAGATTTAACTGTTGAAAATTGTTATTATGTACTGCATGAAAAAGCAAATTCCCTCAAAAAAAATTCTTTTTTACCATAACATTGTACAAAAATGTTTCAACCAAGGAATTACATATGCCATGTGAACTTAAGTATGATAATGCAGAGGTTACAAAGAAATCTCAGCAATATGGAGGAATCTTGGTCTATAATTAACCTGGAATAAAGAAATGTAATTTTGATTTTAAAAAGGAGCAGTGATTACTAGCATTCTCAGAATGCCTTGACTTTCCAAATAGGTTAATCTCATAAAGTTAAAAATGTAAGAAATACAATATTTAGTTTTATTAAGAGTTTGAAGTTTACCCCTTCTAATAAATCTGTTTTTATGTTTTACTTAAAAGAATGTAAATTGCTTTCATAGTAATTTAATAATGTAGCTAATCCTTTTACCAAGGTCATGAGCCATTGAAATATAAATGCAGCTGTGGTATAAAGCGCACCCAAACTGTAGAGGTTTTTTAAGGATAAAATCGCTCAATTATTTTCTAAAATGTGTTTGGGAATCCACCTGGAGCACAATAATCACAATTCTACACCCTTTTACCTGGGAAAACCCATCTAAACTCAACCAAACTTATTTCTGAATAAATATTAGGATTGCCCAGTAAAAAAATTACTTGTCTAATCACACCAAACCTAGACAAGAACCACTGCTGCTAATAGTTGCTGATTGTACTCTGCTGCATAAGCACTGATCAATGTTCTTTCAGTGCTTGCACAAGTGAACGTACTATGGAGTGTTGAGACAAAATGGTGTAAATTCTTATCTGTGTCCCTTAGGCATTTTACAAGCCTCTCATCCAAAGTATTTGGGGGCTCAGAATGAAAGAGCTGTGGTTAGAAGTAGACGGGGTGGAGGAAACTGAAACTGCTTCATTGGAACAGCTTGTACACAGATAGGACTCTCTGGAAGAGGAAATAAGAGCATGAAGCAACCATGCTCACCATTCTACCACTTCCTCTTGATGTCTTCTTTCCCCCCCCCCCTTTGTGTCAATATCTTCCTCATTTTTTTTTCTAAATTCATACATGTAGCAAGGCCTTTAACACACAGCTCAAGAGATGCAATTTACAGTACCTCGGGTGGTTTGAAACCGTGAAACTATGTATTCTTTCTTGAACAAAATTAGTGAAAAGAAAGAGATTGCCTTTAAGCATGACTCCTTGGATTAATTAGATTAAGCATGTGAATAGCTTGGAAAATGTTAAGAAGCCCACATTTTACATGTCTATTGAGAAATCAATTATTCCTGGTTTATTGTGCATAGGATTGCAGCCTAAAGCACTGAATGAATGCAAAAATACTGTATTCTGTTAGCAAATGATTCCCAACAATCAAATATTTCTCCAAAACCAATGATCATATTGAATCTGGTTATTTATCCCCCATATTATGTTATGTTATTTACTTAATTTGTATGCCACCCAATCCTGAAGTCTTTAAATGTCAGTAGAACCTCATAAAAGGGTCTGAAGATATGAGATGTTCTTCTAATCCCACGCATCCTTTTGCATACTAATGTTCTCTTAAATGGGCCACTTCTTGTTTTACAGAAGGACAGCCATAGGGAAAGTCTTTTGATTCAAGCAAACACAGCCATATTGTTTTCTTGACAAGAGCATAGAAGTTGCTTCTTCTGCTTCACTGCCTTCTTCCAGTACATATCTTTTAAATGTCTCAGTCACATCTGTATGCCTGGAATTCTCTGGAAGTCTCCCATCTAAGATTTACCCAGACGGACCCTGACTTCGCTTCCCAGACCAAACTAAGTTGGCCAGGTGCTGCCACCTGCTGAAGATGTCCCTATTTCTCTATCTCCAAGATATGGAGAATAAGTGACAAGATATTTATACAGTGTTGTGATAAATAAATAACAATGGAATGAACCTTCAGCACTTACACAGTGTTACGTGTAATTCCAATTTATGTACCCATCATTAAGAGTTGCATCCAGCCTGGCATACAAGCCTGGCCTTTCGAGTATGTATATTTACCACCTGGTTTCCAATTTTTGTATTGCACAGTTTGCTGAATATCACATTCTTTGTACTTGATAAGAACTTCTGTTTGGCACAAAATGGATTATTATTCAATGGGACTCAAGGAAGTATTTAGTATAAATCAGTTATAAATGTGCCAAAGTTTCAATTTGGTAAAATTCCCTGAAAAATCCTTCATTTTAGTTCCTAAGTTTCACATTCTGGATATATGTTTAGCCATATGTATTATTATTATTATTCGCAACAACAGAATTGTATCACAGCGGCCAGTTGTTTCGCCGGATTTGGCATTGATTACTAGTCGGGCCCCACCCAGGGGCCTAGGATGTCATAACGTATTTCATAATATGCGTGTGGATCCAAGCAGTGCGGCTTTTTGCATTTGACTGATGGTGATTTTGTCAATTTTTAACTGTTTTAAATGTAATTCCGGTGTTTTTGGAATAGCCGATTACCATTGAAATTACCACTGCTGGTTTCTGCCATAATCGTTGTATTTCGATTTTTAAATCCTGGTATTTCGCGATTTTTTCATGTTCCTCCTCGTCAACCCTGCTATCCCCTGGTGTTGCGATGTCTATGATTGTAACCTTATTTTTCTCAACCAGTGTGATGTCTGGTGTATTATGTGCCAGTATTTTGTCCGTTTGTATACAAAAATCCCATAAGATCTTGACCATCTGATTTCGGTGACTTTTTCAGGCTGATGTTCCCACCAGTTTGTTGCTGTTTAATATTATAATTTTTGCACAAATTCCAGTGGATCATTTGTGCTACTGAATTGTGCCGCAATTTATAATCAGTCTGCGTGATTTTTTTACAGCAGCTGAGTATGTGATCAACAGTTATCGGTGCTGAATACTCGGATTGTGTTTGTCAGTGATTGGATTTCTATTTCTGATTTCGATAGAGTTTCAAATCATCCATATATAATAAATACAATTTTTTTTCAGCTTCTTTGGCTGTTTGGTAGCCTAATTTCATTTTTTTAAAGATTACTGATAGTGGGATCATCACGATGATGAAGAGAAGAGGTGAAAGTTATTTCGGACTTATGTGACAAACTTGATGCCAAGATTGCTCAAACAAAGGAGGATATGATCGGGGTTATAACCATAATGACAGATTATATTGCTGGAATGGAGGATAAACTTGAGATTTTGGAAGAAGCTAATTCTAACCTGACATCCAAAATTGAAATGTTACAACAGGAAGTTGAAAACGCACAAAAACAACTTGTTATGACAAATTATAAGAAGACTGCGTTTGCAATAAGAGTTAGGGGATTGCGTGAAAACGAACAGGAGAATTTGAAACAGACCTTTTTTGAAGCTTTTAGTCGTTCGGTGGGAAGTCCGGGACTTAACTTTGATTGGCAGATCCAAAAAATTTACCGCCATAATTCGTGCGTAGCAAAACAGAGACAGCTTCCGAGAGATATAATTATATATTTTGCTACAAGAGAATCCAGAAATGCGATAATACAAGAGTTTTATAATAACAGGCTGCGAATTGATGGACAGGACCTGATTGTTTTCAAAGAATACCACCTCAAATGTTAAAAGCCAGGAGAGACTATGCTTTTTTAACTAAAGAACTCAGAAATTCTCAGATACAGTATAGATGGGAGGTGCCATTTGGTATTACAGTTACATTTGATGACCAAAAACTCGCCTCAACTCTGTTTGGGAAGCCCGAGATTTTATTACAAGATCCTGAAGGCGGGACTTCTTGAATCACCCGGACTTGGAGAAAGACAAGGAGAAGTAGAAGAGAAACAACAAAACACACAACTACAAGGTGGGAGGTATCGCTTTCCTCCTCCGGAAGGGCAGAAGAGCAGAGAACAAGGATTTAGTTATGCTTCCAAAACATCTGCTTAATTTTTAACTTGAATAATACTTTGTGATTTCTGTCTTGTATAAAATGGTATAGTTGCATACTGATGAAGAGACATTAAGGCTGAAAGAAGTGATGTTGATTTCCTCGGAAATATATTGTATGGGACTTAAAAAGACTTGATGGATAACTTTGAATTTTTATTTAAATTGTTTATGATTTATTCTCTAGGTGAGGAGGGCGGAGATCGTGATGTTCTTGGATTGCGGTCTAGGATGAATGGAGTTGGGAAGTGTGGGGTAGATGGGAGGGTAGTGAAGGTTCAATTAGAGCTTATTTTGAGCCAGAAAGTAAGCTGATTTTTGTATAAACTGTTATTTGAATATAATGTCTGGAAGGATATACCCAGAGAGTCCGCAGGAAAGCGGAGCAAATATGAGAGGAGTACGGATGAAAATAACATATATATGGACACGGGTAGAGGCAGGATGAGAGGAGTTGGAAAAGGAAACCGAGAGAAGCATTTGAATGTTTAAATTGCTCTATAGAGAAGGAGGTAAAGGGACAAATTAAAGATTAGATATTTAGATAAAGAGACAAAGGCCCCTAGCTAGAGAATTTCATTGATTAACTTACTTGGTTTCAACATAGTTTGAAATCCTGCAAGTAATAAATTAACTGAAATTAGGAATGATGTACATTGTTTAAGTTTAATAATGATGGGAAGCTGAGCCCAATGTAGAGAGTTTATTGATTTTTCCCGTTTTTCTTTTTTTTTGCTTTTTTTTAAATTCCCTTTTTTCCCCTTTATCTTTTATCTTTTAATTTCTAATCTATTTGGTTTTAATATACTCCAGACTGTGCTTGATAAAGAGTTATGCCGGGTATGGGACCTGGGAAGTCGGAAGGGGATTAGGGAGGGGAGTTTACGGGGGGGGAGGGGGGGGAGGTGGAATATAGTTTCAATTTTCAGAACAATAGAACACACTTGTATACTGTTGCTCTTTTTTCTTTTTTTCTCTTTTCCTTTTATTTTTTTTTTTTTCATTTTTTTTAATTTTAGTGTAAAATATAAATTCAATAGATTAATGAATGGTAGAAATACACCAAAGTGAGGAGTAGAAGGAAAGAAGAGGGAGAAGTAAAGAGGGAGTGAGAGGGGAATGTAAGGAGGGTGAGATGGAGGGAAGGGGAGAAAGGAATGTCTGAGGGGGAAGGGAAGTAGAAGAGGGTAATGCTGGAGGGGAGAAATGAAAGTTGGAGGGGGAGAAGAAAGGGTGTATGGAGGATTGAAGTGCTATGTTGGTTTTCCATGGTGGAAGATGAGTTGTGTTTATTGCTTTTTTTTTAAATGCACAGTATATAAGTGATTGTATAAATGAAAATGAAAATGAAATAAAACAGTTTTCAACAAGAGAAGAGGTGAAAGTGAATCACCCTGGAAAATTCCTCACTTGACATTAACCATTCTGTAATTCTCATTCCCTACTGCCAACTCAGTTCTCCATTGTTTCATCGCCTTTTCAGTAAAGGATGTAATATTTTTGCTAATGCCAGTTGTTTCTAAGCATTTTATGATCCAACTATGGTGGCATTGAGTCAAATGCCTTTTTGTAATCAATCTGGACCATATTCAAATTCGTTTTCTGTTCTTACAATTTTCTAATATCATTTTATCAATTAGGAGTTGATCTTTTGTGCCCCTGCTCCTTCTTTTGTTGCCTTTTTGCTCTACTGGCAAGATGTTGTTTGTTTCCAAATAATCCATCATGTTATCTGCAATAATGCCTGTGAGTAATTTGAAGGTTGTTGGCAAGCATGTTATTGGTCTGTAGTTTTCAGGTGTTATTCCTTTAGTTGCATCCTTCTGAATCAAGTATGCTTTTCCAGTTGTCAACCATTCATCAATATGGCCCTTTTATAAAATTTCATTCAGTTGCCTGGCCAATATTGCATGTAAACTGGTCAGATATTTGAGCCAGAAACCATGTAATTGGTCATTTCCAGGTGATGTCCAATTCTTTACCTTTTTTACCTCGATTTTTGACCATCTCAATTGTTATTTCTAATACTTGCATTTGTTTGTTGCCAATGCTTTTCTCAAAGTCATGTATCCACTTTGTTTCCTTATTGTAGTCCTTTGCATTTTCCCACAATTCTTTCCAGAATTCAACTATGGCCTGCTTTTCTGGTTTTTCACTTTGGTGTCACCATTCACATTAAGACTTTGATAAAAATGCCGTTGGTCTGATTGAAATTGCTGATTTTGTTTATATTGGATGATTCGTGCCTCATATCTTTCAATTTTTTTAGCTGTTGCTGTTATCTGCTGTTTTACAATCTCTACAGCTTCATTGATGTTTCTTGTATCCAATCTATATCTTCTGATTGGCCGATCTATGATTTTGTTGTTTTTAAGCCATTGCTAATGCATGTCCTTTAAGTTACTAGCATCTGCCCTTAATTTTTGACTTTTTGTTCTAATCGGATTTTCCACTTTGGCTTTGATGCTTTTTCTCATGTGTGACTAGGTACTTTGATTTAATGCCTAGTTCATTAGTGACTATTACAGCTGTGCTGTACATTAACTGGTTCTTTCCAAGATGGATCCCGAGTCAATTGTTGAAAACACTGCATTAACCGAGGTGGCGCAGTGGATAGGGTGCAGTACTGCAGGCCACTTCAGCTGACTGCTAGCTGCAGTTCAGCAGTTCTAATCTCACCGCTCAAGGTTGACTCAGCCTTCCATCCTTCCGAGGTGGGTGAAATGAGGACTCAGACTGTGGGGGCGATATGCTGACTCTGTAAACCGCTTAGAGAGGGCTGAAAGCCCTATGAAGCGGTATATAAGTCTAACTGCTATTTTCATGATAGGGGCCAAAATTTTCTTAGGCACAGTTTTAGTGATGGTAAATGTTGCCTTTCTGAAATGCTCCATGATCTTATCCTTCAATTCTTTTTGTTTTTGAGTTAGTTCATCAGTTGTTCAGTGATACTGGTTCTAGTGGTGGTGGAGTTATTTCCTCCCTGAGAGCTTCTTCTGGGAGTTCTACTATAATGTCTTTAGTTGTGTCTTGAATATCATGTATTTCTGCTTGTGATATTGTTTTTTGGTTTTGCAATTTGCCTGAATTTCCTCATGTTCAACTTCACTAAACACTTTATTCCATATAATAATTGCCTTTGATCTGCTAGTCGTTGTTCACTAACATTTGAATCTGGATATTGTTCTTCCATAATTCATACATTCACTTTAAATATCCTCTTTTTTTCTGGCTCTGAGTTGTAGTAACAGGCCATTATGGCACGGTTTTCATCTGCACTATATTTTTGTCATTTGTTGGCTGGTCCACTTGTAGCCCACTTGTCGACGGATTCTCCAGGGACCCAACATCCACCGCGGCCCTTGTTAATTCCGCGCGACTACCGATGCGGTATAAATTTTTATTCGTTTCTTTCACCATATTGTAGGGGTTGGTGGGTTTTTTTTATGGGCCAGGTTGCCAACCTGACCCAACCTTTCTCCTTTCTCATCTGGGCTTGGGACCGGCAACGGCGCAGTTGTTGTTGTTGTTGTTGTTATTGTTGTTATTATTATTATTATTATTATTAATAATTGTTATTATTATTATTATTATTATTATTATTGGGTTTCAGCCTGACAAAGAATATAGTCAAGCCAGAATTCATAGGAGTAGTTGTTTTGTCATGAGCAATTGGGTTCAACTGAAGGCGATGTCCTGTTGCCATTTTTCTGTTACTCAACTCTCTTTTGGGAAGTGATTTTTCTAGTTAGCCCAGCATCCTTTTAAGTTTTGTTTGTTGCTTCACACATTTAGATGGGAAGCAGCAATCCATTTTGGAAAAAAAATCAAGAAACATTCTGCTCCCACTCAAATTGCTGTTGATATGTGAAAGGGTTCAAAGAGCTGTGGAATTTTGCCACAACCACCACACTTTTGTCAAGGTTGGGAATGCATTTGTGATATTGGGGGCTACCTCAATGAACAGAATGCAAACAAAGGTTTTGGTGCATGTGGCAAGCATGAATCATCCCAATACATCCCACTATTGAGTTCAAGTACTTTCCTTCTTGAGACAGCATAAAGTAATAATGGCATGAAATGTGCTGTGCATATTGCTAACCTTATCCTGCCTCTCACACTACTGGTGGGAGGGTGGCGCCATTTTGTCTACTCCACTCTAGCTTTGGCAGCACCCAAGAACCAATGTGAGAACTTGTTTTACATGCGGTCCAATCTTACATTCCAGCACTTGCATTCTCATTCTCTGGCAGCCAAGGAAGAAGGCAAGTTTGCACAGCAGGATGGTATATGGAAAATGGCAGGCGGAGTCTGTATTTTGTGGTGTTGCAAACAGTGGAAACAATGGCATAATGCAAAAAATATCTTGAGACAGCAAAGGATGCATTTTTTATTCCATGTAACGGCTCCTTATGCTTCAGACTGATTGAAATTTAGTCTAAGCAGATGCTTCTGATTATGAAGTATGCAGTCTGAGAAGATATTAAATGAAAGAGAAAAGAAATTACAAAGAAAAAAAGTAGGAGTGAGCGAGCAGTGATCTCAAAAGAAAACATTTCTGGCTACATTCCTAACATTCCTTCAAGCTTAATTTATACTTATTGCTGCATTTATTTGTTTTACTAGGTTTATAAGCCACTCCAATCATTCTCAGCAATGTCTATGTCTACAAAAAGACTTCCAGGGAACAAATAGTAAAGTAAAGACAGCTCCACAATGACTATGATGGAATGAAGATTGGGTGTCTAGACTAATTCATTCGTAATTCCTTTCTGGACAAAACGAGAACCCACAAATGTTCCACACAGTTCCTCCTAATGAGGAGACCACAAGATAGTGGTGGATTTAGAGTTTGGAGTGACATGAGAGAATAAATATCTTGCTGAAACTGTGGTTGACACCTTCAAAAGACGCTGGGTTTGTATACTTCCTTTTCTAATCACTTTTGGAAATAGCTTGTTAACTGCTTTTCAGCTATTAGGAACCTCTGGATTGGTATGTTTTACAATACTAGGTGAGTTTCCTTTCAACCTTAGTGAAGAATGTATTTAAAAACAAGTTTAAGTACATTTCTTTTTCTTTGTAATAAACAGCAAGAGTGATTAGAATTTTTATTTTGGGAAGATACAAATAGACTAAGGGTCCAGATGGATTTGAAATAAGACTTGGAATTAATTATAAGAATCCTTCCTATGTGAAATGCCTTTGTTTTTGAATTCTCTTAAAAAAAGGAAACATGATAGGATTAAAACTTTGAAGACTGGATGCTAAAGAGAATCAGAAGGAACTAAAGTATAATTAAAGAGAATGACATTTAAATTTGACTTACTAGTTCAGAATACAACATAATATTGTAATATTACACATTTTGAAGGATATTTTGAGAATAGACCCAGAACTTAATTTAAGAGAAATAGACAAATGCTCTAGACAAACTCTGTTTAAAAGATGTGGAAGGGGAACTCATTTTACGGATAAGGCTGAGACTGATCCTAAAGTAGATTTAAAAGTAGATTTAAAAATGACAGATTATAAGAAGGATATAGGAAAAGATGCTACATTGGATATATCAATAAAAACTGGATGATATTGTAATACTGTATTTAAAAAGGATATCAAAAAATAGACCGAAAAGAAGGATCTGGATAACTTTCCTTCATTGGATTAACAAAAGAGTTTACTGTTGAAGAAGAGTTAGAGTACTTTGAAGAATTTTGGTGGAAAAAAAACAAACCAAAAAAATGAAAAGAAATCAAGTTTCAGGACATTATATAAAAGGAGTAAAGATCAAGAATGAAGAACGGTAAGGTTTTCTCTGGTGACCCCTAATGCATTTGTGCTGATCAAGACTGAATGATGAGGCTTTAAAGGATAGTTTAGAGATAAGTAATGGGATAAGAGAAGAGATCATTTATTATATTTAATGTGGTAAGTTACTAAAATATTTGCACTTTATATATTTCTTTTCTTTTATTTATTACACCTTTTATTTTTTATTTCCTTTCGATTTTTTCTTCTATTTTTTATTTTTTGCACTTTCTTTTTCTTTTCATTTTTCATTTTTTACTTGTATTCGTTTTTATTTTTAATTGTAATTTAATGGTGTTATTAATTTTTTAAAGAAAACAGAAGTACTATTGGCAGAGGAAGTAAACTTGAGAAATTGCAATGTTGATCTTGACACCATACTTCATGCCTTGCCTCTGCATCCTCCTAATTATAGCAATAGCACTAGACTCTAGAGAGAGTGCAGAGAAAAGCAACAAGATGATTAGGGGACTGGAGACTAAAACATTGAGAACGGTTGCAGGAACTGGGTATGTCTAGTTTAATGAGAAGAAGGACTAGGGAGACATGATTAGCATATTCCAATATCTCAGGAGTTGCCACAAAAGAAGAGGGAGTCAAAACTATTCTCCAGGGCACCTGAGTGTAGAACAAGAAGCAATGGTGGAAACTAATCAAGGAGAGAACTGAGGAGAACTGAGGAGAAATTTCCTGACAGTTAAACAATTAATCAGTGGAACAGCTTGCCCCAGAAGTTGTGAATGCCCAACACTGGAAGCCTTTAAGAGATGTTGGATAGTCATTTGTCTGAAACAGTATAGGATTTCCTGCCTAGGCAGGGGGTTGGACTAGAAGACCTCCAAGGTCCATTCCACTCTGCTTATTGTATTGTATTATTGTTCTGTAGACTTATATACCACTTCATAGTGCATTACAGTCCTCTCTACAGTCCTCAGAGTCAGCAATATCGCCCCCCACAATTTGGATCATTTTACTGACCTCAGAGGATGGAAGGCTGAGTCAGTTTTTGATTTGGTCTTAGTATATAGATATTCTGAAAGCCAATTTTATTATCCTGTCTGCTGATATTGCTTGGTCTCATCCCCCAGCTGGCCATGAAGGTTTGTATATTGTGGGTTCAGTGCTTTTTAAAACAGACCAGAACTGCTTGTTGAAAACATAGCAAGTTAGCTTGAAAGAATTCTAGCATTGTGTTTAAAAACAGGACTTCCCCTCCTTGGAAAGAGTGTTAGTCCTGTGCTTCATAGAGTTAAATTTTAAAATCAGGGAAGAAAGTCAGGTTCTTCCAGCTCTGCATTGCTGATTCTATCCAAAAGTGTGTATTACACAGCCTGCTGCATTTGCCAGCAACGTTGTGCTGTCTGATGTTTGTAATTATGTTGGGTAGGGAGGTGCCATTTGGCCTTCTTCTATGCTAGGGGTGTCAGAACGCAGGCCTTGGGGCCGATCCCGGGTCTTAGATCTGGTCTGCACAACTACCCTGGAAACAGCAAGGGACCTGCACATGGCTTTCCCAAGCTCCATTTTCACAGGAGAGTTGCAGGAGGGCCATCGCAGCCAGAAACCTGCTTACCAATTTAGGAGATATGGGAGCTGTGGGAAAAATGAAAAGAGTCTATCTGTTTCACTTTAGCCCACATGAAGTCACAAACAGAATGACATTGGGTTGACGACACAGAAGGCCTTTATTCTCCTTGCTACTTCTCCATCATTCCAGTGCTCTCCATGCTAGTTATTTTTGAACAAGGGTCTACCATACTTCTGGAAGGATCATTTAATCTATACCTCCAATAGCTTAGCTAACAGGTTGATGGAATAAAGAAGGGAGTCTTTTATAATGAACCAGGAACCATCAATTCTTCTTCATGCTGCATTCCTCCCCTACTTTACCAATCTTGTCAGCTGGGCTATTTTGGGACATGGATTTAATACTCTTCCAGAGCAAAAAACAAAAACCAAAAACAAAACCCAGACTGTGTTCTGAAATGGCGAGTTGTAGGTCACTGGTACAGAGAACCTTCACACCAATGACCTTCAAGGCGCTTGAAAAGGGACTAAAGCCTCCATCCAATCATTATCCATCTCATTTAGCTTCTTGGATTGTGCTCCCTAGCATGTTTACAAACATCACGGACACTGTTGTTGGCTGTTCTTTCTTGTACCACCATCTTCTACCAGCTGGTGACAAGGAGTGAGATGGGAAACACATCCAGGAGAACCATCAATCACTGCACCTAAATTGTCCTGCATTAAAAACTATAAAGACAGCTCCACTTACCATTTAGTAATGAAGCAGAAAAGGATTCAGCCACTTGGGCAGTTAATTTGTCCTGGCATATTATCACCCAGTTCGAGGACCTAGAGGATAAATGTCAACACAGTCATAAGGAAAAACCTCAGAAATATGCATTTCCTGTCTTCAAAGTTTGGAAAGTTAACAAAGAACCCTTTGGTTTTAGAACATTATAATTGATTCTTCCAGATCCCTAAACATGAAAGTTTGTTTCATTATCCTCTATCTGGATGTTTTCTTCAAATGCTGTCAGTGAAGCATAAGGAAGCAGTCAGCTTTGGAAATGTTTGTTTCAGCAGCACACTAAATTATCTCTTTCTAAGCAGAAAACATCCCAGGAGACTAATCATCACCAGTTCTTTCTGCTGTGGCTTGTTCATATATTATAAAGCTGATCCCACATGGCAGTTCTGGATCTGGTTTTAGGATATGCAAGTGAAAATCTCCCAAGAAAATATTACCACCTGTATCTACAACACAGTTGTGCCATCTTCCAAGGTGGTCTCTTCCATTACAGCGTCCCCTGCTTAACCCTACTCTACTTCATGCCCACTAAGCATGCTTTTTCCCCCCTCCTCCCTATAAATTCCTTGTATATAATGTGGCGTCTTTTTTGTTCTTCTGCAGATCTCATGATTTTCCCTAAGCCTGCTGATATTCCCCAAGTGCAGGAGAAATGCCACTTTGGCTGCATAGAAATGTAGACAGATATTGAGTTCCCGTAAAAAGTGATCACATGGAGAACAAACAGTAGAAAAGAGTTCCAAAGGAACTATTGGATCTATAGAAGAAATGAGTATAAATTTAAGTTGCCAGCTAACTTTAAATAATAATAAAAAAAATTAAAAGAAGCAAAACTAACCACTGGATTATATTATTGCTGATGATGAGTTGCTTTTCAGTCCCTTTCTTGATCTCTGCACCATTTCGTTTTGCTGCATTTATTACTGAATAGTTATTCCTTTTCCCCCTATAATTTGAGAATATACCCATAAAACAAAATTATGATTTTTTTCTTACAAGACCTAGATTCTCAGGAATAATCTATTAGGTCCACATTAGGACAGTTGGCAGAACCAATGCTAGCTGTAGTTAAGAACAAAGTTAAAACTGGGCAAAGTTCCTCCTCCTCTTTTCCATCTCTCGTTCTGATTTTCATTCTCTCATCGTTTTCTTCCTTCCTTTAGACCTAGTGTTGGTGGATGTACAAGTGCCCAAATAATTTTGCAAAATGTTTTACAAAACTATCTGTTCTTGCTCTTTTCTCAACTGCCTGCTCCTTTCGGATAATCAGATATTCTATCTCTCTCTAACCACATATCAACGTAGGCAGTATATTGGGGTTCAGATATATGAAAGGAGAAAAATGTTTAGGAACTGTTTCATTTCCACAAAAAAAAATAGGACCAGAAATAGGCTTAATGGGTATCAATTGCAGCTACCTGGGTTTTGTTTAAGTATAAGGGAAAACATTCTAAGTTAATGTCTGCACAGCAGTGGAAGAGTCTATCTATTAAGGTTGTAGCTCATTTCTTTTAAAGTTTTTTTTAAAGAAGAAGCTAGCCAACTGCCTCTCGTACTAGTTTAATCAGTTTTCCTGAAAATTGCAGAGGGTTGGACTAGATAATGCTTGGGGTCTCTTCCACTCTGTGATTGTATGATCAGACAGACAGAAAGATAGACAGGTGTAGGGCCATGTAAAGCCCTGACTGGATGCTTCAGTTCAATTGACCCTTATTATAAAACCATACTTCCTTCCAATATTACATCAGAGCCACTCTAATACATGGAATCTACCACTTTTCTGGTCTTGGCAAAGCAAAGTGGTCTGTGTTCAGAGGATGTGTTTTATTGATGCAAATTATACTATTGTAATCAATATACCAATTGAACCCATTCCACAGCCTAAAATGTAGACAACCAATATGTTAGGATAAATTACAACTATTGCCCTAAAGGTGCCAGTCAATCTCCTTTAAGGAGGACTTTCAAAATCATGATTTGAGTATTATGACATCCCTCTCCTATGTCTTTAAATCCTTTCCTTCTGACAATCTACCAGTAGTGTCAAACCTGCAGCCCACAGGTTGGGTGCATCATGCTCTGGCCTTGACCACCCCAGTTTAGCAAAGAGGGGAAAAAAGTTGTGATACGTCACATGACAACAATGTGATGTTGCGGGTTTGACACCTGTGATGTAGGCAATTGATGAAAGGCCAACAAGCTTATTGTTATGTATTGTATATAGTTGTCAGTTGAAGTTCTCAATCTGGTCCTCTGTTGGAGCGGGAAAATACTCTCTCCTGATTGGTTGTGGGCTGATCCCTATAAAAGGAGCTGTCAGCCCTAGAGAGACAGTTGCCTCACAGGCAGTACTTGAATAGAGAGCTGTTAGAAATCACTCAGGCCTCACCTCCATTCTTCACCCAGAACATAACACTTATAATAAACACAAACCTGTATGGGAAGAGGTATTTGAATGTGAAACTATTTAGAATTTAGGGTCAATAATATTATACTTTGAAATGAAGTCACAAGGGAGAAGAAGTAGATGAGGTTCTTGCAAAGGTGATGCATTTGATTATATTTGCCAGAAGTCCAGCAGTCGTACTCTTACGTTTTAAATCATTGTCAAGAAAAGGCCCACAGAGAGCATCTTGCAGTAAGCCAGCTGGGAAATTATTAGAGCATGGATGACTGTTGCAAAATTATTCCTGTCCGGAGTTGGCTCTAACCTGACAAACCAGACACTGTTGGTAAAAGCATTTAACACTGCTGACACCACCTGGATCTCTGGCTACAAAGTTGGGTCTAGAAACAGCTCCCAGCTGTGAACCTGCTGTCTTAGAAATAATACAAACTGCCCAAAATAGATTATGCATGTGTGTGTGTATGCACATATATACATACTCCCTCTGCCTTCTCACCTTATCCAGGCATCTTCACATCTGTCTTTATCCAGATGATAAAAAGGAGTGGTATTTGAAAGGTACCCACTCTGAATCACATGGAAATTTGCCCAAGGGTTGATGGGCAATAACTCCACAATAACTGTTTTCATTGCTGAGTGAAATATTGGGATATACCCTTCATGCTGTTCCTTGTTAAACCCTTTGAACTGATCCAGAAGAATGGAGAATTAAAGCAACCAATCACCATCCTAAAACCAGAGCAAAATAGGTGCCAGTTTCTTCTGACTATTCTCAGTGCTGGCACTTGTTCAGTCTATTCCTATGGGCTTGCATCCCATAGGAAAAGAATTGTTTCATTAATATGTGAATGCATCTGAGAAACTATTCACCCATTCATGAACAATTCGTGTCATTTTGTCATCCTGTTGCCATCTACAATTATCCTCCATGTTTCATAAACCTTTGATCGTTTGCCAAAAGATTTAGTCCAAGAATAAATCTGAGTGCAACAGCAAATTTGATGGCGTTCAGCTTTGGAAATATTTCTCAGCTGTACAGTTAATTTCCTGACGAGTTCTTTATGTTGCTTTCCTAAACACCAAAAGTAATTTTGATCTATCAGAAATTTATGTACAATTCCCCTATTAGGAAATCAAAGCCCGTGTGAGACACAGCCCTTTCATGCCTTGATTTCCCAAGTCTTAAGATAGCAGCCATACTTTCAAAGCTTTATTTACATCAGTTTTAGTTCACGTTGCAACACCAGATCCTACCAAATGACAAGAGTTAATGAAGACTGAATAGTTGAAACTCATGCAACTACCTTTGTTGTACTATGTATTTAAAGGATCTCATCAACTAGTACCCAGAAATAAAAAGGGATCAGGCAGCAGGTAGGTTCTGTATGGTGGGCTGCACTATGAATGCAACTGTGGCATGAGGAAAGTCATCCCAAAAACAGCGCTGTAAAGGTTTGCAGAAGATTTGGATAGGTATTAGAACTGGATTAGAGTTGAGCAGATCTTATTACTCGCCACCTTCAAACATCTTCTTCCTGCCCTCCATTCCAGACTTTTCCTCAATGTTTTTCCTCCAGTCACCCACATCACGTAGGTCCTTCTCCTATGAAAAGACAGGAGATAAAATGTTATGCTTGGATAGTGCCTTTAACAGGACTCATGCAGGGGGCAACCTTTGCCTTACGATTCCTCCCTGGACAGAAAAACCCTTTGTTTCATTCACAGCATGACCTGCCAAGTGTGCTAATATTTATTGGGTGGTTCACAAGTTTTCATCAAGAAAAACTGGAAGCTTACCAACACATCCCAGAAGAGTGAAATGGTTCAAAGACAGTAAATGGAAATAAATTAAAAATTGCTTACCCTGCTGCTAACTCCATAGTATTTTGTATATATTACAGCCAGAAAGCCCATTTTTACCATCACTGACTGCAGTTACAAACTTTAGTAAGTCAGAGTTTGTTTAATGAACTGCCACGGTTCATACAATGCACTAAACCATATATTATTCTTTACATTCCACAATGGTTGAGTTCACTCATTATTTTGGTAAAGCTGCAAGCTGTGTGTCTCATCTTTCAGTTCTCTTATAACACCATTTTTGGAATCTTCACTGTTAGATGTCTTTTAAAAATCTTCAATATCTATCGATCTATCTATCTATCATCATCTATCATCTATCATCTATCATCTATCATCTATCATCTATCATCTATCAATCTATCATCTATCATCTATCATCTATCTATTTATCTATCTATCATCTATCAATCTCTATCCATCAATCAATCCATCTGTCATCTGTCTATCTTTCTTTCTTTCTTTCTTTCTATCTATCTATCTATCTATCTATCTATCTATCTATCTATCTATCTATCTATCTATCTATCTATCTGAGCCGTGGTTAGGGTGCAGTACTGCAGGCCACTTCAGCTGACTGTTATCTGCAGTTTAGCGGTTCTAATCTCACCGGCTCAAGTTGACTCAACCTTCCATCCTTCCGAGGTGGGTGAAATGAGGATCCAGACTGTGGGGGTGATATGCTGACTCTGTAAACCGCTTAGAGAGAGCTGAAAGCCCTATGAAGCGGTATATAAGTCTAACTGCTATTGCTAACTGCTATTGCTATCTATCTATATCTATCTATCTATCTATCTATCTATCTATCTATCTATCTATCATCTATGTCCACCTATAATCTAGTGTCCTTGTGTTCAATATATTATGACACAATTTCTGGCCATGTTAGAAATCAGCATGACAAGCTTCCTGGATGCAATCTGGAAAACTCATGGGGGGACTTTCTTGGAGTGAAGGATCTAAAACAATTATTAATATCTAATTTTATTTGTGTTTCACTTATTTTAATAACATTATTCTTCTAGCAGGAAACCATAAATGACATTTAGGCAGGAGGAGGAGTTGAATATTTTTTTAAAAAAGGATTATATTAACTATGACCTCTATCTTAAATTATAAGTCACTTAATGTATTGTTAAGTATTTCATTTTATTTGCAGGACAGTCCAATATTGTGAAATACCTAGTGAGCATAATTGGACTTACTTAGGCAGCATAGGACTCTACTTTGACCTTGATTTGAAAGACTTCCTTAATTTCATGCACATCCAAATAGAGCACACAACTTACCCCTTCAGTATTAGAACATAGAATAATAAGGTAAAAGGAACCTTGGAGGTTTTCTAGTCCAATCCCCTGCCACATGACATGAGACCCTATACCATTCCAGACAAATGACTGTCCAGTTTTTTCTTGAAAACCTCAAGTGATGAAACACCCACAGCTTCTGGAATCAAGCCATTACTAATTATTTAAGCATCAGGACTTTTCTTCTTAGTTCTAGTTTGGAACTCTCTTTAATCATCTTCCACTTGTCCTGCCCTCGGGTACTTTGGAGAACAGGTTGACCCCCCCCTCTTCTCTGTGACAGCCCCTCAAGTACTGGAAGACAGTTACCACATCACTCTGATTCCGGCTCTTTATTACAGAACCAGTTTCCTCAAATATTAGACTGAACAACCAAAGGTAAATATTGAGGATGATAGATGGCTAAGCATAGGTTTAATATACCCAAGACATCAAGATACTTGGTGGTTGCAGTGAAATTCTTGACAGATGCATTTAGCCAAACTACTAGTAGGAAATTGCTACTTTTCAACTATCTAAATACCTTTTCAGAGTCTTCTTTCTTGACTTGCTTCAGATTAGCTCTAAGATCCATGCAGACTTTGTTTTGGAACCCAGAAGGGCTCTCAGCATAGCGTCAGCAGACATGCGGACTCTACGCAGGGGTGGCCTCTTGAATTTGCCCCTCAGGTCAAACAGTTTCTGGCTCAAATCTTCAAGCTGCAGTCAGAAAGAGATGAAAATACCCAATGATGTGACCAAAGCCAAGAATGATGAAGGAAGGCAAAATCAAAATTTAAATCAAGAGATGCCAGAGGAATCCAATCCATAGTCAGAAGAGATCTGACTAAAATAAGTATATTGAAACTATAAGAGAAAGTGCTTATGAACACAAAGGGAAAATAATGCTAGACGTGTTACAGAAAATCACATACAGGCAGTTCTACATCAGCTGAAATAAAATGCAGAGGCCATGACTTTGCATCTTAACCTCATATATCTCCTTTATAATCCTGTGCTTGGAATTTAATTATCTCTTCAAATAAATATGCTCACAATTAATCTGCATATGATAAAAAGGTTCTTTCTCTTGGTTAACCATTTTGCTTCTGTGTATTTTTTGTAACTAGATTTTGTGTTGGTACACATACACACACACACATATATACATACATACATACATACATATATGTGTGCGTGTGTGTGTTGTATTTGTGCTGATAATAAATAAAGAGAGACACTAAATATATACAGCACAGGTTCAAATCCCAGTAAGGGTATGGCTAGCTGATGAGAGCTAAATAGCTTGAAATAGATCTATACTAGTCTCCCTTTATTTATTTATCAGCACAAATAAAACAAACAAACAAACAAATCACACACACATGCACACACACACACATATATATATATGTGTTTTATATATATATATATATATATATATATATATATATATGTGTGTGTGTGTGTGTTGTGTGGTGTTTGATAACATACTTCTACCATACTTTGTGTTTTTTTTTGCCATTGATGTGGATATATTCTAAGTGTATTCCTGTCCCACTTACATAGTATATTGAATATTGTATACACAATATTCATCTTAAATGTTTACTAAAACGGAAAATGTGAGTAGTGAAGATACAGTCTATCTAGCAATATCAGTCCAGCTATTCTTTTTTCTCTTCAATTTTTCAAAGTTAGCTGTGATGTCAAATGCCTACACTATTTTGAGCAAAGGAAAACATCTAAAAAGTCAACTTGGTAGCCAATCCATGTGATTGGATTCACCCCTTTTGTAGAGTATGTGTGTTACAAACCACATTAAAAGGGGTGTGGCTTTAATTGTACCGTTCAATTGTACCTATTTTATGTATTTTTTAAAATCCTGCGCATCATGGCCACTTCCCAGCATGCTGGTCTCATAAAATACAAAATTGTTGTATTTCTTTATGAGATGAAAATTTCAACCCACTTGGACACAAATGCTTAGAAATTGCCCACCCAATCAATAAACCATATGTATGGATGTTGTACCATATATACATACGTTCTGTAATTAAGATAATTACCTCTTTGGTAGTTTTCTGTAATTTAACTTCTGTGTCGTATCTTTCCTCATCAACCTCTTCTACCTTAGTATGAAGTTTTTTGACAAATTCCTGTTGAGAAACAACAAGTGATTATTAAAGGAGGTTGCTTAAACTTACTTAACTATTTTTTGCCAAACCTTACTAATTCTTCTTCTGGAGGCTTGTTTTTGATAGATGATATGTCTAGATGTACAGTTTCAGAATTACTGAGTCTGTTCCACATCTTTATTTTTTTTATTCTTGGAATTAAGTAAAAGTACTTTTTCATAAGCCAAGTAAAATTATATAATTATGAAGAAAGAGATAAAGTGAATTGGTTCTGCATCACAAAGAAAAAACTTAAGGTATACCAAGCCAACAATGTCGTCAGGGATGGGGTGTATGTCCATATAGCCCAGATACATAAACATTTAGCCTAAACTATTCATTTTTGAAATGGTATGACATAGTTAACTCTCAAGACAATTAGGTGCCTAAAGATGTTTAAGTGTAAAGCAGATGTACATACATAGCATGGACTTCCTGGGAAGAACAATAAGGCATAAATACAATTAATAAATGATGGGATTCCCTGTTACTTTGTGGTCACTGCTCTGTTTATTTTTTCAAGGTTGTTCCATTGCAGGTTTGGCTGAAGAAGAAGGAGGAGCTGCCTTTCAGAAATTCCTTTGCTATTACTTTGAGATTCAGATACTACCAAATAAATAAATAAATAAAACCACATGAGATCTGAAGACAACAGGACATTGGGGGTGGGGAATGAGTGTAACTACTTTCTAAAAAACAGAAGTCTTCAATCAAGGAAAGAAACGGGAAGAAATGATTCATAAAATATGCAGTGCTATAACCCAATGTGTCACTGTAATTGTACCTGTAACCTATAATTGTTTGCTTAGAATTTTATTTTTACTTAGTAGGTGTTTAAACCTGCACTTTGATATGGCCTACACTATAGCCTAATATAATATAACAGCAGCTTCCTCAGCAAACTGCAATGGGGACAAAATGCAATATCAGCATATTGACATTATCACATAAATGTTGCCCTCAGATACTTACTGTCACGATTCCTAACACAAGCGTATACCGTATTTTTCAGACTATAAGACACACTGGTGTATAAGACGCATCAAGATTTTGAAGAGGTAAGTAAGAAATAAAGGTTTTTCTCCTCCCTGGCCCCCAGGAGCACTCTGCAGGCTTCAGAAGGGCTGGGGGAAAGCAACGATACCCCAGTTTCTGCAAAAAACTGGCAAAAAGGGATTTATTTTTGCAAAAACAGCAGCATTTCCCCCTTCCCCCAGCCCTGCTGAAGCCTGCAGAGTGCTTCTGGGGGTTGGAGGAAGGGGGAAACACCTCTGTTATTGTGAATAAGGTGGGTCTTATACTCCGAAAAAATGATAAGTTTCAGTTTTGGGGCAATAATCATTTGTCTCCTCTCCACAGACAGTCAGGCCTAGGCCTCTAATATGTTAAAAACATAAGCCAAATTAAGAACATATATTTATATTTGGGGATGATGGGTCTTTATAGTTTGCAAAAATCTAATTTGGAAAGAAACGAATTGTCAGATCAAATCAGCAAATCAACTAATGCATTATACGTGAAGTTTAATGCTCCTGTTCTTGGATAGGAGATGGAAGGGATGAAATCATTACCTGCAGTTCTTGCATGGAACTTGGCATGTGCAGAGGTGGACAGTGTTCTGCAAGATAATTGGCTTTTTCTTCTTCTTAGCTACAGCTTCTTTTCAAGCTCAGTAGCAGCAATCTGGAGCATAACACTCTGGAAGATAATTGGAAGAAGCAAAATTACATTGGCAGAAGAAGTATTTGTCAAGGAAGAGAGAGAGAATGCATCATAAGGTATATTGTGCCCAAAACAACAATCACCTCTGCTAACATCAAAATAAAGGGCAGGGCTTAGAAAGTAGCATAGAACAGAGTCAGTATAAAGGTAAAGATTCCCCTCGCACATATGTGCTAGTTGTTCCCGGCTCTAGGGGCAGTGCTCATCTCCATTTCAAAGCCGAAGAGCCAGGCGCTGTCCGAAGACGACTCTGTGGTCATGTGGCCGGCATGGCTAAACACCGAAGATGCATGGAACGCTGTTACCTTCCCACCAAAGGTGGTTCCTATTTTTCTTGCATTTTTACATGCTTTCGAGCTGTTAGGTTGGCAGAAGCTAGGGACAAGTAATGGGAGGTCACTCCGTTATATGGCACTAGGTACTCAAACTGCTGAACTGCCGACCTTTCTGATCGACAAGTTCAGCATCTCAGCCACTGAGCCATCATGACACAAATGGGAGATCTTTCAGATGTTACCAAAAACTACAGCTCCCAACAGCCATCAGCACTGGCCAAAACTGGCTGGATTACTACTATTTCTGGTTCAACAAAATATGAAGATCATCATTTCTCCATTCCTATGACTAGAATGTTCATTCATGTTGAGGCTACCCCATGAATTCCTAGCAGATTTTCAGCAAATCAGAATCACTCAAGTCTCAATAAAAGGTGTTTAAAATTCAAAGTGTAATGATTCATGATTATTAATTATTTTCATCATTACTAGAGGTTAAGCACAATGTCCTTTAGTTCAATGAAAGAACTATCCCGATCATGTAGAAAGATGGAATGAAAGTCTGATCGCACTAACTTAATGAATTTGCCCATAAGCAAGAAGCTTTTTCCAATCACCAGTAGGTTACTGAATGTAGACTCTTTCCAGAGCATTTTCCCCGAGATTAATTTGATATCAGAAATGACCTCAAGAGCAAACTGCGTTGTTGAAATGGGGTTCATGGAAGGTATGGGGATGAAAAGTCTTCCTTGTGTATCCTCTTCTTTTAAATTTGGAGGGAAGGGAAAGAATGAAAATCCACTCCTAGCACTTGGGCCAGACTTGCATTTAAAGTATCATCAGAATTGTCACTGTCACAGCTAACTTGCAGCTCCTATACTTGAAAATGGGACAGAAATCTTAAACTGATCATTAACTTGAAACATTCTTTGTTAATGAATCACAGCAGATATCTGTATACATGTGGAATGTTCAGTCCAGTTCTAGTTTTTTCTGTCTCATTCTTGGCAGATGCCCAGTCATCATTTGAGAAGCATTTTGCTAGATATTGTAGAAGAGGAATTCTTCATGGCATAACACCGTGATGGGGAACCTATGGCACACATAGGTTGGCATGCATAGCCCTCTCTATGGGCACACAAGCCGTCACCCAGCTCAGTTCCACCACACATGTGTGCACACCTTCCACCGGCCAGCTGTTTTCCAGCTCTCTGCCACACATGTGGGAGATGTGCATGCATGTGCAGAGGGGCATGTATGGAGGGGCAGAAAGGGAGTTCAAGGAGGTGCGGTGTGCCCCCAAGCACCCCATTTTTGGTCCCAGGAGGCTTCAGGGAGGCCTGCTAGACCCAAAACACGGCACAAGGGGGTGTCGCACACATGTGCCAGGGGGTCACAGAGGGTCACGCATATGTGCAAGAGGGTGGGGCACATTGCATTTTAGATGTGGGCACACACACATGTGCTGTTTTGCGTGCACACACAGGTTTGGCACGCAATGACAAAATGGTTAGCCATGACTGGCGTAGGACTTTTTACAATTACCTTCCTTCTTCTCTAGGGAGAAAGGCAAAAAGACAATAAAATAGCACTGCTTTTTTTTTAAAAAAATGATCTCCATAAATATGTATATATACCTTGAGATGTTGCCGGCGGGCAGTGATAGCCCTCTTCTTTTTCTAAAATTAGGAAAAAGGAAAAAAAAAGACTTTGAGCTTTCACTGTACCATTTCCATGAGCCACATTTTTGTCTGCATCATTCCTAGAAATCTGACCACCCTTTACAGTAAACATGAAATAACATCACAAGAATAACATCCATAGTTGAAATAGACAATAAACCCACTTCTCTTCTGTCCTGCCATTTGCTATTCAAAATTTTCTTTTCTCAGGCTTGCTTTCACAATTCAAAGTGGTGCAAAGATTGAATTTGAGCCTCCCACACTCTGGAGACAGGAAATATTCAAGTCAAAATTTGACTCCTATTAATATTGTCCTAGTTCTACTCCTGATATCTTTTTTTTTAATTAGTTAATATAGATGTCAAAACGTGTCCTTAAATTATATTAACTAAAGAACTTTAACTTCTACAAATTGTCTTCTCAACCTTATATTTTGTCTCTAATGGTTTGGTGTAACAGGAATAGTTACTCGTGTTTCGAATAGCTTCATGTGCTGCTTGTTGCACAATTCATTTGAGAATGTTTAAGAAATCCGATAAGGTCACTTCATTATGTGGACAGCCTCAGCTCAAAATTTATCCTTTTGAAAGACTCAGTTCAACTTTAGTAAGTTTTGATTCAAATATATCGTTTGTAGTTATATGTTTGCTCTAAGATGGCTGTTCCAGAAACCAATGGTGTAGCAGCTCTTCTTATGTACAGATAAACCAATTCAATATGGATGGGATTAAATAAAATAAAATGGAAGTTCTGAAGTTATTAAAAAACAAACAAACCCTGTACATTAAGAGAGTTAATTAGAGGCAGAACAAAAGAACTGTATTATATTGTCTGAATTATTAGATTGATAATTCCTTCAGTTTGATCTCAGTGTAATATGTTAAGTCTGGAACACAAAAAAAGTTTGTTTGCCAGCTTGGACCAGTGGTCCAGCTAGTTTAGTACAGTTGACGTTAGGTTTTCAACTGGAGTTTTCCAGTTTCATCAGGAAGTGACCAGGATTGAATCATTAGATAGGAAATATGTAGGTCCCAATTTGATTTCCATAAATTCTGTCATATTTGTACCTATATATTTTTCATTTTATACAGAAATAGAGATATATTTCCATAAAGTATAATTAGCGACTTAAGTTTTGTACTATAATTTCACTTCTCTGGAAGTGAAACAGTACATTTTTCTAACATTTTGTTCCAAAGGGAGTAAAGGTTTAAGGAAATGCCCAGAACTGAATCCCAGGATATTTTACATGCATACATGTGGTCTACCAAACATATGACTTTCAAGATAGGGCTTTCCCAGTCATTGCTAAAGATCGTTTGTATAAAATTGAATCTACCATGAAACTTTGTCAACCTACATTCTCTTGGTGAAAATAATATTTTTCCTATGAAACCTTTAAGAATGCAGCCAAGTGTTGTAGTATTGATATCTGTTCGCTAGTTTGTATTGACACACTGGTTTTCTTTATTGGTTTTGACTGATTATTTGAATGCAACTTATTACTTCGCGTAATTTAGCTCAATTCAAGGTAAGGAGGTTGGAAGGAAAAAAACTAACCATGACTTTTTTATGTCTCTTTCAACAACTCAATCCCGCCTGGTAATACATGAGCTTAGAAAAGCTGTTGGTCTAGAATTCTTCAAATAATTTACAAAGCAATTACATAAAGAGAACAAATATAATTAGAGATAGAGCAAATTCTTCTGCTGTTACAAATTTGCTCTGGAAAACAGGATTCTAGTTATAGCAAAAGGAATTGTAGAATCATTACAGGGAGGGGCAGGCTGTATATATTCTAGCAGCTTTTTAGTTCAGCCTGTAGCTATCTGCAGATTTAAGCTTGTAGATTTTTTTTCAGTTCTTATTAAGGAGAGGGACATGGAAGTTTAAAGAAAGAAGGATGCACTTCACAATTGATTTCATCCTACATCCTCCTTTAAATAGCTCTTCAGATAGCAACTTTGCAAATCCTTCAAGGTTACCCACACAATTTATAAGAAAACAGATTGCCTTATTACAGCACCATGATAGTTACCAGGAGAGAAGGAACCCTTGAGGTATTGTCTATTTAAGCTTTTTAAGTTACTTTAATAGCTTTTTATTATATAAGGAAAGCTGTGCTTGGCAGGATGACTTGTATAATGGTAAAGTTATCTGGTCCATGCAGTGTGTAGTGTGGTCCAAGGAGACTCTTTAAGAGGAAGGAAGGACCCCATCATTCTTCCCCTGCTTTACTGCTACAGCTGTTGCTCCTTCACTGCATGTTATGCAGTCAACATGCACTGCTTCCAATGGATCTTGAGAGTGCAAAATTCTGAGGTATTAAAAGATTTAAAAAAAACCATCTTTGCCTGAAGCATGCCTAGGGGGCCGCACCAGCTGCTTTCTTGCATGGTAGGGCAGAACAGGCTGGCTTTAGTCCTTAAAGTTTTGCTTTGGGGCTCCTCAGAGCATAGCTTTGTTTGTTCATAGCTCTTCAGATTACCCCAGAGCTTAACTCCCAAGAAGATAGAGGAAATCTTTGGAATGGCAGAGCCATTAGGGAGCAAGAGCAAGATACTGGAGGTCAGCATGCACTCCAGAGAATTACAACTGCTTTCCATTTGATACTATGAAATAGCCACTCCGAGGAGTGGGATGGGAATTTATTATAATCCAAATATTTTTCTTGTGTGCTACCTAAACTATCGATTTCATTTTACTTAACAATAAGGAGTTGTTAGAGAATGATGTTCCCTTTTGAGGGATGTTTTGAAAAAGATATGCAATCTAGTATCAGAAATGGGAGGGAGGCCTTCGCTTGCTATGACAGTAATTTGGGGAGTAAGATCAAATGTTCATTTTGGGAACAAGTCTCATCTACAACTCAGATCTTTTAATATATCTATCAAACATAAGCCTTTGTCCTGTATATGCAGCCCTTCCTCTTCCTTTGCATAGATTGTTTTCCTGGATTCTGTTGCTTTGTCACCCAAGAATATGTGATGCAATGTTGAGATCAGAGATGCCGTTTCAGTGGGACTTTGTACCAAAAACAGAATGATTCAGTATAAACATGTCCCAACCCAGCAGGATTGGCTTTACCCGGATTTAAATAAACTAGTATATATTGTATATGTGTGTAGACAGGGGTGGATGGCTACTGGCATTACTGCTGGTTCGGCATGCAAACAAAAGTGTGTGTGTGTGTGCTTGGTTTGCTTGCGTGCACGCCAAATGCGTGCTCTGCACGCATGCACACTTGCACCTAAAAAGGTCTGAGCGTGCGCACAATGTTAGAAAAGGAGAGAAAATGCATTTTTGCAATGAAGATTGTTCTGCGCATGCGCAGAATCAAAAATCAAGATGGCGGTGCTGACAATAGAACCGGTTCAGGAGCATACCAGGCCAAGTTACTACCTACTTGGCTGAATCGGTAGGAACCCACCTCTGTGTATAGTGGATGTCTAATAATCTATATAATAATATGTAATACAACTGAATTGAACTGGCTTTATATGAAGAAGCTAGAAAATCTGTTATAATTATCAACTATTCATTGTTCTTCAGTTTCTTCTACCCAAGAGAAAAATTAGGTAGGCCGACGGTATTACCAAGTTAATCATATTCTAATTCTAAATAAAGTCTCTAAAATAATCAATTTAAAAAAACTTACTTCTTCTCTGTTGGGAAAGAGGAGATGATCACAAGAAAAGGAAAGGAGGGAGGAGGAAAAAAAGATGGTTAGTTTGAAGGTCTGAAAATGAAACATAAGTACCATTATCCCTAAAATAAACATGGGACAGTAAGGGCAACACTGGTGAAATATTTCCCAAAGGTTACAAGAAAGAAAGCAGAGGAAAATGTTCAGTGCCAGAAGTCCATAACTGCAAATGCACTTCCCACATCAAGATGAAGATAAGACTCAAAAAACCCATTTTCCACCTGCCTGGACTTCATATGGTTGGGGCACAGAAAACAGTTCTTTTTTTTTAAATTGAGAATAAAAGATATTTGAATCTCATAAAAACATCCATATTACAAAGAACAACTTACTCTGAGGACATCTTGGTTTTGTTGACGAGACCCTGCAATAAACCAGAGGGAATAAACTTTTTAATAAAATTGAATTCTTCAGATTAGTTATTATTGGACACTGCTTTGAACAGAAAACAAATCATGTGATACCTAGCTCTTCTCCTTCTGTTGAGTGGAGAAAGTTACTACATCTATGGACAGCAGCCAAACATGTTGTTAATCATAGCTGGAGAAAACCATGGTCCACCAAGCATTTCAGAAAGTTTCCAAACTTTATTCCTTTTCTCTAGAAATTGTGTCTACCTGAACAACTGCAAGCACTTTTTATAGCAAGGGATATTTTTTGAACAGGGGAGCAAAACATGTTTTGAGATTTAGTCCAACATCTCATATTTATTGTAAGGATTCTTGGTCAATGACATCTTCTACAGTCAATGTTTGCATACTGATTACTATGGGTATGCTCACGGGTGCTGTGTATAACTATAACTGGTGTCTCAAGGATACCACGATGATAAGGTGACATTTTCTCTTATTAGTGAAGCTGCTGGTGTCCTTTTTTATGCTAGCCTCAGTCACCACCAATGTCCTTTTGAGTTGGAATAAAATGAGCAACTGCTTAAAGATGCCCAGCAAGGACATCCAGAAGGCGGTGGCAAGTCTCCCAAAAAATCTTATCCTAAAAATGTGTAGGACCTCACATAACCAAGAAGAAAGTGCTTCTAAAAATGGCTTGCAAGGAGCTGCAGCTGTCTCCTTGGATTGTAGCCTTTTCCAGTCCCAACCATGAGTTGTGAGGGAGTCGCTGTGGCAACGACAGCAGCCCAAAGTATGAGCGACAATAACGTTGACAAAAAATGTCAGCCCACAGCCTGGGAAAGCGGCACAGCTTGCCCTCCCTGAAATGAAAAGCCATCTCTCCCTTCTAATTTTATTTTTTACCAGCAAATGTGAAAAAGACCAGGCAGCCAAGTAATAACTTCCCGGCTCCCTTTGAACAAGTGGTTTTAGTGTTTGCTGCCTGCAGCCTCAAACTGCTTCCATTTCTTTCTGCCCCAAAACGTCTTTTGGCAAAGCAAAAAATTGCTGCTTTTGTCCAAGCTTCCTCATCTGACAAGGTAGGATGAAGGGGGGAAAAAAACCCAGGTAAATTTAGCCAGCATGCAAATGTATATTTTTCAACTTTAATGTATTGAGAATTAGAACAGAGGAGAAATGCCAGAATTTCCCTTCTGAAGTGGGCATTCTTGAATGGAGTAAGAGCAGCAAGAAACATAGTAGGGAGAATGTCAAATGAAGATGTATAAAAAAGTGGGGATTAGGGGAGAAATGGGACTTCCTGACCGGTGATGGGGAACAGCTTTTTGATTCAATGCTCATCTTTACATCCTATAATTCAGCCAAGCACACACTGTTAATCTAAGCACCAGAGCACTTCTATTCCTTCGTTTTAGTTCCTTAAAGGTAAAGAGAGATGAGTAAGAGACATGCAAAATGGCTCACCCAAGTCCCAAGAAGAAATACAGAGAGCGCTGGTGGGAGGGCAGGTTCGACTGGCAAGCCACAAGCAGCCGGCTTCCTCAGGAGGTATAAATGTTTTCTAAACAGCTCAGCAAAAAAAATGCCTCTCTTTAAGGGCATGAAGCCTTCCTCAGACCAATAGTGTGCAAGGATCCAGAAATACAAATCACCACCCTCAATTAATGCTGTCCGGTTGGGAAACCCTGAAGGAACCTTGGAGAAATCAGGCCCCCTATGGCTCTATCAGGCAATCCTCCTAAAGAGAAATGGGAATCTTTACCATTGGGGCAGTAGGTAGGGAAAATTAATCTGATGAATCAGAGGGATGACAAGATGAACACACTGAATTTTGCATTAATCTTGCGTGTTAACTATGGCACTGATTTATCTAAGTTGTACACATCTTTCCTTAAGAAGAGAGAGGTAGATTAGGCTGAGCACTAATATTTATTTTTAGTTTTATTTATTAAATTTATGTGCTGCCCATTTCACTGTTCAGGGACTCTTACAGGTTGTATGTGTTGTCAGCTCTTTGTGAAATATAATTTAAGTAAACTCCAGCATAAAGGTAAAGGTTCTTCTCGCACATATGTGCTAGTTGTTCGCGACTCTAGGGGGCAGTGCTCATCTCTGTTTCAAAGCTGAAGAGCTAGTGCTGTCCAAAGACGTCTCTGTGATCATGTGGCCAGCATGATTAAATGCTGAAGGCGCACGGAACACAACAGTGGTTCCTATTTTTCTACTTGCATTTTTACATGCTTTCGAGCTGTTAGGTTGGCAGAAGCTGGGACAAGTAATGGGAGCTCACTCTGTTATGTGGCACTAGGGATTCGAACCACCAAACTGCCAACCTTTCTGATCGACAAGCTCAGCGTCTTAGCTACAGAGCCACCGCTCCAGCATAGATCTATATTAACATTGCCATGAACTGTTATAAGGGGCAATATAGTACTTAGCATGTTTACTGCAGAGTGGAATTCTGAATTCCTGACTTCTCAGTGGAGGTGAGTGGGTGCTTTGTTAGGCTGTGCCTAACAAATGGTTCAGAGAAGTACTCTTTTCATGTTCCCCCAGGAACTGGAGCAAAGGACAGGTGCTCACCCTGCCCAATGGTCTGCACTTGGGTCTTGAATGCAGGCTTGCTGCTTGTCGACCCAGTGTCCTAACCACTTTACCCATCATGCTCCCTAGGCAGGATATAAATAAATAAATAAATTCATATGGATATGTAAACTTTTGTATCTCTCCCAAAGATTAGAAATGTATTTGTATATATTCTCAAACTATGTGGGTCGGGAGCAGTGGTAGATTTCCAATGTTCGCTCATGCGCGCACAATGCTTCTGCACATGTGCAAAAGCGTCCGGGCGGGTAGACGGAGCCTCCTGCCACTGCTACTACCAGTTCGCCTGATCTGGGCCAAACTGGGAGCAACCCACCTCTGGTTGGGAGGTGCTTTTTGAAAGAGTTTTTTCAATAGATTTTACTAATAATTTGTCAATTTACACTAAAGATTCTGTTTTAAAACTACTTCAACATTCAGAATTTGAGTACAGGTTTAACTGCAAGAGATTAGTAAAGAAGAATTATTTGTATGAAGTAAAAGTTCTGAGATTGTGAAAAACTCCAATATCTGATTTATAATTTCCGTCAAACTGCAAACCAGAAAAAAGAAGGGCTAATAATCCATTAATTCTGTTGAAATGCCAACCATATACTAACACTCCCCCCCACCAGTCCTGCATGCAGATTGCAGCAGGGAGAAGACAGATGAGCTGATTCTGCATAACATCTTGCCAGAAGAGTGGACATTTTTATATATATTTGCAATGGAGAAGGGCACCTTCCTTAATTTTTAAATGCCCAAAGCATCTCTTGCTTTGCTGGAGACAAGATAGTTTTCTTTTGCCACCTGCTGGTAGAGCTGCAACCAAAACACCAGCAGATGACAGGCAATCCAGCTAATGCCAACAGATCCTTGTGGAAAGGAAGCAACAGGTACAGTGAGAGTAGAACCTCAGGCCAACGGAATTAGGATTGTTTCCACAACCACACCTTCTTCCATTTGTTAGCGTTTCTTGAACCATCCAGCTCCCACCCCCACAATCTGAAGTGACTCCCAAACCAAACCAAAAGAGGTATCTGAGGAGGTGGAGCAAAGCAGTATGAATAAAGTATGCGCTCAGTATGCACTGATTCATGGTAGAAAATTTGAAGACCTACAGACTTTCCACTATAGAGGGCTCTGCCAATCTAGTAGCTGCAGATATAGTTTCTTTAAATATATATTCCTCTATTTTTGAAACATCCAGGAGGTGGTGCTGGGTGACTATCGTTTGACACCTAGGCCACTAACCTAGGATGCCCTATATGGTTCTATCTTGCCCTCTGTGCTGTTTAGCATCTAAATGAAACCAGTGGGTGAGATCATTTAGAGTACTGAGTGGGGTGCCATTAGGATGCTGATGACAGCCAGCTATACAGATCCCTGTAGTCTAATTTTAAAAAACCAATTAGCAACTGGGAATGTTACCTAAGATCAACAGGGGGAGGGAGAAAAATGGGAAATTAAATGCAGGCAAGGCAGAGTCAGTAGAAGAAAACTGAATTTAGGGATTGTTCTGCCCTTCCTGAAATGAGTAAATTTGAAGTTTGGAGATGCTCCTTGACCTCCAGTGGCCACTGAACTTGCAGGTGATGTCTCTGGTAAGGGGTACATTGACTCAGCTAGCTACGGCTAGTGGTTAACTATAAACTTTGCTGAGCTGGGTGGACTTTGCAACCAGTATCCATGTATTGGTTACATTCCCTCTGGACTACTGTAAGATGCCTTTCCTGGGACTCTTCTTGAAATATCACATTTGGTATAAAATGCAGAAGCTCCAATCCAGTGAAAGATATTGGGATTATAGGATGCCTGAAACAAAGGATCTTCAATGATAATCTGAGCCCAGATTAAGGTGCTAATATTGAACTTTAAAGCAATGATCTTAGGGTTTGACCAAGCCCAACTCTGAACCTTTTCAGCTATTTACATCAGCAAATAATTCTTTTTTACATCTTTATTGCTGGAACTTACGTACCTGGCAGAAGATTATCTTATCCTATGTGGCTCCCAGACTATAAAATATCCTGCACAATGGAGTATATTTTTCACCCTATTTTTCCAGTATTCAGGAAAACAGTAAAATATAATTTCTTACACCAGTTATTGACTGAACTGATTTAAGTAACATTGATTTTTAAGTTTAAAATATATTTATTTATTAAATTTATTCTTGGAACCTTCTTGTTGAAAGGATTGTTATAGACTGGAGATATATATTGTATCCCTCCCCCTCTGTTGAGAGAGGGCTGTTCAATTTTGACATAGATGGCTTCTTTGACCCCATCTTTCAACCCAGGTCCTCTCTGTCCAAAATATGGACTTTGTTGTCTTCAAAAAATGGCCTTTGTCTTTTAAATACAGATGGACCTGGGAATCTAGTCCTGATGGGTTTGTACTCCTATATTGTGTCATAAGTTTATGAAGTGGTTGTTCTGTTTCCCCAATCTACAGATCTGCACATGGTTCATTGCAATGTACTGCATATACCATATTGTTCAGTTTATGTTCTGGTGTTTTCAGCTTCTGAAACCCTAAGATATTAGAACAACATGTTAAATACGTAAAAAATACTTTTAAAAAAATCTACCATTTCTATGGATTTTTGTTTATCATAAATGAATGTGATAAGAAATTGTTAAGGCATGAATGGAATAAAGTATGAGAGGTTTCCATGTTGCCTAGACAAGGGGACAGCATTTAAACTTTCATAGCAAGAGTGCCAATGGATCTCAGATACAACTTATACAACAAAAAATAATATTTAGAATGTATTGGGCTGGGCTTTATTGCATTTAGTGTGTCTAGAAAAGGACTGTCAAAAACAGAATTCTGTTGAAGATATAACAAAAGTTGCATCTTCTTTGAAAGACATGTTTTTGCAATCTCCTACACTTACCTAATTTTGGAGAAAAGAATTGGATTATATAAATATAACTGTGCAACAAAAGCTAACATTTCAGGCTATAATATTTTTTGAACAATATATCTCATACTTGAAATTTTATAACCAGGCAATATAAATGGATTCATCATGCCCTTACCCTGATCAAAAGGGTGATGTTACAGCACGGGAGAGATAAAGGTATGGCCCATTTCAGCCAAAGGATTGAAAACTTGATTGCACTTGCCACTTATGAGTGGATTAACTATAGGCATAGGCTTTGTGCAGAGAAGTATAATGAACTATGGGACTCATTTATACAAAATACAATACATTAAAATGATAGCTATATAAATATGTTAGAAATGCACTCATGCACAAACACACTTCAATAACTGTGTTAGATAATTATATAGAGAATTCCAACATTTTACTTTTAAAATGATATATTATACCTCTTTCCTTTTTCTTTTGTTGAATTTTTTTCATTTTTTTAAAAAAGCACTAGGCGTTTTTCCTTTTTCTTTTTTTTATTTTTCTTTATTTGACATGTACTTTATCTTTGTGGAGTTTTTATGAGCAAAAAATAAAATATAAAAGACAAAAAGATTAATCATCTCATTCCTATTGGGGCAACTTAGCTAACCAGAAAGAATGAATTTAACCCAGGTAGCTTCAAGATTATTTTGGATTTAAATTAACTCTTCCCCCTCCCCAATCCTATTCCAGAGAAACGCGACATGAAAACAAAGCAGACAATTCAATGAGGATCAAAATCTATCCCAATTTATTCAAAGTTTCTAGATAGCAAAACATTTCATCAAAATACTATGAAAGGAACAACTGTATAATTCATTCTATTAACCCCCCTCTCACACACACACAAAAAGGTGCTTCTTCAAAAGGCAACTGGGGTTTATTTCTTTTCCTTGAAGATGTTTTGCTTCTCATCCAAGAAGCTTCTTCAGTTCAGTCATTAGCATGCCCTCTGAGAGTTGTTGAGGCCTGCGGGATGTTTTCTTCCCTGAGTTCTTACACTGTACACAGGTGTAGGCTGTTGAGGACGAGTTTGTCTTGCCTGCATCTCAAATTGAAGAGCAAATGGTTCCTGTAGGCTAACCATTTTCTGGAAATCCATTCATATTTCCGCACCATTTGAAGGGTGTTTATCCCACAGTGAAAGCTAAATATCTTTGGAGATTCTCAGTCATGGATGTCCCAAAGGTGCTTTTTCAAAAGTCAGCTGGACTTCCTTTGTTTTTCCTTGTAAATGTTTTGCTTCTCATCCGAGAAGTTCTATTCATTCTATTACCTTGAACCTACATTCTCCTGCAATTTGGACTAAGTGAAATCGGTTCAATGAGGCAGCTCCTGTGCTAGGGACATTTCATCAGACCAAGGCAGTGAGTCAGAGCGTTGCCTTAAAACAACACTTTCAAAATGATGTACCCGTGAAGTAATTCAGGAAATGGCTCCACTTATTGCAATGAACTGCATGGGCTGTTTGCTTACAAACTTTACCATCTTTCCATAAAAACAGCCCTTAAAACTTCAATCTTGCAATATGTTATCCACCGAATATTAAGTTAAGTAACCTGCACTATAAATTTTATAGCATGCTAAACAGCATGGTTTAAATGCAAACAGGTGCCAAAGACTGAACAGTGGCTTAATTCCATCAAAAGGAAATTTCAAATGAATAGATATTTGTCTGTGACCCACTAAAGCAAAGACGAAAAAAGGGAAATAAGAGAAGTTCTGTAACACCAGATTGTCATAGAACATAAAAATACAGTGAAAAAGTAAAATTATATAGTGGGAAAAAAGGGGAGGATCCTAACCCTAACCCTAACCCAACAGTACAGTATCATCTTTCTTCTCCTTTACTGTAACCATTTTTTCCTTGTGTTACATTTTTTTTATTCAGCATTGTCCATGTAACTGAGTTTGAATGCAAGCCGCCAGCTCCAGTGTGCATGTGTGGGCTGGCCAGCTGATTTTCAGCCTTCCGGAGGGCTGGGGAGGCCGTTTTCACCCTCCCCAGGCTTCAGGAAAGCCTCGGGAGCCTGGGGAGGTTGAAAAACGGGCCCAACGGGCCAATCGGAAGTTCAGAAACAATCTGTTTCTGTCTTTCAGAGAGCCTCCAGGGAAGCCATTTTCACCTTCCCCAGGCTTCAGGAAAGTCTCCAGAGCCTGAGGAAGGTGAAAACTCCCCCACCTGGGGAGGGGGTTTGCACACATGTGCGGGGGGTTGTGCGCGCATGAACAGGTGGGCGGGGTGCATTGCATTGTGGGTGTGGGCACACGCGGCACACAATTTTGGCACACATTTACAAAAAGGTTCACCATCACTGCTATAATCTGAACTATGGAAAAAAATGTCTGAATTTATAATACAATTGCTCATTTGATTTACTGAAGATTACAAAGAGATTTAGCATGTTTCAAGAAAAAAAATAGGAAGACCAATTTGTTTGAGATATTGTGATGAAGATATCCAAGTGCATGTGTTAAATCAGGGTCTCCAACCCCCGGTCCATTGAGTGACATGCCAGCCACTGGGCTGGTGGAAACAAGCAAAGCCGCATCTGCAAAATGCAGGCCGTATGCAAAACCACGCTTCCTCTGATTCGTGGAAAAACCACTCTTCACAGAACTGGTCCCCTTGTCCAAAAGATGGGGGGGATTGTGCTAGATAGAAACAACTTAATTCATTACACACACACACAAACACACCACCAGAACCTCCCTTTTCTTTCCAAGAGGCAGATAAGTGATTTTGCTGTTGGATGGGGAGGCAGTAAGGGAAAGTGAGATTGACTAGGAAATTGTCACAGAAATCTGAAAATGAAGACCATGTAATCGTAGCAACATCCCAGCAACAGCAGGAGACAGAGGACCCGAAGCAGTCACATCTTCCCCAGATTTCACTCCCTCAGGAGGCACAGATCCCAGAGTTTAGACACATTCTATAAGTTATAAAGTTATAAGTTAGGTACTTTGAGGTACTTTGGTTTTTTTTAAAAAAATGGTTGCTCTGTGATGCACCATTTCACCCAGTTAAAGGTCACGACAGAGTTTTAATAGTACTTAGATTACTAAGCCCCCAACCTTTCGGGCACCAATGACCAGTTCTGTGGAGAGAGGTTTTTCCATGGACCGGAGGGGGCATGGTTTCAGGTGCTGCCTGCATCCCGTGGATGGGGCTTTACTTGTTTGCGTGGCCTGGTTTCTGGCATGCCATGGACCATTGCCAGTCCACGGACCAGGGGTTGGGGACACAGTGGGTTTAAATCATAACAGCAACTGCAGCACTAAACTCAATGGCCCTAACGTGTGCAAAATGCTACTATGTTATGAGTTTGTCTGTGCTTCTGTGTTTTGGGTGGTGATGACTGATTTCTTAAAAGCTGCAGTCTGTTTATAATACATTGCCCTGGGAATCACATAATTAATACATGAAAATAAATCAGCTTATGAATACAAATAGCTTTGTGACGCAAACAGCCAGCAGTCTTCCCTCCTATAGTCTATGCATTTACATCAGATATTTTTTGTTGACACTTACAAACAGATTCATCATCATCATCTCCCCATAGAGATCGATACATTTAAGGTTCTCTGCTCGGGGGACCCTTTGATTTGCTGTGCTTTATTCCTATAAAGGTCAAGATGCTGAGCTCTGCTTCTGGGTTCCACCCAGAAATTTTGCTTCTATGCCTGAATCCAAATCCAGCAGAGGTTTAGACGGGCTTTCAGATTTTAATTGAAATAACGTTTAGACCTCCTGGTATGTTCACTTATTGCCTATGAGATCTATATCCTCTAAATAGAGCATTAGGTGCTGCTGACCTGGATTTAAAAGAAAAGACAATTAAGCAAACTCTAATCACAACACAATGCTCAGAAAGTTTAAACAAAGAGAAGTATATCTGATGAAACAATAAAATCTTCAGAGGACTTGGGAATTATCACTGATTCCAAGCTTTGGGAGCAATAAGAAAACTCTGTTTCTTGTACGTTTTAGGTAATTTGTGGGTTATTCTATTGTATCTGAATGGCTACCCTTGGTATCCTGCCATTTTGAGGCAAGAAATATAAACATCTGCTAAATAAACTTTACATCCTTAAGTAGGTTTAATATACTTAAAAAGCCAGAAAAGCAAAATGAAATATGCTAGCCCCTTCCAGTGGGCCCCCTGGCTCTGCCAAATTGCTCTCCTCAAAAGGGAGGATCTACCACCTATAAAAGTCACTTGTTAATTTAAAAGTAAATTATCTTGCAAACAAGATCCATCTTACAAGGAGCCAGCTGGTACAGAATTTAGCTTGAGCTGCCACCCCCCAAAAAACTAGCCTGGGAACAGACAGGCTGCTGCTGTATGAACCATTCAACATGCTAACTCATGAACTTAACCCCAAGTTACTCAATTTTCCCCAAGGTTTTCATAACAAACTCAACCATAAAAGGGTGGGCAGCTTTGCACAATTCACTCTGCTCAAATTTAGCTGGATAATTTATGGTTCAGTAAGTATGTGAACATAGGGCAATTCTGCATTGCAGTTAAAGCTGCTTGTCTCCCATGTTGCTGCTGCTTCCAAAACTGACTAAAAATTCTAGTCCAAATTGCAATGGGTTGGCAACAGAACTGGATGGGTGCCAGTGATGGGATTCATTTTTTTTTACTACTAGTTCTGTGGATGTGGCTTGGTGGGTGTGGCATGGCTGGGAGTGTGGCAGGGAAAGGATACTGTAAAATCTCCATTCCCTCCTGATCAGCTGGGACTTGGGAGGCAGAGAATAGATGGAGGTGGGGACAGTCAGAGATGGTATTTACCGGTTCTCCGAACTTCTCAAAATTTACACTCTCCAGAACCGGTCAGAACCTGCTGAATACTACTTCTGGTGGGCGCTAAATCTGGCCACCACAAGTCTTAATCCTTGCTTGGGTTTTCCTTCTCCTTAGTCCCCAATCTTTTCCTTTACTTTACCAGATGATTCACATATGTATGCATGTAGCCCCTTTCTAATTATCTCCTTTGACCCTTCCTTTCCTCCCTACCCAGTGGTGGGATATGACCGGTACGCCCCAGTAAGGGCATTCTGGTGCCTGCTGGGAGCACCAGGTACCATTCCAATACGGTACTCCAGAGGGCCCATCCACCCGCCATCCTTACCTGTATTTGAGCTGATTGGGGCCTACACACACGCACACAGAGTGTATGGAGCATCACGGAGCATCGCATGCGATAAGTATGCATGTGTGTGCTGCACACATGTTGCGCACATGCATGTGGTGGACGGCCAGCCCCGTTGCACTGTACTGATTGCAACAGGATCTGGAACCCACCACTGTCCCTACCCCAATTATGTCATCAAAGCTCCAATCCTACAATGATCAATGCGAAAGGAACAATTGTTTTTATGTTCCTCTCTTCCTTTTTAGAAAGAAAGGCAGTGTGCTTATTTTGCAACCTAAAGATATATTTTAAAAAAATAAGGAAAGGAAGTTTTGCAAGAAGGGGGTTGAAAAAGCAAAGGTTTGCTTTACCCAACCTGGGTAGAAATTGAAAAGATGCTCACTGAGAAATGTAAGGGTTGAATAGAATTGAGTTTTCAGGATTACAAATAGTCCATTGACTTAACAGGTTAGCATTGAGCATCAGAGAACATAAGTCTGATAATTCAGGGTGAAATGGCTACCCAGGACAGCGGCCAGCCAGTACAGGAGAACAGACATGCCAGGCATTGCTGTGGGAACTAGTGGGAGCTGAGGCTGCTATCAAAATAGAACAAGTACTGGAGAAGAGTTCATGGCAACTCAGAATGGGAAACAACCATTCTGAATTGAAACTCAAACATACAGAAAAGGTGTAGGATGTACTGAGATAAGGACAAGATCATCTGTTTCTGTACTCAGGAACCAGTGAATGACCCATAAAGGTGATAGTTGTCAGCCTTGCAGGATAGTTCAACCAAGATGCACACCCAGAAGTATTAGTTCTAATAATTAGTTCTAATTCTTTATTAGAAGGTTACACTCACTGAAACTTGCAAGTCTGAAAATGCACCTCTCCTTCCCCCACCTTTACAGTCTAAGATTCTATGGAGGGTCCTTTCTGAAAAGTTTGCCATGCCCACATTCCTTTTGCAGGCTAAGCTGTCACTTATGGAACTGTTGCCCTGGCTCTGGCTCTTCCCTCTGTATCTCAAGGTTATTTCCATATGCCATTACAATAGTAAAGGACTCTCAAAAAGGGCATGCACCTCAATCTTTGCTTCTAGGTCACATATATGACCTCTCATTTGCTTTTCATCTTAGGCTTCACCCGATGAGTTTTAATGCAACTGAATTATGTGTCTATAGTATATTCTGAATTCCGGATTTCATTTCCCACCTCATATTCAGATGTCTTCCTGCTTTTACATCACACTCTTTATTTAAGGCAACTGAAATCATTCAACAAAACAGATCAGCTTCCAAATTTAGTTGTGCAGAATGATTAAAGTAATTTAAAAACAAGGCTGTTTTCACTGTATTTTAACTACAATGACTCCTTTGATATCCTACTTGTTTTACTTGACTGGCAGGATGAGTTGCTAGAATATCCATAATTAAGTTATATGAATGGTGGAAATTATTAAAATATCTGTATGGCGGCACATTTGATGATGACATCAATCTCAATAAGAAAAATGCCTTGAGGTTCAGAAACACATTCACATTTTTCTCAGTAGGTGATGCTAAATTTTGAACATTTGAACATTGTGCTGGCTTCTTGCTCGATAAGGGTATATATCTTTATTTTCTACAGTATATTTCATATATGTATATGCATATGCAATGTGTGTGGTGTTAGGGGTGGGTTGCTAATCCCGTTCCAACCGGTTCGGTTGGAACGGGGCCGGCGGCGTCCTCGTGCACATGCACAGTTCGCGCATGCGTCCCACGGAGCCTCGCGCAGGCGGTGTATGTGCCATCCAGCTGCTCGCAGAGCCTCGCGCAGGCGCTGTAGGTGCCATGCGCCTGCGTGAAAGCGCAGAAGCCTTCAAAGACCGGTAAGGAGCGCGGGCGGGCGGGTGGGCCCTTCGCCGTTCCTGGAGGTTACTTACTTTCAGGTTCGCCACCAACCGGTTCGTGGGGACCGCCGCGAACCGGTTGAAACTCACCCCTGGTGGGTGTATATCATATATGCTTACCTTTTGCATGCAGATATATATATGCTGTTCAATATGAGAACTCAAGACTCAAATATCAAAAAGTCAAGACTCTTTGATATTTGATATAGAGAGCCGTGGTGGTGCAGTGGTTAGAGTGCAGTATTGCAGGTTAGCTGGATAGTCAGCTGGATGCTGACTATTGGCTGCCTGCAATTTAGCAGTTCAAATCCCACCAGGCTCAAAGTTGACTCAGCCTTCCATTCTTCCGAGGTGGGTAAAATGAGGACCCAGATTGTTGGGGGCAATAAGATGACTCTGTATATCGCTTAGAGAGGGCTGTAAAGCACTGTAAAGCAGGATATAAGTGTAAGTGCCATTGCTATATTTTGCAACAAGTTGTCATTTGGTCACAAATGGCACCTGTGGGAACGGGAGCCAAATATCATGAAGGAATGTCTGTCTTTTATGTGCTTGTGGAAATCATCACTCTACCTCCCAAAGAAATGGCTTCTAGCTCTTTATATTCTGAAGGTGGAAAGAGGCACAAGGATGTGAAATTGGTTTTTTTTTATCAATAGGACTTACTTTTGATAACCTGCCGTCCCTGGAATTGTTTTGTAATGGCTTCATTAATTTTTCTACAAGAAACCTCTTTATCAGAAATCCTTGTATTCTTGAATGCCTCTCTGTCTGTTTGCAGACTAGCTTTCCAAAGAAGTTTGATTGTTTAATGAAGCGGGAGATGTCTGCATATTATAGTCAGGCAAATACTTTTTCTTACAATTCTAAGCATGAATTGCTTGCAATAATCCAAATGTCACCTAGTTTTAAAAGCACTATGTTTAGCTGTTTTGCTTTTGCTTTGCTTCCTGTTGCTATTCCTAGACTGCCTGGTTAAATCAAGCAACCTCAACTAATAAAGGATACATAAAAATAGATAACCTCAGCTAATAAAGAGTAGATAAAGGAACACTTCTTCCACAGAATTGGCTAAGGTGGCTGATTTTTGCTATCTAATACAGTGTTTGCCGTGTGATGCCCCATCAGATGTATCGTGTCCCATATCTCATATCTATATGATGCCGCTAGTACTACATTTGTGTCGGGATCACCAAAGTGCTTCTAGGTTGAAAGGATTGAACAGTGACATCACCATTGTCCACGGGACATCCAATTGGCGGCCCCTTCATGACCCCATTAAATTGCCCATCAAAATGGTACCCATCTATCTACTCGTGATCTCCTTCAGACTGCTGGGTCGACTGGTGGTAGAGCACATGACAGAAACTTACTGCATCCCACAGCAGCAACCGGATTTTGAAAGACAGAAAAAGAACTTCTTTGCAATTGTATTGCACCAGTAGCTACAAAAAGGCTGTTGCAAATATCAATAGGGAAACAATAAACCCAGGAGGGATCCTTGAGAAGAAGTATCAGATAAGGGACATTTATTTATTTATTTATTTATTAGACTTATTACCGCTTCATAGGGCTTTCAGCCCTCTCTAAGCGGTTTACACATTTTTTAGCAAATTGAGTCAGCAACTTGCCCCCACAGTCTGGGTCCTCATTTCACTCACCTCGGAAGGATGGAAGGCTGAGTCGACCTTGAGCTGGTGAGATTTGAACCTGAACTGCACATCACAGTCAGCTGAAGTGGCTTGCAGTACTGCACCCTAACCACTGCGCCACCTCGGCTCTTTTCAATGACATGACAAAATAATGTATAGCTATTCTTAAAAAGAATCGATTAGCTTGTTTTATTGGGTTTACTATGATTTTTAATTATTACTCATTCCATGGAGAAGAAATCATATGTGTCATGGAATTGCACAATGAGGGTAACCCAGAGAAATTGCGACTTTATCTCAGGTGCAAACATAATGGAGAAATTAGTATTCGTGCCATCCAATTAATAGTCCATATCTTGAAGCATTCCATCAGGCAAGGGGGCATTGATACATCTCTAAAGAGATAGAATGGTAGCCTTTCTTTGATCCTTGAAAACAAAGAATCCACCATTTAAATTATTCATTTCATATATACAATCAGCATTTGCATTTGTTTCATCTGAATCCTTTTTTAAGCTCCCCTCCCCCCAAAAAGCAAAAAGCTTCTAGCAATGCCAAAGGAAACATTTACAAATGACTGCACACATATCTTGAATGGCAAAGTAAATTATTTTTTAAATATTTAATAAGGACAAGTTTAATAAGTACAACTCTAACCATGGTTATTTCACGTTTTGTTTTCCCCTTAAATCTAGAGGGAAAAACCTGGCCCATACAAGTCCATATATTGATATGTTAACAGTTTGATTTTGAAGTGATACATGTTTCCCCCACCCCATCAAAGTAAAGCAATAGATTCGATCCATGGCAGTACATAACATTGTTGAACATGTCAATTTTTGTTGGATTCACAAGATTGTATCTAAGATTGGTCCCACATCTCTTTGTCTTCAGAACACCTTTAGACTTAGGGAAGTCATCAGCTGATGAGTTGGTTAACTTCCACTTCTGCTTTTTTGCTATGTGTTCTCTGCCACTATGAGGCAGATAGTTTTCCATCCCATCCTGATCTCCCCTTCTTCCTAAAGTGCAGTAGGGCTTTGCCATTCCTTCCCACCCAACCATCTCAATTTACACAGGCAGTGGGTTTTTTCAGCCTCCATGTTAAGACATTAAAAGGAAGGTTGGTGCACTGGTTTTTCATCTCCCACTTTGGCCAATTTGTCATTCTATTGCTTCCTTATCTTCTCCAATCCCAGAGAACACCAATAAAGAGACCTTGTGCAGTTGTTCAAATTCTCTTCAAAAGAATGATCCTGATGGCAGGGTGCCTTGAGATAACTAAAGGTAAAGGTTCCCCTTCCACATGTGTGCTAGTCGTTCCTGACTCTAGGGGGCTGTGCTCATCTCTGTTTCAAAACCAAAGAGCCAGCGTTGTCTGAAGACGTCTCCGTGGTCATATGGCTGGCATGACTAAATGCCGAAGGCATATGGAACACTGTTACCTTCCCACCAAAGCTGGTTCCTTTTTCTACTTGTATTTTTTATGTGCTTTCAAACTGCTAGGTTGGCAGAAGCTGGGACAAGTAAGGGAGCTCACTCCTTTTAGGCGCGCTAGGGATTCGAACTGTCTTAGCCATTGAGCCACCACGTCCCTTTGAGATAACTATGGTTACCTAAATGTGGGATTCAGTGGCACAATGTCTTGCCTTCCCTTCCCTTGCCTAGAATAATTACAGCTATATCTTTAACTGAACCGGATGTGGTGATTTGTGCTATCGGGTTTTCCTTCATAAATAATAGCTGTGGGTTTCCTTCTGGAGTGGAGAGGCATAGAGAGAACTGTTTGGGGTGGTTGGGTTAGCTGGTGGGTAGTGGCAGTTTGAAGCGTGTCTTCAGTCCCAGAGTTTTGTCCATAACTTCCACAGGCTGCAGGCTATGCCACTGTGCGATAGGCCTGCGAGGATTAGCCAGCATATCTGACCAGTGGCGCAACTGGTTCCCTGTAGCTCGGCAGCTGAGAAACAACTTTCCGATCTGGTCATCCTTGGTCACTTTGTCATGATCCCAGACTGAGATCACCAGGTCCACATTCTAGCATGAAAATTACAAAGCAGAGAGATGAGAGGAGGAAAAGGAAGGGAACACAGAGATGGTTTTTACAATGCAAACAGAGAAATCTCATATCTCCTTACAAGGTGCTCTCTGCATGGGGAGCAGTGGTGGGATTCAGCCAGTTCGCACCTATTCGCGAGAACTGGTTCTTAACTTTCTAAGAGGTTCAGAAAACCAGTTGTTGGAAGAAATCTTTTGTTTTTTCCCACTTTACAGGGCTAATCCTATAAGGAAGGCAGGAAGGAAACATTCTGGTGTTGTTTCTAGCTTAATCTTTATTGCCCTGCTTACAGAAACCGCCTCTCTGGTTAACCCTTATTACATTGTAACAGCTAAGGCAAAGTGCCCATCAACCTGAGTTATGTTGAGTTGACGACGCCAACACAGTCACATGACCACTAAGCCCCACCTACCCACCTGGTCATTAGGACAGAGAACCGGTTGTTAAATTATTTGAATCCCACCACTGATGGGGAGCATTTGGAAGAGTTCATGCCTTTTTACCATTACAGCTTTAGTTACTTTCTGTCCATCTTTTGTACTCACTTATATTATTATTTTTCAAATGTCAGCCCAATCCTGCTTAAAAGAGCTGCATAATAAAGATTCATGGGTAAGGACTTTAAACTTTCCACGATGCTTTGTGATGCCCCCTGCCAAAATAACACTTATAATGTTACTGCAAGATGTCAAAAGAGGAAACTCCTCTAACCCTGTTTGACACCATTTTGGTAGGCATTAAATATGGTGTTGATTTTTTTTTAATTCTTAGTTGTTATGTTTGTTTAGTTTAGGGCCAGAAAAATAATACAGAAGTTGTGAATGCGCCAACACTGGAAGTTTTTAAGAAGATGTTGGATAACTATTTGTCTGAAGTGGTGTAGGGTTTCCTGCCTAAGCAGGGGGTTGGACCAGAAGACCTCACGGTCCCTTCCGACTCTGTTATTCTATATTCTAATAGCTTCTTGTAGCAAAAGAGAAGCAGAGTAACAGGAAATAAGTCACAATAAGAAGCAAAACTGACTTCAGTACAAGTATTCCTCATTTAATATAACTGGGATCACTATTGCTAAGTCATGTGATCATTAAGCAAGACATCATATGACTGCAACTGAGATATGATCTCACTTCCATCATGGCTGCTAAGCAAAGCACCCATAATAGCTAAGCAAGACATCACGTGGTCATGACTTGTAATTTTACTGCTGGTTCTCCATCGACTCTGCTTGATGGAAGCCAGCTGTGAATTGGGCAAATGGTGATCACATGACTGCGGGAAACTGCAATGGTTATAAATGCAAGAACCATAAAGTCCTAAAGTTACTTTTCCTTTGTAACTTCAAACAATACAGGGCAGCCATTAAACAAGGATTATATGTATAAGAAGATACATTTTTTTACAGCAGGCCTTAGTAAGGTGAGCTCAAAACATCTGCAAAAGCAATGATGCTTCTAGAGATTATTTCATTTTCCAGTAACCTGGTTCTGCTATGAAATGGCTTCTACTGGGCCTACCTGGATCAAGTTGAAAGGCACTTCAAAAACAAAGGCCTCATTGAAATAGGGGCTCAATGTGTTTTCTTCACAGTTGTCTTCTTTTTCTTCCATTTCTTTTTGTTCAGAATAAGTTGCACTTTGACATATGGGTCTGGCATGGAAAGTAAAGCAAAGAACAGTTGAGGCAATTTAATCCAAAAAGAAGTTTCCCCAGACATTAAAGTGTTCCTGAAAACCATATTGCAGCCTCCATGAAAAACTCCTAACCCAAATATTAGCTGCCTTACTATAACTCAGTGGTTCTGCCAGAAGCCCTGTAGGGTGACTAGGTATTTTGAGGAAAAAAACACAACTGATCTTTCTGTAAAGGTCACTGTGAGACTAATGCTGTTGTGAGTTTTTGGGAGAAAATGTAATTCCTCCCCACCAGCTTTCACAACCATATTACACAAATCATATTACTCAAATGTTGTATGGTTCCTCTTTCCGAAACAAAAATAATAATAGCAATAGCAATTAGACTTATATATTCCTTCACAGTGCTTTACAGTTTACAGTTTCTAAGCAGTTTACAGAGTCAGCATATTGCCCCCAACAATCTGGGTCCTTATGTTGCTGACCTGGGAAGGATGGAAGGCTGAGTCAACCTTGAGCAGGTGAGAAATGAACTCCTGGCAGTTGGCAGATTTAGCCTGCAATACTGCATTCTAACCACTGCACCACCATGGCTTTTACAAAAATAACAGTAATCTCCTTTTGTTCCAATGATCAGGAGGAATTCAATAGCTTTTCTTTTCTGACTAACACATTTTATGAAAAGACATCAGCTGTTCTAACTTATAGCTCATTTCCTCAGCTACGTAGATCCACTTATGCCTTTGATGAAATGAACTACATCTCATAAAAGCTTTTATCTTTTAATAAATGTGTTTGTCAGAAAGTCAGATTCCTTTTGATTTTTGGTTACCATAGACTAATACAGTTCTCCTATCTCTTTTCCAGAGTACTGTGATACCCATAACAGCAGCTGGGACAAACTCTCTTTCATAATGCAAGAGAGGATTATAGTTCTTACAATGGAGATCCATGCCATGTTGTATCGTCTCTGCTGCCAAGATCAGCAGTAATTCAAATCAAGAGAGCTATAGGGGCCTTCACATGTGTCAAACTGGCGGCCCACGGGCCGAATGTGCCACACACAGGCCACGCCCACCCCTCCACAAATGGGAAAATGTCATGAAACATCACATGATGGCAATGTGACATGGTGAATTTGACACCTGTGCAAGTTTAGACAAAAAGGGTTCAAAATAAAGTGGGACTCCGGGATGAATTTCAGCAACATGCATTAACAGGCTCTAAATAAGCATGACGTTCCTTAGGGATCTGTCCTTCATACCTGATAATCCATCTGCATCCATAACCTTGAGCTTTTTGGCTTCCAAGATAACTACCGTTAATTTGCTGGTAGTGGGGACATATCGCAGTGAGAAGCAGATTTCTCCAAGGTGCTCTTGCTGTGAGAAACAAAAATACAGGAGAAGCCAGACTGATATAGTGAGGAAAGATAAAGGGATAAAGCCAAAAGTCTTTCTAACATAGTGCTAAAATAGGAACACTCTGAGGAATACTTCGAAACAATTATTGTTGCTCCAGAAATCATTTTTCTAAGCTCAGAAAAATGGAGAACTATTGACACCACAGAGGTGAAAGTATTTTTTAATATGCACCAATTTAATATGCACCAAACTATTTTCTGCTGTAACAACCCTAATTCTTTTTTTAAACCATTGGTTTTTGTTTAAATGTAGGCAAATTCAACTTCAGCCAAGCGACGTATGATGGATGATGTCTATGATCAGATTTTAAGTATTTAATAAAGATGACTTTAATAAAGGTGACTGACTGCTCTTTAGAAAGCCAAACCCTGAAGATGAAACTCAAATACTTTGGCCACCTAATGAGAAGGAAGAACTCACTGGAGAAGAGCCTAATGCTGGGAAAGATTGAGGGCAAAAGAAGGAGACGACAGAGAATGAGGTGGCTGGATGGAGTCACTGAAGCAGTCGGCGTGAGCTTAAATGGACTCCGGGGGATGGTAGAGGACAGGAAGGCCTGGAAGAACATTGCCCATGGGGTCACGATGGGTCGGACACGACTTCACAACTAACAACAACAACAACAAAGATGTTGACATTGTTTATTTGCATCCATGGTTTATTTGGACACCTAGGACAAATGGCCAGAAATATGAAGTGGAGGGTCTCCACATGCAGCCCCTGTGTATGTGTGTATCTCTCTCTCAGATGCCTTGTTGATACTGAAACAAGTCTCTGTGCTTAAGAGTCAAATGGAATGTTCTCCTTCTTCTCTTGGATTTCCTTCTCTGTAGGTAGTTTTTGTAGTTCTTAACAAATCTACGCTTCAATAAAGGAGAATATTTGTAGCTCAGGGTTGAAATGAGGAGTCCTTGGTGCTCCCGGAGCTTGCTTATTTTCTTGCAAATGTTTCATTACCCTAACTAGTAACATCATCAGTTCAGAGGGTACCGAGGACTCCTCAAATCTAGGTTTTAAATCAAATACAATGCATGTCTGTTTGCACTCATCACATCAATGATATTCTCTTTTGGTTAGGAGCAGTGTTTTGACTGGGATGTCTTCCTGCTTAAATCATTTGATATTGTTTCAGTACTCTGCTTAAGTTCATAGGCAAATCCTTCCAAACGTCCTTCTTCTGATTTCGAGTGTCCAGCAGGGGGCTCCACCCTTAAAGTGAAGCAATAGTGCAGGGAAGGGGAGGTTTAAACCTATCCTTGAACCATCCCTGGGTCCCATCCTTGTATGGATGTTATTAGCATCACTGGCATTTTCCAAACTGGCAACTTTGGGAAATGAGATAGGAAAGTAGTTTTATTTCCCTGAAGCACCATACACACAGGAAAAGGATGATCTGATCAAAGATCTCCTGCTGTACAACTGCATTAATTGAACACCTTGTTCCTTGGAGGAGAACCTAGGCATAATTTGAAAAATATTTCTATTCCAAAAGTATGACCAAATATCTGTTTAAAACAAGGATCTCCCTCTTTTTTTAATCCCACAAAGTGTTAGGTTCACATACTGCATCGATGTAGGAGTTTGTTTTACTCATTAATTGTTGAATGAGACATAAAGCCTGTTTTCTCTTATGCTATTAAAGCATAAACCATATTGACCAACTACAATGGCTATTTTCACACTGCATGAGAAACAATCAATGAAACTTCATTATAACTTGGTATATATAAAACCATTATTATGAATCCAACCAATTGCATGTTGATTCATTGAATAGGAACGTGTGTGTGTGTGTGTGTGTGTGTCTGTGTCTGTGTGTCTGTGTGTCTGTGTGTAGACCAGTGGTGGGTTTCAAAAAATTTTAGAACATCTTTTGTAGGTGTGGCCTGCTTTGTGGCAGTGGCTTGCTGGCCATGTGACCAGGTGGGAATGGCTTGCCAGCCATGTGACTGGGTGGGCATGACCAACTTGTAAAATGTGGTGAAACTCACTTAACAACACTCTTCCTTAGCAACCAAAATGTTGGCTCAGGAACTCTGGCATTGAAGTGTGCAAGTCTTAAAGCTGTCAAGTTACAAGACCCTTGCACCCCTAACCCTTTAGAAAAAAAACCCAGGGCTGTTCAAACTTGACAGCTTTAAGACTTGTGGACTTCAACTCCCAGAATTCCTCCTCTCGCTCTTCATCTTGATGATGTGCAGACGGGCGGTGGGAGGGAGCTGGAACCGGTTCTAAACGGCACTGTAGATTTCTATAGAAGAGGTTAGAACTGGCAGGAACCCACCCCTGGTGTAGATACAGAAATAAACACACTCAATTTGTAATATCACAAGCTTCAACCATTCATCACCGTGAGCAAGCTGCCTGTGTTACACATCAATAAAATCCATACTCTGGGCAATTGATCCCAAAGTGAATATGGTTTTCTTGAACAAAACGTAACATTACTGCTCAATGGCCTCAACACACAAACTTCATTAACTATTCATATTCAGCCTGAGATATTACTAGTTCCCTGGTAATATAATTGCTAATAGCGCCCTCTAGGGGATATTCCATTTCTACATCAGTAATATAATTATTAGAATTATCTCACAGATGTCAAGGTGCTATCAAGCTAGCATGCTCACAAGCCAAGCATACTTATTTTTCTTTATTCACTTCTGAGATTTGTATACTTTCATAATCCCACTGATGATCAGCAGCAGCAACCCAATTCTTTTAATGAGCTTAGGGAATGAAATGTGCTTCTTTCTATCTTGGAAAATTGATGTTCACCATCTTTTGATTAAAATGGATTTCAATTTTCAAGAGAAAGAAAAACAGCCTGTCTCTGAAGATATAATAACATCTGCTATCAACATATGCAGAATTCAAATGAGATGTCTTCAAAAAGCCTATGTTGATGATCAAGAGAGACCATACTTGGTTTGATATACACTGCAATAGACAAAAAAAATTCCATTATTTATTGAACCCCTTTCCAACGCTTCATTTTCCACTATTTTGGATTTGACTGTTTAGTATCCCTTATATAAAGTGTGTTAACATCATGTAGTTTGGGCCTTGTCTCCACGGGTTGCCCTTCTCTCTCACTAATGGAGGAGATAGGTATCAGCCATTATTAATTACATTGGTATAATAGTAGAATTTTTCCTTTAATCCAACACCATTCATGAACAGCTTTGATACGGGTAAAATGTTTCATCATGAAAGGTGAGTCAGGAGGCTAGAGGTACCTAGAAATGGTGCGGTTTGGGAGTGTTGGAAGCATAGACATCTCATAATCACCCTTATGATCATGAAAACCTGTACCTCAGTTATTTATCCCTCAGCTTTTATAAATGTCTTCTTTATTTCCTGACTTCCTTTTATATCTATCCAGGCTTTAAACAACTCTTTTCACTGAGAAAAGAGTGTGCGGGTGAGTATATGTTCAATTGCTCTTTCCTGTATTGGTTCAGACCTTGTTCCTTCCAAAATCAAGTAGACAGTTTCAGTTCTCCCACCTTATAGAATCTAAACTTTCAAATCTCTAAAACCCTGAGTCTCTATATTACATTATTTATGGTAAACCTAAACATAGGATAACTTTAAGAGATTGCTATCCAACCATTATCACAGGATTCTGTGGATATCTTGGAAGGTATCTTTGAAACTGCAAGACATATTGGAGATAAAATGTGAAAGTTCCAGTGTCCAATGGTATAAATGTTTTGTAGATTTGCTGAGCCATTGTTGTTAGAGTTCTATAACGAATTACTTAAATCCAGTAAATTGTCTTTGTATTTTTATGAGGCTTCTACAACAACCCTGATTTTAAAAGCAGGTAAGAATTTGTGTTTTGTACAATTTATATATCCATACGGTAGATGCAGAATATTATTGCTTTTGGTCTAGATGATTTCAGAGAGCGTCACCATGCATAATTCATCCAACTCGGTCTGGATTTTTCAAAAACCAGACAGTATCCAATTATTTACACTCATAAATAGGTATGTTATACCACAAAATAAATTGGATTCTGATGTATTAATGTTTTTGGGATGTTGAAAAAGCTTTAGACACAGGTAAGCTTAATTTTTTTAAGCGGGACATGTGTAGGTAAGGATTCCAACTTCTTTTATTAGATGGGTTGAAATTTATTATTGAAACCATAGCAAGTATAATAACTTTTTAAATTTTTTAGGCCAGTTGAGTTATCAGATGAGTGACAGTATGGCAGCGTGTCATGGTTGCCCAATTGCTCCATTGGTTTATGACTTAATTCTTGAGCCATTAACAATTATTCTCAGGCAATCTTATAATATTACTGGTATTATACTGGCATATACCATGCTATTTAGATTCAGAATTTAATTATTTACAGGTCGCTGCATTTGGACAATATTATTATCAGATTAACCAGGACAATCTAATTTACTTTAATTGGAATCTAATTTATAAATAGGTCAATATAAGTTATTGGGCTTTGTAATTTGTACAGAATGTATTAAATATTTTGGTTTATATAATTTTAAAAAATCTCAAAATATGTGGAAATTAGTATATTGAAAGTTAAAAGTAAGATTCCAATGGCTAATGCATACATTTAAAATCTATTAAATTTAATGTTATTAAAATGAATATTACTACCTAATTGATGCATATTTTAAGATATGTACTGTTGTTCATATCCAAAAAGTTATTTTATTCAGATCAAGAGACTATCAAGAAAATTATACGGGAAAATAACTTCCAGGAATTTTACTGGCTAAGCTGAAATTATCTTTGATAATTTCTCAAAAATACATTAGACATTATGTTATCATTTATATTTGAATACCAACTTTTATAAGTTTTATTGTAAAATTGCTATGTATTTCTGTTAAGATCTTAGCAATGATTTAAATCGGTATCACATAGCAAAAATAGTCTTTCATTTCTTGGTTTACAAGCAAGTGGCTATATTTGGGGCCATCCACTAATCTCATGAATATTTGTTTTATGGAAGATGTCTACTGTAAACCTAAGAGGTAAGGCTTTCTATTGGAAAATATAAGAAGGCTCTGGAATATTTACTTTGAATTAATTACTGTAATGATTATTTAAAGGAATGTCAACAACTCCAGATAGAATTTTCTTTGCCTAATACATAACTCTGGCAATATAAACCAATGTAAATGTTTTGCTTCCTCAATATGAAGCAAATATCTAAGCCAAAGGTGGGTTGCTCCCAGTTCAGCCCAGTTCGGCCGAACCAGTAGAGGAATTCAGGCCGGGGTCACAGAACCAGCAGCTACCCAGGCCTGCCACTCCCCCAAACTGGTTCCCTTGCCACCGATGGGCCACCACCATTTTGGATTTTAGTGGCTGTGTATGCGCAGTTCACTGAAAATTTTCTGCGCATGCGCGAAGAACAATTTACATTGAACAGCGTGCACACACGTTGCGTGCGGGTTGCAAACTGGTAGTAAACGGGCAGCAAACACCCCTGACCTAAGCCACCCCAAAGAGCCCCAAGATACTATCTTTTTTGATGGAGCCTATTCTGAAATCAAATAAATTTTGCATCTAAAGCAGAAATTTAAAAATATTTTTGAAGTTGAGGTTAACTGACCTTATGACTTATGGAATGAACAATTGACATAACCAATAATGGAACATCAGTAGATGCCAATCTTTAAAAATGTTTAAAATATTACTTTGGTTCTGTTGATTCTGAATTCTTTGGACACTTAAAGAATGTATCAGAAAGGATGGACGTAGTGTATTAATGATGCAAAGGTACAATAATTATATGATTTGGCTGTGTCCCTTTTCGTTTCTTGTTGAATGATATTAGAACATGTCTTTGGTCTGCTGCGCTATTATAACTTATCAATTAATTAGATTAGATCTCTTGGTTGCATGTACTTTAATTTTTAACATTTGTTTTTATTCATTCTTAATGCGTTTTTATTGCAAATGAAGATGAATATGAATAAGAGATGCCAAAATGGGACTTCAAAAACCAGGACAAGCTTTGTGTTCTAGAGTCCCTAAATCAAGCCCATCCTGAGTCATTTTTTCCCCCTGTAGCAGCTGACATACTGTAACAGCAAAGTGTGTGCAGAAAATTATTCATAGTTATATGAAAGGGCATGTTCAGAAATCAAGACACCACCTTTTGTCAATGACTCAGAACAGAACACTCAGATCCAGCCACAGGGGCAGCCAATTTTATGCCAGCATTGTTTTGAGCTGACTCATGGATGGGTGGGATAATCCTTTTCTCCAGCCAGTAAGAATGCTCTTTCATCACAGGTTAAAATTTAACTACATTTCTATGTCTAATCAAGATGGTTGAAGTATGAAGGGGAGCAGCAGCTGCTCAAGATATAAATGTGTGGTATCCAAGGCAGCGGTGAAATCTAATCCCCCCCCCCCGGTTCTGTGGGCATGGCTTGTGGGGGGAATCATATGACTGGGTGGGCTGTGGCCAACTTTTTTTCCACTTTTTAAAGCATTTTTTCCCTACCGGTTTAGACAAACTGGCAGGGAAAAAAATGGTTTAAAATCTAAAAAAATAGCTTCGGACCATGAGCCACGCCGTCGTCGGAAGCTTTTAGAAAAGCTTTTTAAAGCACTTTTTCCGACCATTTGCCGAACCGGCAGGGAAAATTTAGATTTGGATTTGGATTTTATTAATATTTGTAGGCCGCCCTTTTCCCTGAGGGGACTCAGGGCGGCTCACATAAATCGGGGAGGGGGAATACAGACGTTAAGATAGAGACATATAATAAAATAGTCAACAACATACATTCATCATTCGGGAGGGGTAACTATCCTTGTCCCCAGGCCTGACGGGCGAGCCAGTTCTTAAGGGCTATGCGGAAGGCCTGGACGGTGGAAATGCTTTTAAAGCGGGAAAAAGCTGAATCATGCAATCCTTGGAAGCTTTTTTTTAAACTACTGGTTTGCAGAACCAAGGACAATTGTCCCTACCGGTTCAGCCAACCAGGCTGAACCGGGAGGATTTTACCCAAGGTGTGCTTGCAGATATTCCGGATCCATTGACTGATCAAGGTTTTCCTTGATGCTCCATCCTACTCTTCATTGCATTCGAATCCCTTGTCTGTCAGGCCTGTAGTTATGTTCCTTTTAGGATCTTTGGCCTGCCACACTTTCTAATATTTCATTATGCTGTTTCATTAGTGTACTAGTTGGAAGGGGGGAATAGAAAGGAGTAGAATTGTGGAATGTGTTGTTGTCATTCTTTTCTAGAAGCCAAGGTCATCTTTTGTCTCCGCACCTCTGCACCTCACCGGAACAAGCTGGGTGGAGAAGCCAGCGTGGCCGAAGAAGATTGGACCATGTGATGGATTTATGGGTGTGGGGATAAGTTCATAGACTTTCAACTGGGTGGAATCCCAGGAAATTTTCAGAATTGGGATTTCCAAAGATGTGCCAACATGTCTGTCTTATTAAATTGGAACTTTAAGGATAGATCTGCCTTGGACTCTGATTTAATTCTGCATGATAGTTGGAACGCTGATATTGTCCTTATTTTATTCTCTTACACTCTCCTGCAGAGTGTTTCAACCACTAAAAGAAATTAGAAAGGCTGGGTGGGAAGTTGAAACAACTTCCCTCGACAGCTTCGCTGAAAATGCTGCACAGGATGGCTTATTGATATGGATTTTAATAGGGGACATCGAGTTTCTTTGATTCAAGGCACTTCTACCCTGCCACTGCATACATGTCCCAATCCATCAGTCTGAAGGTGGTACACAATAAGAACAGGGATTGCACTGGATCAGCCCACTAGCCAAGAAGCAATATTTTCTTGTCTGACCTTTCAGTACATGGAATAAAAAAAATCACCATCCTACTATATCCTGGAGAAACAAACTTGTCCTCACCCTCATTCCAAACAAAATAGAAATAAAACAAATTGCTTGTATACTTTCCTCTGTGTCTTACTTGAAGTTGCACACCGTATGTCAGTTAGACATATGGGTGCGGGGGGGGGGGACTTATACAGAGAGAATAGAAATGACACCAAGGCATCTTTCTCATTTTTTTTATTTAAATGAAGCCTAGGAGAAGCCAGAAGTTTCTGAAAACGGGAAAAGAGACAGATCCACAACATTTCTCATATATTTGCCCAGCCTTATGGTTTCAGTTACTCTATAGCTGCCTTGGAAGAAATCAGCTCAGCTTCTGAACATGGCCAATATCATAGGATCACTGTGGCCCAGAGTTGGTTCAAAAACTTTGGAAGTGACCTTAAAGAGCTTTTTTCAGTAAGCTTCATATATTCAGTTTAGCCTACAACTGGTGCAATAAGCTGCAGTGTTTAACTATGCCAAACTGAAACAAGGAGATTGGATGAATCCTAATTGTACATGCAGCTCCAAAAGATTAGTCCAGGTTATGCTATTAGAACTGACTCCTTGGCTTCATTATAGCAATAGCAATAGCAATAGCAGTAGACTTATATACCGCTTCATAGGCCTTTCAGGCCTCTCTAAGCGGTTTACAGAGAGTCAGCATATTGCCCCCAACAATCTGGGTCCTCATTTTACCCACCTCGGAAGGATGGAAGGCTGAGTCAACCCTGAGCCGGTGAGATTTGAACCGCTGACCTGCTGATCTAGCAGTAGCCTGCAGTGCTGCATTTAACCACTGCGCCACCTTGGCTCATTCCCGAGACACAAAAAATACACATAGTTCTCACGTACTGACCTCAAATTGGGACTAGCAATTCTGTCACTAAGCAATGCAATCATTAAGTGAGCTGTTGTGTGACCATGCCAAGCCAGTTCTCCTGCAGTCATTAAGCAAATCACTATGGGTTGTTAAGCATGAACATCATGTGACGGAGACTTGTGACTTCCTGCTCCCCATAAATTTTGCTTCCCAGCTGTTAAGCTTGCAAAGGGCTCAGATTACAACTGTGCAACCACAGGGACATCACAATGGCAGCAAGTTTGAGGACCAGTCATAAATCTATTTTTTCCAGCGCTGTCGTAATTTCAAATGGTTGATGAACAAGGCAGTCAGTAAGTGAGGTCTGCCTATATGGTACACTTGCCAGTTGCAGCATTTTGTAATTGGTTTTATAATTGACAAAAAACAAGAAGTACATATTGCAAGCAGATCTTTACTTTGAAAAAAATGGATTATGTCTCTCCTCTTAGTTTTTATCACATAAGTAGCCTGATATTAAGTGATGGGTTGACTTTGCTCTAGTGATACAAAAGGGGTAAATTTCTTGCCACTAAATTGTTTATGTAGCCCCATTATTTATTTAGTTATTGGAATTATAGCCTACTTTATTACCAAATGTGAACATTGGTAAAAAATAACAATAAATCTATAATTTGATTACTTCAAAAGCAAATTTGGAGTAAGACTTTTGCAAAGAAAAGTGGTTGTTTGAACTGTAGGAAGTTAAAACCCATCCCTCTCCCCAAAAAATGAAATATCCTAGGAAATATTGAAAAGGGAGAATATTATATTTCCCTGGATGTGAAAAGGGAGAAACATGTTTTAAAGACAAAGTAGCTCCCTGCCGCTTCCTGCACATCCCCTTTGTCAATGGGCCATTAAGATACCCAAGCCAGTCCCTTTACATAATAAAGAGTTCTAACCCTAACCCTTCAGCTCCAGGGTGATGGGATTAAGGCATGATTAGCCTTTACCCACTCACCACATGGCATCTGAGAACTCAACCAAACCTGGATTCAAAACACAGCCTAGAGATTTGCCCCTGCATTGCCCCATGGGAGTCTGACAACCAACCAGAATACATTGCTTACACAGGAACAGGAAACAGATAGGTGGGGCCGAACAGATTATAAAAAACCCTGCAAGCCCCTTCTTCGCTCTCTCTTCTTCTCTACCCAACATTGAAGCATGTGATCATCTTTTCTGTTCAGGACTCAAGTCATGTGGTCCTGTCCACCATTAAACCGTCTTTCCAAGCAGCCTCCATGTCTCAGTGTCTTTTTCCCCACTTGGAACCAAACCAGAAGGACATTTCTTCCAACAGAACATGCATAGAATGTCTTACTAGTAAGAACTAATTTTATCAGAATATTCCAAATTATTTTTAGGAATTTTAATAATATTAAATCTATCATGTCTTCCTAATATGATGCCCTTCAGAAGCTGGAATGCAATACCCATTAGCCTAATATAATTATAAGAATAAGCAACTCTTTTTACCAGAATAGAAGGCTGAGCCAACCTTGAGCCAGTCAGGATCGAACTCCTGGCAATAGAATTCAGAGTTAGCCTGCAATACTGCATTCTAACACTGCGCTACCATGGCTCAAATCATAGTGTGCTTTGTTTGGCTTTGTGTTAATGTATTAGGGAAATCCAGCTAATGCAGTTTGTGAGCCATATCTGAATCTAGAAAGTCGTAAGTAGTTAACAAACTATGATGAGCTGAAGTGTGGAGTTAGGCGATGCAGTTTTATATAAAAATTTCAGCATCCTGGTCAAGTTGGACATGCTGCTAACTTCCTAAGTGAACACAAGGGGACACAACCTCAAAACTACAAATTAAATGCAGCATCTTTCTATCAATTTCAAAGCATGAATCTATTGTGCAGTTCTTTATAGCTTCAAAATATGAAAACAATGAATATGGTAGGTGCAAAGCTGGAATACTTTGCAATATCTTCTTGGACAGAAATAAGAATGAAGTCCAAATGTTTTGTATAACGAAGTACAAGTCTTTCTATTTGTGATTTTGAAAATGTTTCTGTTTTTCTTTTCAGGAGTCTTCGGTCATTGTTGCATTAAGGTGCTATATTATCTGTTGCTAAACTTTTCAGTAGGTGATTCACAGACGATATTCTTTTGCAAATCTGACAAATTTTCAAGTCGTTCCACCAGAATTTTTATTGGTTTTTTTAGATCTAGTCTTGACTTCCACGTAGTTCCATGTAGCTTTACTCTCACAATGTTTCTCACTGTTTCTAAAATTGCTTACTTTGTAAGACACAATTATCGCCATTTTCAAATACTCAGACAACTCTTTTAGAAGAGTCAAGGACCATTAAATAAACAAACATCACAGCTTGAGAGATTTGAAGGTTCAGAATGTATATATATCCAATGGAATTTTCTTCACCTCGGTAATTGTAGGCTTAATGACTCAATCACCTTCAGGGGCCTTATTAACCACTCTACTGTAAAAACTATAGCATCAAATCAAATTAATTTCTGCACCTGCCAATAGTCACAATGTTCTTATTGTGAATCTATAATCAACTGCGCATAAGTTAAGAATGCATTTAAATTTGTAGAAAGATGGCGAGCTTAACATTATACTATGTAAGAGTTGTGATAGCATCTGCTCTTTTGGGGATTTATCAAAGCTTACAATCTGAACAGGGCGACACAATATTTTGCACACAACAGGAACTAAATAGATTTATGATTGTATTGATTCCCTGCCTTTCTACCAAATAATGGTGCTCAAGGCACCTAATAGTACACAGAATAAAATAGTTCACACGTTCACAAATTAGGCACAAAACAAACAACAAAGCCATTTTCCCAGTTCTCAAAAGCCTGCCTGAAAAAAAACACCCTTTTTATTGTTGTCTTTTACTAGCAGAATAACAGAGTAATTTAGTTTAATCTCTTTTCACAGGGACTGCCAAATCTGAAAACAAACACAGATTCTCTCTTTGCTAACTTTATCTTACAGGTAAGGAGGGAAAACAGCTAGATGTTGTGTACTCTGTAGTTTCAGCAATCTCAGCCAGGTTGCCCCACAACAGAGAATTGAAGTTCAGCAACATCTGGGGGGGCCACAACCCCCTCAATTTCCACACATCCTATTATATTGCCTCAAAAAAGATCTTTCCTTCCTTCCTTGGCAACATATGCCCCACATGCAGAAGAATTTACAAAACCTTCAGCATGGGAAATAACTCCTATATAATTAAATTCCTTTAACAGTTAAGTAATACAATCTGCATAATTAAGCTTGGAAGAGCACTTTTGACTGGTCAAGAGAATCAGCACCAAGATCTAACTCTTCATTTAAATAGAGACAGTCAGCATTTTCCTTCCCCTGCTCCAGAGTTTCATAATGATGTCACGTGGACTTTTGTGAGATTTATTCCAGTCTGTGCATCAAAGCTGAGCAGGTATTTTGTGATCAGGGTCAGAGTTATTTGAGGATTTTTTTTTCAGCCTGGGGGTCCAAAAGAGGTCTGGCACTGAGAGAGTGAGATGACTAATGAGGAAAGCATCTAAATTATTTGCTTCTTGATTTTTCATTGAATATTTGAAATGAAATAATTATTCAGCTTATCACTCTCAGTTTACCGCTGTTGTATCTGAAGTGACAACCAACACTGCTGAAGGCAAACCATTTGTTTCCATATTCATATGATACAACTTCGGGAAGCTTTAGACCCATAAAAATTGAGCTGGGAGTTGTTTCCCTTACCCCGAATGAGTAAGATGCCAGATCACCCAAATTAGATAAAATTGTCACTCTCACTTCTGAGTTACGTACCTCTATCTTGCCAGCTGGAGAGAGATCAAGCCATTGTTCCATTACATGCTGTAAGTCCACATCCACAAGAGGCAGAGTCACCTCGCCAATTATGTCATGCTTGGAAAAGCGGTTGAAATCATACACTTGCATGACCAGTATAGCTTCAGTCACCTCTGCTCGGGAGACCTAGAGAAGAGGGGAAAAAAGGGAATGGCAATTTCACTTCTACCAATGGATGAAATCCCATGTCCTTCTGAAACGATGAAGCAGTGAATCTGAGCGATACAGGACAATCATCCTGCAAAGAATGGTGTCAAAAAGTTGCATCCGAAATCCATTTTGCTCAAGATTGGTTCTCCAACATTGGTTCTCCAACAGATTAGGACCTGTATGCATCGGGGGGGGGGGGGTGAGGAAATGGGGTTACCAAAATCAGGTGCTACAATAAAGAAGGTGTTGTAGAAAGTTAGCATCCACCCCTCTCCTAGAAGAATGAAACATTCTAGGAAATATTAAAAAGGCAGAATATGGTATTTTCCTGGATGAGAAAAGGAGAAACAATGTTTTTAAAGACAAAGCAGCTCCCTGGCCCCCACTTCAACTCCAGGGTGATGGGATTAAGACCTTCACCCTCAAGACATGATAGGATTAGCCCTCACTCAAGATACAAACCAGGACAAAGCCATTAAGCTGTAATAGGAATTGCCCAAGGCCCCTTCATTACATCACCCAGCAAGATTCAGTAAAGCCTGGGACTCAAGACAATCTACAAAGTTACCCCTGCATGGCCTCATGGGAATCTGACAACCAATCAGAATACATTTCTTTCACAGGAACAGGAAGCAAGTTCAAAGCCCAAGAGAGGGTATACATCTCTCTCTATCTTTCTCTCTCTCACCCACGTGCTCGATTGCCCAGGACCTCAAACCATGTGGTCCTATCCACCATTAAACCATCTTTCCAATCAACCTCCATGTTTCCAGTGTTTTTCTTCCCACTTGGAACTGAACCCAGATGGACATTTCTTTCAACGGTGTGATTTCAATGGAAGACAGGGTTTGTAAACTCAACATCACAAATCATACTAAAGTCTATTAAGCTAACCAAGAACATGAAATAACAATAAAAAAATGTGTTAATGAATTTTTTGCAAACTTCTAAACTAAATTTTAACAATATCAAACTGAATTGAAACAGGTCAATCCTACCTGAAAAATGAAGCTTTCGTTGAAAACAGGGCTGAGTGTCTTACGATGGACCTTTGTTTCATACTTCTTCCTTATGTCAGATGTCAGGAAGACAATCACGTAGGGATCAGAGGTACCTCCACTGTCCATGGCCTTTAGATCTGCTGCCTGCTTCACGCTAACCTTTAACTTAGAAAATCAATTCAAAAATATGAAAGTCTTGAAATGGATGTGTATTAAGTTTGCAAATCTGTAGAAATGGGCTAGAATCCGACTAGACAAGCAAACCAAAATAGAAAAGTAATGTTCTTAAAAGTTGTGACCTTAGGCTCTCTGAATGAAATTTGACTCTAGGACACAGTTGGATTGTTCTGCTGTATTGGTCTCCCTACTGCACAAAAACATCCTTTAATAAACTTCTAGATTCTGTCACTGGGTTTCAGAAACTTTAATTTGCCTAGATGGCATTAAGTCATGAAATTGACTTAAGTCATTGAAGGTCCAAAACATGCTTGGCTACATGTTAGATCTATTTTTTTTTGTCCCAGACAATTGTGACAGGATCTTAGTAGAAGACTTTACCCTCAGTCCTTTACTATGATCTGATCATTCTCTGATTGTTTGCTAGTGTTGCCCAAACATCATGGAATACTTGGAGAACTCATTTCTAATGATCTAAGCCTCAGAGCTCATTGCAATAGAATTGCCAAAAAGACATTAAGAGTTGTTAATCTAATCTTGTGAAGCTTCTTGTTCGGTAATATTGTATTGCAAACTAGATCGTATAAAACCTTTGCTAGATCTATTCTTGAATACAAATCATCAGTCTGGAACCTGCACCACATATCAGACATTAATACAATTGTGCGAATCCAGAGATATTTCACGAGAAAAGTACTACACTCCTCTGCTCATAACAGAATACCTTATACCACCAGGCTTGAAAGTTTGGGCTTAGACAACTTAGAACTATGCCACTTTTGATCTGACCTGAGCGTAATACATGAAATTATCTGCTACAATGGCTTACCTGTCATTGACTATTTCGGTTTCAACTGCAACAATACAGGAACTCACAATAGATACAAACTTAACATAAACCGCTCCAAACCTGATTGCGGAAAATACAACTTCAGCAACAGAGGGTCAATGCCTAGAATTCACTACCTGACTCTGTGGTTTCATCCCCAAACCCCCATAACTTTAACCTTAAACTGTCTATGATTGACCTCACCCCATTCCTAAGAGGTCTGTAAGGGCCATTCACTAGCACACCAATGTGCATACCGTCCCCTTGTCCTATTGTCCCCACTTGTTCATATCCATTTCCTGTATTCATAATCTTGTTCTACTTATATCTGTCATTTATACATGCTTGACAAATTAAATAAGAAAAGAAAGAAGAAAGAAAGTAAGAAAGAAAGAAGAAGAAGAAAGAAAGAAGAAGAGAAGAAGAAAGGAAGGAAGGAAGGAAGGAAGGAAGGAAGGAAAGAAAGAAAGAAAGAAAGAAAGAAAGAAAGAAAGAAAAAGAAAAGAAGAAATGAAAGAGAAGAAAGATAAGAAAGAAAGAAAGAAAGAAAGAAAGACCTATTGAGCAATCACAACCAATCAAAATACTGGACCCATATTGGTTTCAGTGAATGTTTCAACTTTTCCCTTAAGTTCTGGTGGATAGCACTGAGGCCTTAGTCACTGCCTCAAATTTGTTGGAGTAGTAATGAATAGGAAGAACCCAGAAGCTGTGCAGGTTATCAACATTTGCCAATAGGATGGTAGCTTTTCTAAAATTGATCATCATTGGATGAAAGAATCAATGTAGAGTAAAGGAAGATATATAAGGCTGCCCACATGAAAACAAATATGCAAAATGCAGAAAGGAAAACTATTGTTATTTAGTATTGCTTTATAATAAAAAAGAGTGCAAATTTGTCACTGTGGGATTTGTGAAATATACCTCCTGGCCACGGAAGTCATATTCTAGGGAATATTGCAGCCGTCCTCGTTTCTCATCTTCCAGTCCACATTCAATGTCTTCCAAATCAGGTTGGACCTACATCAAAATATTAGCACCTTTCATTCAAACATTAAATGCAATTCATATAATAAATGGTCTATGAAGTATGAATGACTTTGGGTTGACTGTATATACTGTATGCCATCTTACATTCAGGAAGTCAGTGTATCCCCCCCCCTCTTCTATTTTTCTCTATAACAACAATCCTCTGGTGTTTATTGTATCGTATTCAGTTCTTGGAGACACAAAACCAATTCAAAATCTATCAATTCTTATCAATGGCAATGAAAAAAATGTACTTTGAAAATATGATACAGGTAATCTTTGTCTAAAAACAGTAATTGTGACTGAATTTTCCATCTCTAAGTGATGCAATTGTAAAGTATGCTTGGTGATACCACTTAGTGACAGCAGTTCTAGTAATTCCTGGTTGCTATTGTTAAGTGAATTCTCATGGATTGTTAAGTCATGTGTCCACAACTTCTGATTTTCTGCCATTCCCCATTGATTTTTGCTTGTGGGAAGGCAGAAGAAGAGATTGCAAATTGTAATCCCATGACTGTGGGACACTGTGTTGGCCAGAAATCTTGGCTGGTTGCTGAGCAGCCAGTTTGTCCTCTGTGTCAGCCAGACCCCTGAGGACCAGTCATAAGTACCCCCATCCAGTGCCATCACAAGTTTGAATGGTCACTGAACAAGTGGTTATTAACTGTGGACCACCTGTAGGTATTTGGAGCCAAGGAGTAAAAATCAGAGCTATATATGATTTAATCAGTGATCTATCAAATATATTAATGTACTCCAAGATTGAGCTTCTGTGTCAAATCAACTGTTCCCAATCACTTAGCTACCAGGACATCTGCAAAGATTATCAAAAAGTCAAGGTGGCATACAAGTGCACAATTGAAACTCTGCCCCTTTTCTAACAAGTACCATAAGTTTAATTATGTATTCATGGCCACCTATTTGATTTTTTTTTGACCGCCTGGTTGTCAGTTCTGGCTTAAGCCCTACTGAGATCAGTTGAATTGTATCCATCTTGTTTTCCTATCCACTTGTCATATATTTGTACTTCAAGCCTAGAAGGAGTTTTGTAACTAAGAACTCATTGAAAGTTCTCTGGGGTTTACAGTCCTCTTGAAATTTGAACTTAAAAATCAAAATGCTATTCCAATTCTAAAAGTCACGGTTACCTACCAAGCTGGCTGTTGTGGAGGCACCATTGATGTTTGTTAAGTTGAGTTTCTCCTTCTTCTTCCGTTTCTTCTTGCAGCAGCAGCACTTGATGATACAGATAAGGAAAAGTAGCAGGACTAAGCCTGCTGCTACAGCAATTGCAATGAGAGCCCATCTGGGTACTGTTTCAGCAGCAGGAGACAAGAAAGAGGAAAGAAATCATATAATGCAAATCAGGGAATTGTTTCTGGACGGTGACAAAGTCTCGGAGGCTCTAGTACAGGAGGCCCCAACCCCTAGTCCATGGACCAGCACTGGTCAATGGCATGCCAGCAACCAGTCTGCGCAAACAAGTGAAGCCCCATCCATGGGATGCAGGCAGCATGCAAAACCATGCCTCTTCCAGTCCACAGAAAAACCTTTCTCCATGGAACTGGTTCCTGGTGCCCAAAAGGTTGGGGGATGCTACTCTAGTATAGCAGTAGCACTTAGACTTATATACCACTTCATAGTGCTTTACAGCCCTCTCTAAGCGGTTTATAGAGTTCAGCATATTGCCCCCAACAATCTGCTCCTCATTTTACCGACCTTGGAAGGATGGAAGGCTGAGTCAACCTTGAGCCTGGTGAGAATTGAACTGCCAAACTGCTGGCAGCCGGTGATCAGCAGAAGCAGCATACAGTACTGCCAGTGGTGAGTTTCAAATTTTTTTAGAACCTCTTCTGTTGGTGTGGCCTACTTTTTGGGAATGGCTTGCTGGCCATGTGACTGGGTGGGAGTGGCTTGTCAGCCATATGATTGGGTGGGCGTGGCCAACGTGTAAAATGTGGTGAAACTCACTTAACAATGCTCTTGCTTAGCAACCAAAATGTTGGCTCAGGAACTCTGGCATTGAAGTGTGCAAGTCTTAAAGCTGTCAAGTTACAAGACCCTTGCACCCCTAACCCTTTAGAAAAAACCCCCCAGGGGTGTTCAAACTTGACAGCTTTAAGACTTGTGAACTTCAACTCCCAGAATTCCTCCTCTCGCTCTTCATCTTGATGATGTGCGGACGGGTGGGGGGGGGGGAACTGGAACCGGTTCTAAATGGCGCAGTAGATTTGTGGAACCTCTTCTATAGAAGAGGTTAGAACTGGCAGGAACCCACCTCTGAGTACTGTAGTCTAACTACTGTGCCACCACAGCTAACTTCCAAATGTAGGCAAATCATAATCATTATCTGCAAAATAGAGGATGGGGCTGCTGTGTCAAAGAATTAAGCATTTACAACAATTAATGCCTAACCTAGTATCCACCAAATATTTATTGATTTGTTAAATTTAATTGCTGCCAATCTTGCCTTGTAAGGCAGCTTACAATAATTAAAAAGAAAGAAAATGAAAGGAGTGTAAACAGAAGTAAGATAATATAGAATAATAAAATAAACAACAAAAAAGGAACACGAGAATACATCAATATGATAGCCAAATAGAGTTTGCCATCAATTTAGCAGACAGCTCCAATGTGAAACTCCCCCATTTGGTACCCAGGCCAAACTCCAGAGTCAGGACTCCAGTCTTTTATGGAAGGATAGGAGGGTGGGGGCAAGTCTTAGTTTACAGGGTAAGATGCTTCAGACACTAAAGCAGAGATTACTCTTCTTCTGAATCCCGATAATCAGAGTTCTTTGACTGATAGGATCTGAAATAAGCTCTCTCCTAGCACAAGAAGGACAGGCCTATGAACCTATGACATCAAGGGCTTTAAAGGTCATAACGAATACCTAGAACTGCATTCAGAAGCAGATCACATTAGACTCCCATTTCCATTACCCTCAGCTAAGATGCCTATTGACTGACATCATTCACCATGTCAGGGATTAGAATCTAGCACATCTGGAAGGTGCAAGGGGAACCATTACCTTTTCCTATCTTTTAATTCTTATAATTACTATGCCAAAAGGGTATAATAAATTATTGAGTCAGTTCCTTTTATTTTTTTAAAAAAAAGAAGAGTTTCATTTATTCATCCAATGCCATCTCCCAATGCTAAATAATTTGTTCCTTCATCTTATCATGCCAAAGTCAATTAGCAAAAGATTAAAAAGGACATGCACAAAAGCTATTGTGGTAATAGCTTATTGATGCATGGGATCTATTTGGTGACTTTTTTCTTTCCCACAGTCTTCCAATTTATCTGTAAGATGGCAGATCTTATTGTCATCCTCAATGAATGCCTGCATTTTAATACCTCTCTGAAACATGAAAGCAAAAATGGGACAGTAAAGAATGAATGAGGAAGATTGCAGAACCAAAGACCGTGCTGATGTTAAGCTTGGACATCTTGACCCATGATGAACAGATACGGCAGGGACTACACTAAATGCTCTTCTTTTCATATAGATTAAAAACATTTTTGTCCTTTAGAACCGAAAAAGGGAGGTGATAAATGTTTACTGTCAGTCACTGTTAGAGAGAGAGGGAGGGGAGGGAGGAAGGGAGAAGGAGGCAAGGTCTCCCAGCAATCCTATTGTTTCAGAATGGGGAGTTTGAGTTCAGTCCAGGAGTACTTTTAAAGACTTGTTTTATAATCTCAGCAAGGTTCCCGGGCATTATGTATGTGTTGCCATGAAAATTAAATGGACAACTAATTTCTCTTGAATAACAAAACAAAATAATGTTCTAGAATAAATAACTATGTAGAATGTTACGAACATACAAGGAAGACTCCTCTTCTGTTGCTAAAATGATCTGATCAAGGCCGATTTACAAATAACAGGTTTTTTAAATCTCATTAATGAGTCTGACTACTTTCATACATCAAATCAGGCTGTAGTTTCATTAACCATGGATTGTGTTACATTGATGAACCACATCTGACACTTTAAGCCTCATTCTATAATGACTTAATGTAATGTAAAGCCATAGACAACTATTTGTCGATACATTCATTCATTCATTCATTCATTTATGAAAATTTATATGCTGCCCAACTCATTCTTAGTGACTCCGGGCAGCTTACGAGACAAAAACCCAATATAAAAAAAATCAATGAAAAAATTAATAAACCTCCCACCCACCTGTGACTACTATTGATCAAGCCAATAAGCCACTTGATGGGCTCCATCTCACACTGGGTTCCCCAGCTCCATTGGCAAAACCAGATCTTCAGGGCCATGTGAAGGAGTATCAAAATGGGCCCAATTTATCTCCTCTTTTTCCTCTCTATGCCAATCTCCAGGATTTACTATCAAATATAGAACTGATGTAGGAGCAGTGGACATTAAATCAAAGCTTTCATTGCTTATTAGAGTTGTTTAGCAGTGTGTACATCACCATTTATGCCAGTGTTTCTCAACCTTGACAACTTGAAGTCCTGTGGACTTCAGCATAGCTGGCTGGGGAGTTCTGGGAGTTGAAGTCCACAGGACTTCAAGTTGCCAAGGTTGAGAAACACTGATTTATGCTCTACTTTTATATTTGTAAAAACAATCTTAAAATTCAAAATTGAGGGTGTCTTCTTCTCTAATCTAAAAGAAGCTAGAAAGATCAACAGAGACAAGTTGCTGCAGCCATCTCAGTTGCAAAGCATAAAATAATTGCTGTGTTAGAGAGGAATATTGGTTTTTTTTAACTAATGTTTGTAATACCTAAACTAAGTTCTCCCCTCCTTTTTTTTTCTTATTCAGTTCTCGTCTCATTTCCATCCATTTTTCCATCCCTTCTTTCACATCTCACTACAGCTACATTTTCCCTATAAACTATCCTTCTCCATGTATATTCCCTCTGCTTTGTGGCTGTTTCTGATGGGTAAAAAAAAGGAAAGGAATACAGGCATGTACTTGTGTGTTTGAGCATTTGAGCAGTTTGTATACATGAAGAAAAAAAATGGTATGGGAGGAAGGATTAAATTTAGAAACAGAGTATGTATATTTTAGGTAATTTTCGTCAATGTGACAATGAGGCCTTATTTTTCTGGAAGGTGGCTTTTAATGAGGACACACACTCATTCTGCAACCACTTATTGGTTAGTGTTCTTGTGGTAGGGAAATTTCTGGGAGTAGTTTCAAGTGATGGTGATTGCTGTTAAATCAACAAGGTCTCTAATCTAAACTAGGAAAATTATACACACATACACACTGTTCCTTGGAAGTCTTAAATTCATGGTCATCTTTTTTTAGTAAATGTATTTTAAGTCATGTATTTTTAGAATGCATGAGTAAATGTTTTTTAGTAAATGTATCTGGTATAGAGGTTAAGGCATCAGACTAGAAACTAGGAGACTGTGAATTCTAATCCTGCCTTGGGCATGAAGCCGGCTGAGTGGCCTTGGACTAGTCCAGTGGTGGGTTACGACCGGTATGCCCTAGTATGGGCAAAATGGTGCCTGCCAGGAGCACCAGGTACCGTTCTAGTATGGTACTCCGGGGGACCCACCTGTGTTCCTTACCGGTATTTGACATTTTTGGGGCTTCTGCACAGGTGCACTGAGCATATGGCACCTGTGCGATGCTCCACCAAGCAACTGGAGCATCGTGGGTGGTAACCACGCATGCGCGCACTGTGCATGTGTGCATGTGCGTTGCGCACATTCATGTGGTGGGCGCCCGGCCCCCTTGTACCGTACTGGTTGCAACGGGATCCAGAACCCACCACTGGACCATTAACTCTCTCTCAGCTGTAAGAAGGAGACAATAGCAAACCACTTCTGAAAAACTTTGTCAAGAAAACTGCAGGGACATGTCTAGGCAGTCTCCAAGAACCAGGCAAAACTGAATGGATGAAAGAAAATAATAATAACAATAACTACACGGCTATGGATGAAGCCTTCCATCCTTCCGAGGTGGGTAAAATGAGGACCCAGATTGTTGGGGGCAATATGCTGACTCTCTGTAAACCGCTTAGAGAGGCCTGAAAGGCCTATGAAGCGGTATATAAGTCTACTGCTATTGCTATTGCTATGTAACAGTGATACCCATTGTCATCGGCACACTTAGCACCATGTCCAAGAATTTTACAAGATACATCAACAAATTGCAGCTTCTTACAATAACACCAGTGGAACTGCAAAACAACTGCACTACTCGGAACATCTTATATTTTAAGAAGGTTCTTGGTTGATACCTAGGACGCTGGCAGCAAACCGTATCAATCATTAGCACCAGTCACTGGTATTTATAATGCATTTTTGAATGTTCAGTTGGCTGACTTTCATGTTTAATGAATAAAGTATTATAATGATAATGATTATTATTATACAAGTGATCCTCCAATCACTTGTGGAAAAGAAATCCAACAGGTATGAACTGGACCTTCTGGAACCTCTCAGCTGAGCTACACATAATAAGATCATTGAACAAACTGTTTGTTCCATCACGCCTTCAATTGACTCACATGGGATTTTGTTGATAAGTCCTTCAATGAAGCTGGGTGGGGCAGTGGTTAGCACAGCACTTGTAGTGAGGTTACTGGAGCCTCTGGAAGCAGCAACAGTGATGCCAGATGATGCTTTAGAAGCCATGGTCCAGGAAAAGTGAGCTGGAAAAAAAGGCATAATATAATTATTTAACAAGAGGCTGATTATGTTCCAATGTCACCATATAGATGACTATCATCTTTCATATAACCTGAATTTAAATTATACCTCAGTATCTGCATCAGCACTAGCCAATCAGATTCTAAACTAATACCAGGCAATGGCTCCTCTAAGCACCCAGAATATAATTTATGATATTAATAGGATCATTCCTTGATAGACGCATGCCTTTCTCCTCTTTTCTGTAGAGTCAGCTTAACTGACAGCCCTTCTAACCCAGAATTGGCTTTCCTATCTGTCAGCCTCTCTTCAACTTCTTAAACAGGAGGTTTTTCAGCCCTAGCTGGCAATATCAGGCTTGAATTGGCATCTCTTGCTTGCAGAAGAGGTACTCTTCTCATTCAGCCCCGACCTCTCTCATGTTCCCATAGTGTAGAAAATGGAGCTTTCAAACCTGGACATGCATGTAGGTATACATGTTGAATACTTTTCTAAGGTATGCTTATTCTTGTGAATGTGACTTAACCAAATGCATAAGGAATTTGTGGGATTTGCCTCAAGGATCCACTGTGCTTCCTTCTGGCAGTGCTCCTAGTATGAAGGTTAACAAATTTGTAATCCAGGCAGATGTGTGTAGGAATTAGAACCAGGTATTACCAGGAAACTTTAGATATGTGAAGCCTCTACTCTGGTTGGGATGGTCTTAGATATTGACAAGTAAAATGTACCTATAAAATGCTGTTACTACCCTGCTTTTGCTTTGCTTGTTAAAACTGTATAAAAGCCAAATAAACTCTGTGTAAGGCAGACAGACATTTTGGACACCACTGCTGTGATGGATTTCTGAAACTACAGATGTGGAGATTAACGTCCTCCCTGACATCCCAAGAGCCACACCAGATCAGGATGGTAGCCACACCACTGTTTTACCTTGGATTCTAAACAGCATCCACTTGTGCTGAGTGTTAACATACCTGGAATTAATCAAGAAACAGTGCTGGAAATGGCAAGTCCTATTTCCCCAGCTACATAAGAATTATTTTTTCTCAGAGCATTCCTTAATAAGAAAGCTCAGCTATTCTTCCAGGAGATAAAGATGTAAAATAGTTGTTAAAACAGATTGTGAGTACTGCATAAACATCCTTCACTAATTAATACCATTGCTCTTTGAGTTATTTTAATTGTTACATTATACAGAATAAAAGAAGCAAAAAGACAGGTTCCTCTCTTCTGAGTCCCACTCACAATGCCAGAAGGCCTTCCCAGGGATCATGGATTCATGGGTGGCCATGGAAGATAGCCTAGAAATTGCAACTAGCTGAGAATATAGAGGCCCTTGCATGTATATGCTTGATATGGTGTCTTTCCCGCAATCAGAGTGCCAGTGTAAGGTATTTTCAATGATACATAAAACCACTATGTGACCTAAGGCCATTGAACTTATAGGATCACCCAATAGGAGAGAATTGTTCTGCATTCCTACATCATTCATTGGCATCAATGCTTAATTAGCTCTTTTCTATGCTATGAAACAAATATCCCAAGATTTTCTATATTTTAGTTTTTTAATGTGGTTTTACTAGATATTTTTTAGTATTTTTGTCTTTATTATTAAAGGGATTTTAACATTTTTATTATCTTTTTATAAGCTGCCCACAGAGAGTCTTTGTTTGTTGAAAGCCATGACCAACTAATCAACCAAGGTTACTCTGGGCAACGTACGAACAGTAAGGCATCAAATAAAGCCTAATGAAAAGAACATAAAACCATGGTACATGACCTACAAGCAATAATAAAACAAAAAGACAATTAAATGCCAATCCAAAGTGAAATAACACTATTATCCAACTGGGATTGTAACATGTTCCAATTGGATAATAGTGACTCAAATGCCTGAGAAAAGAACCAGGCCTTGACAGTCTTCTTAAAATCCAGCAGGGTTGAGCGTTTCATTAAGTCAGAAGGAAGGGTGGAAGGGGTGCCTCTTGGATCCCACGATTCCAATGAAGGTACTCAGAACAGGCTCTTCAGAGTGAATGAGGGGAAAGATATATTGGTGATAGGGCAGTTCCCAAAATAATCTTATCCTATGCCATATGGTTAAAGGGATGTGATGGCTCAGTGGCTAAAATGCTGAGCTTATCAATCAGAAGGGTGGCAGTTTAGCCCTAGCACCGCATAATGAAGTGAGCTCCCATTACTTGTCCCAGCTTCTGCCAGCTTAGCAGTTTGAAAGCACATAAAAATGCAAGTAGAAAAATAGGGACCCCCTTTGGTGGAAAGGTAACAGCGTTCCATGCACCTTCAGCATTTAGTCATGCCGGACACATGACCATGGAGACGTCTCCAAACAGCGCTGGCTCTTTGGCTTAGAAACGGGGATGAGTACTGCCCCTAGAGCTGGAAATGACTAGCATGCATGTGTGTGGGGAATCATACCTTTACCATCATGCCATATCATAACCAGCACCTTCAATTGCACCCAGAAGCCAACTGAGAGCCAATACAGCTTGCAGGGTATTGGTGTCACATGGGCATTGTGAAAAGCAACCATAACTATGTACACCACCACATTCTGCACCAATTATAGCTTCCTAGAAGTTTTCAAGCGCAGTCCCACATACAGCACTTTGCAATAATTCAAACAGCAAGTGACTAAGGCATAAGGCACACAAGACAAAATTGTGCAAAGCCCCCTGATTACAACTGCCACCCTTCATGCAGGAGTAGTGAGATCAAGAAGATTCCCAAATTGCAGAGGGAGCCCAAGCAAGGCAATGAAATCTCACTCGGAGTTAAGGATGGAAAGTCTCCACTTCTAAGATCCATCAGCATACTGGTAATCGTGCACTCCATGCTGACCCAGCTGCTTACTTTCTCCTTTGGCCAGTATACATTCAAAGACCTGCTATAATTGCTCAGAAGTGGTACAACACCTACTGACCATATTAACAGACCTGGGAGGATGGAGGTTCTCTAAAATATATATCTCTATATTTTCTCTGTTCATTCTGTAACTTGATAGTTCTGTAGTTCTATGAAGATGCTATGAAGAGTTACATTTCACCTGTTTCATTCATAACCCTCTTAGGTTTAAAAAAGACAACAAATCTCCTATTTTCTTCCTTCATGCTCCTTGAATTTCTGTTCCTCTTTTTCCATTCTTATACTACTAATACATGCATTACAAGATGTTTTTCCTTCACCACTGAAGAGATTGAGATGGATCCCAGCTAGGATTGACCTTTACTTATCCACAGGCATACATTGTTTTAATATTCTTCCTGTTCACACTTCTCAGGACTTCTGTTAATTGCCTAAATCTTAACAGGTACTGGGGATCATTGGGTCTAGAATCTTTTCTTAATCATTCTTAATAGTTCCGTTTCTAGACCATTAAATCTCACTTGGACATTCCTTCTGCTCTTGTCTTTAGATTCCCTTCCCTTTGTATTGTCTTGCATTATTTTACTGGTGTAAAGTTTACCAACTTACTTACACAAGCAATGTGGCAGACCTCGTACCAATAAGGAAGAGTATAGATAAATAGAGGGATACCTGTGCTATGCTCCCATCAACCCTGGAATTCAAAATAGCATGTCTTTCCTTTTTTTCCATTGGCAAATTTCCTTAAAACTGCTTTCCTTTTTTTTTTTTTTTTTGTTTCTTCCTCCCGCCTGCCCTCCATTTAATTTCTACACTGGCCAAATCCAAAATGATTCTAGGTGGCATACAAGGTAAATAAAACAAGATGAAAATATAAAGTGCAATTAAGAAAATTATAAATTCAGAAAGCCAACCTAAACCATATGCAATGTACAGTATGCCAAGGACATTTAAGAAGGAATTTCCTTCTCTCTTTTTTTGGAGGGGGGATTAATAAAATCCAGGGATCCAGGAGAAAAGTCTTCTCTGCTGTGGCTCCTGTCCTCTGGAACATGCTACCCTCTGAGGTGAGATTGGCTCCTACCAGTGATAGGATTCAAGTAATTTAACAACCGGTTCTCTGCCCTAATGATTTCTTCTAAAAACCAGTTTGCCAAACTACTCAGAAAATTAACAATCGGTTGTCCAGAAGTGGTGCAAACTGGCTGAATCCCACCACTGGCTCCCACCCTCCTGATGTCTAAAACCTTGCTCTTTCCAATGGGGAAGGGGCTTCATACAAGAGATGGTTGACCAATTAAAACCTAATCCCACCTCTCTGCCAGGTGTATCTGGCTCCCTCCTTTGCCATCTTGTATTCATGATTTTTAACTGCTTTGTTATATTATAATTTAGGATGTTAATGTTTTTTTAATGTCTTTATGTTCTAAGCCACCCAGAGTTGTTGGACACAAGAAGCCTGGCAAATACATTTCATAATAAATAAATAAATATTTTTAATAATTAAGTTATTATATATTACAAATCAATATGAACAGCAGTAGTTTGCAGTGGGGTTTAAGATAAAAATCTAGACTATTCCTAGGCATAGTATAAACTACATCACTCAGCCAGCCTGAGCAATAGTACAGCAGTTAGAGCAGAGGTGTCAAACTGGCAGTCCATGGACCACACCCATCCCAGCCCCGCAAAGGGGGAAAATGTCACTAACGTCACGTGTCACAGCAACGTGACACCACAAGTTTCACACCACGAGTTTCACAACTCTCTCTATAACTTTGAGAGTTATAAATTCCTTAAACCCATAAATACACTTCTTGATGTGTGGTTTTAGGATTCAAAATATGTAAATAATGGTGTTTAGGATGTTTCATATATTTAATTCCAGATCTCCTGACAGGTATGCATTTGATATTTTATACAAAAATGTAATAAACGTAATGCACCTGTTAACCTCCTGCATTTATTATTTCTGATTTCTGACACTGTATGCTGTGGGCTCAATAGCTATCAATTAGTCTAAGTAAGCTATTGGTAAGATATAGCAGTTCCTTCCAAAGACACAGGATACAGACAAATAGTCAACGCACAACTTGTAATATTTTGTATTATTATCTAAACCAGGGCACAGTAAAATCAGTTTATCTGGTGAGTCCCAAGACAAGCTGTGCTTTTAGAATACAGAAATTATGTTGCATGAGATAATCAAAATGTTGCTCCTGCAGTGGTGCAATCAAACAATGAAATTATAATTGCATTCTTGGCTATGTATAAAAGAGACTGTTCACATTGTTGTAGAGCACAAACTGTGAACTGTGAGCATCAAATGAATGTTACACATCAAATGAATCCAACTGCTGAACTGAATAACCAAATGCTGATTAAGATATAACAATAGCTCTAATTGCCAACATTTCCTGCATAATGGTTTGAGATTCCTGGCTGGCTGAATATTCTGGAATCTAATTGGTTTTGAATGCCTGAATACGTAGGAGGCTTGTGAAATTAGTATGTGATTAAGTACCCTTGGATTTCAGTTATATATCAGTTTGATTGATCACAGTGTCTACTTTTTTTTCCAGTGCCATTTTAATTTTGAATAGTCACTAAATGAATGGTTGTAAGTCAAGGACTACCATAGGCATGTGGAGTTTATTTTTACTTCCAAACTTCAAATTTGTGCTCATACAAAGATGTAGTCCCTCAAAATACAAGAAAAAAAGATAGAAAAAACGTAATGTCATTCAATATACTATCTAAAGCAGACATATTTGCTTTAGATACAGTATATTGAATAACATTATGGTTTTTTTTGTTATAAAATAATCTTTATTGGTTATACGTTTTTTAAAAAAATAAGACATGCAAATACAAATACAACTTTAAACATACAATCCCCCCTCCACCCCACCCCCACCCCCGTGGTGACAGTCATTCACAGCCCAACTTTTTTTTTTTCTTCCTCATTGTTTAGTCTCTAACCAGCATCTTCTTGTTACAAAGTTCAGGGATCTATTACAATACCCATGTTCACTTCTGGTTCCCATTGTTAACAATTGCTATTTAACTTTCCCCGTTTTAAGTCCCTGCTGTTCTCCTTGTCGCCCTCATATACCATAGGTTCCAGCTAAGATAATGTTCCATTTCTCCTTTGTCCCTCAGCCAACCCGTCATTCTATCCATTTCTGCACATTCATAAATCTTTTTAATTATGGCATCTTCCAATGGTATGGTAGTAGATTTCCAAAATTGCGCATAGGTTATTCTTGTGGCCACAATTATATGTAGGCTCAAATGCCATATAGATTTACTCATGTTTTCTGGTTTTATGCTTAGTAAAAAGATCTCAGGTTTCCATTCCATGCTTGCCCCGGTAACCTCTGTTAGCCAGTTTTGAATCCTTCTCCAGTATTTCGTGGCCTCAGTACAAGACCACCAAATATGGTAGAATGTGCCCTCCCTTCTTCCACATTTCCAACATAGTGGAGATAACCCAGAAAACATTTTGGCTAACCTCGTTGGCGGGAAGTGCCATCTATAAACCATCTTGTATATGTTTTCTTTAAACACTGTAGATATTGTGTCTACTTTTGAACTATAAAAGGAACTACCAGAGATTATTATAATAACTATGTACAAGCCATGGGACTTGTTATACTAAACAAAATTCAACGTAAGCAGAAGCTATTCACTGTGGAAAGATAGCTGTGGTATTTCCAAACACGCCCTATGGGTCTTGCAAGTAAAAATATATCAATAAAATTGAGTTTCAAAATACATGGAAATTATTTTCATATTCATTCCTTTCTTATGGAAGATCGGTTATGTCAGTGTCCAACACTTCCTCTCCAAGCAGAGACAGTGCTGTTTCAAATCTGAATTAGCCTGCAGGAGGTTATATGTATGAGTGATCCACGGGAGGAAAGGATATCACTGAAATGGATATACACGGAAATTATTAAAATAATAATATTAGAAGTCATTTCTTTGGGGGGAACTTTGCCCTTTTTTTATTAAAAAGTTTTTTTAAAATTTTTCTCTTTCAAATTAATTCACAAATATACACTCTTATAGTTACTATTTAGCATTTATCTATTCACCATTAATTTTATCGTTATTTTCTTACAAATATATAGAATACAGTTTGGGTCACTTCCTTGCCACCTTATGCCTCCATCTTATTTTGCAGAAACCTTACTTCTTCTATCTTCTCAACCTCCCTTCTCTGCCTTCTTCTTTCCTCCTCTCCTTCCTCCTTTCTTCTTCCCCTCTCTTTCTCCCCCTCCTCCACTCTCCTCCTTACCCTCTCTCCTACTCTTAATTCCCTCCCTTACTTCCTCTGCTTACCCTTTCTTCCTTTCCCTCCTCATCCTTCCTCCTTTCCGTTGTTGCCCTTGCTTATTTACTTTCTCTGATGGGTTCTCGGGGTGGCATTTCAGCAATCCCAACTTTATGTTTTCATACAAATAATTTAATTTGTTACATTTTATTTCTAATAATAATTCCACTTGTATCATTTTTTAACTTGTATGCATGCATTTTAATGCTTTCCTACTTCCGGGGGGGGGGGGGGGGAATGTTGCCTTTAAAGGCTCATTAACAGTGTGCATTTCCTTAAATATTATACATTTTAATACCTAGCTTCAATAATCATCAACAAAGTTCAGCTAGCAGTTTCAAAAACAAGCATTTAACTTACAACTAAAATGAAAACAAGACCACTTACTTTATTTCTTTTAATTTCTCTTCATTGTCCCTCAGTGGAAACTTTCTTCCTTATTTTCAGCCATACCCCTCCCTGAAGGGAGCACATCAGTGCTAAATCTGCAACCTCCAGCTAAGCATGTTAAATATAATCTCAAATGGGATGAAGGTGCGTAGGTGTGGGTAGGTAAAGCAGAAACTAAACCGGAAATTCTTCTTTTCTCAACTAAGAAAAATGGATTGGAATGTCTTGGTTAGCCCCACCTGATTCATTGATCTATGTATCTTTATAGGAAAGGAAAACAAGTGTTGACACTACCAAGAGATAGCAAATTTTATCAAACTGCCAATAGCATTCTGTTTATTCATCTTTCTCTTTTATGATTTTTTTCTTTTTTTTCCTCCTGCCCTTTCTATCCTTCTGTTCCCTCTTTTTCTTTTAATTTTATCATTTCATCTTTGTTTCACACCGAAGTTCTTTTTATTAATTTAGATGGTTTTTCATCAGTACTGCATTCTATTGTTCTATTTAGTCCTGTTCAAATATTATTGCTCAGAATGTTTTATATATTTAATTCCAGATCATCTGTCAGGTATGCTCTGTCTCTCTCTGTCTCTCTGTCTCTGTCTCTCTGTGTATGGGGGAGGGTGTGTGGGTGGGTGGGTGTGTGCAGGGCTCACAGGGTCAGTATTCTCTCCGCTCCCATTCACCATCTACATGAAGCTGTAGGGTGAGGTCATCCATCACTACAGACCGAGATATATCATCAATATAATGATGATGCTCAGCTATATATCTCAGCCCATCATGAGTTGTTGTGCTGTGACCTGCCTTTCATTGTGATCTGCCTCTCACAGTGCTTGGAGGCTGTTAGGGGCTGGATGGGGAGCAACAGGCTGAAACTAAACCCTGGCAAGACTGAATGGCTCTGGATTTGAGGTTCTTTGGTCCATGGAGAATTGCCACCTTTGATCCTGGATGGGGTGGCACTTCCCCAAACAGACCCAGTAATCTGGGGGTTCTCCTGGACTCACGACTCCTGCTGAAAGAGCAGGTGGCAGTCAAGGCCATGAGGGTGCTTGCACAACTGCAGATTGTGCACCAATTACATCCTTTCCTGGACCAACAATCCCTACTCACAGTCACTCATGCCCTGTCTTGACTATTGCAATACGCTCTACACGGGGCTGCCGTTGAAAAGCATCCTGAAGCTGTAGTTGATGCAAAATGCAGCAACCCACATGGTTTTGTGCAGACTTCGGTGTACATATGTGTCACCTCACTTGCGGGAGCTGCATTGCATTTGCTTCTGGGTGCAATTCAAGATGTTGGTTGTCACCCTTAAACCCCTTCATGGTTTGGAACCAGGTTATCTGAAAGACCTGTTTGTTGTGGCCCGGCAGGAGCCGATGGAGCTGCCACCAGACTCCGACAGCGAGGGGCCCTATGAGTCGGCCCTGGAGGATGTGGAGGACCCTGGACAGGGTTCCGACCCCGAGCAGGGCACTGAGAGACTGGTTGGCCACCAGGTGGTGCCTGAGCCTTGGATCAGTGGGGAGGAGACAAGAGAGAGCGATCCAGAAACCAACAGTGAGTTGTTCTGGGATGCAAGCCATCGAAGGGCTACTCAGCGTCAAGAACAACTACGTAATTACAGGAGGTAAGTATGCTCAGCTAATGGTCATTAAGCTCCTCTCCAGACTATAAATGAGACTGCTTGTGTCACGCCCTTCTTGCAGAAGTCAATGCCTGGACTAAAGAGAAATGAACTTGGCAGGCTAGATTGCTGCCAGAGTTAGTCTGAATTGCTGCCAAGGTTTGTCGGACTTGCTGCCAAGGTCTTTATTTGTTTGTTTATTTGGCTTTCAGCCACCGAGAGTCTGGTCTTGTTATTAAAGGACATTCCATTTTACACTTGTCTCGGCTTTCGTTACTGGACGGAGGAGGGGGGGTCAGAACACCTACTCTAGTGGGTTGAGACATCCATCCAACCCACTGGACTGGGGAGGCAAGGAATATTGCAATACTGCAGGTCCTGTCCACTAAGGAGATACATCCATAAGGGATCCAGAAGTAGGGCCTTCTCTGTGGTGGCTTCCTTCCCTCAGGAACATCATCCCTCTGGAAATTAGATTGTCCCCACTCTGACACTCTTTTGGAAGGCCCACAAGATGTAGATTTGCCAGTGGAGCCCATTAAATGGCTGGTATGATTGTGTGTTGTCACCGGGGGTGGGTGGGTATTGTTTTATTATTTTTACTTATTTTATATTGTGTTCTTATTTCCTGTAAGCTGCCTTAATTCGCCATGAGAGAGTAGGCGGCAGTATAAATTTTCCAAATACAAAATATAATAAAATAATAAAATAATTAGGCTTATATTTGCCACAAATGAAAATGGAAGTTTCCTCCTTTATTACTTTTTATCTTCTTTCTGCAGTTTTCTCTTTTTTTCTTTTTCTCTCTCTTTTCCTTTCGTTGTTTTCTTCATTCCGTATTAGTTTGTATTAGTTTTACCTGCCATTTCAAACTTTTAATAAAACGTACACAAAATAATCGATACTCTGCTTTCATCAATTGCTCTGTTTCCACAGGAAAATACCATCTGCACAGGCAAAATGGCTGCCAGATGGTATTTGGTTATACATCTGTCTCCCTAATTGTAAACAAAGTAATTATGAGATTTCAGAGTGCTTTTCCAGTGTATTCTTAACATGTAATTAAATTAGGAAAATAAGAAAATGCCTACTTTTGCCCAGCAGGGTTGAAGTATATTATGCTGAATGATTCTAAGTTCTTATAGGCTTTGTCCCCAGTTGCCCTTGATAGCAATGGTGACAGCAGCCTGCTCCTGCAAAATTGTGCCACCTCAAAAGCTCTTTGGGAACCAGGAAAGTTGCTCACTTGGAATCAACTTTCTGCAGGGTCTCTTGGTGGCTGGATGGCACTGCCAGCCCCCCCCCCCCTCCTGACTTCCCTCCTCCAATCAGTTTTGTCAACTTCCACTTTGCCACACTTTAAGAAAAATCTTAAAATGTTCATTCATTCTTTAGCCTTCCCTCCGTAAGCAGCCTCACTTAATCTGATGCTGGATTTTATTTTAATTTATGTTTGACTCTATCCCTCTCTATAATCTATATTTAATCTATAACCTATATATCTAAGAAGAAATTTCCTGACATTGAGAACAATTGGTCAATGGAACAGCTTGCCTCCTGGAGTTGTGCATGCTCTATCACTGAGGGTCTTCAAGAAAAGATTTGACAACCATTTGTCCAGGATAGTATAGTATGAAGTCTGGGGCAGCAGTTTGGAGTAGAAGACCTCCAAGCTATTTAATTCTATGATCTGGCTCTATGATTCTATCTACAATAGCTCCATCTATCATAATGCTTATTTTTACCACTTGAAGTCAGACTATTTTACATTTTTAGAATCATAGAGTTGGAAGAAGCCAATGAAGCCTTCAAAATAAGAGATCTGGTTATCAGCAGCAAGTAGATAGTTTTAATAATCCCACTTCACAACACCTAGTTTGTTGCATTGTCAAAGCAAGGCCTCCCTCCTTCCCTCCTCTTTGGAGTTATTTCTGGCGTGGGGAAAAAAAAGAGACAAGCCAATCTAGAGAAGGCTAGGCAAAGTCAGGTTTACTATCTTTAAGGAAAAGTATTCATTTTAAAGTCCTGGATCTCAGAACACACGAAGGAAGTATCTCTCATCTTTTGCTGTTCTTCCGCATAAACTGGTAATAACTTCTGCTCCTGCAGGTACATTACAACTAGCCAGCATGATTTCACCAATGCCCTTCTAAGACAACATAAACCAGTCACCATTATCACAACATGTGGTTACAAATTCTATTATCCCCCATAAATTCTTTACAGCTGTTTTTTTCCTCCTAAATGTGAATAAACAAGTTCCTGGGGAACTGTCCTCTTGAAATGCTTCTTTAATTTGGACACTGCATAAATTAATATTAGTTTAATCAGCCTAGTTTTTTAAATGATATCTGTTCATCTTGTTATATTCAAGAGACAAGTCCGTGTAATGTAAATGCTCTTTCTATGGTATTCTACTTTATTTAGGAAGAAGTATGCAAGAGATCATTTGATGCGACATTCACTGAACCTTGAACATCAGTGGTGGGTTTCAATTTTTTTTAGAACCTCTTCTGTAGGGTTTGTGGGAGTGGCTTGCCAGCCATGTGACTGAGTGGAAGTGGCTTGGCAGTCATGTGACTGGATGGGCGTGGCCAACTTGTAAAATGTGGTGAAACTCACTTAACAACGCTGTTGCCTAGCAACCAAAATGTTGACTGAGAAACTCTGGCATTTGAACCACGCAAGTCTTAAAGCTGTCAAGTTACCTTGCACCCCCTAACCCTTTAGAAAAAAAAACTCAGGGGTGTTCAAACTTGATAGCTTTAAGACTTGTGGACTTCAACTCCCAGAATTCCTCCTCCAGTCATGTTGGCTCAGAAACTCTGGCATTGAAGTGTGCAAGTCTTAAAGCTGTCAAGTTACAAGATCCTTGCACCCCTAATGCTTTAGAAAAAAACCCCAGGGATGTTCAAACTTGACAGCTTTAAGACTTTAAGGTTTTTGGGCGATTGGTGAGCCAGCCAATCAGTAAGCAGTGGGCAAGGCAAGTGTGGTGCAGACGGGCAGGGGGAGGGAGCTGGAACCAGTTCTAAATGGCACAGTAGATTTGTGGAATCTCTTCTATAGAAGAGGTTAGAACCAGCAGGAACCCACCCCTGATGTACATGCTTAACTATGTCATATCTTCAATCAAATCTCAAATCAATAAACAGAGATTCTTTATTCTTCAGATTTCTCGTGTAAATCACTCCAATATTTTTTTTCAAGCACTGTTCAACAGAATATGATTTGCACCCCCTCCCCAGATGTAATTGTAACAGTATTTGCATAAAATATGTCCTTTAATTCTTGACAGGCAAAAGTCAAAATACAACAGGAAAAAAAGTGTTTTCAGAAAAGCTAGATGCAATTCATTCCCTTTAACAATAGTGTATGGTAGACAAGACAACTCCACAAATAATCCTAGAATTTAAAAAAAAAACACATTGAAGGATGACCTTTGAAGGGGATGATTTCACAGTCTTGTTAAATGAAGACAATATTGGAGTGGAACACAGTAGGGTTATATAACATTTAAAAAATTTGATTGTAGAAAGGTTCTTCAGACAACAAAAGACTACAAACATAGCAACTGCCCACAGCTCCTTAAAACAGCTGTGTCACTTTCTGGAATGTTTGGTAGACCAGCTACACAATATATTATTTAAGATCTAAAATAATAAAATAATGGGTCTCAAGCTTTCCTGAAATAATTCCATCTTCTTGGAAACTACCATAAATTTGGATAAAAGTTATGTTTATAAATATACTTCCCTTTATCATCCCAAAGGTGCTTTTTCAAGAGGCAATTTTATCTTTTTTTTTCCTTTTTTCTTTTAGTTTGAGAAACAGGTAGATTTGTGCTCCTCTCTATGGCATGGATGTCAAACTTGTGGCGTCACGGCAACATGTGACCAGGGGTGTTATTCAAATTTTTTCATATCAGTTCTGTGGGAGTGGCTTGGTGAGGGGATCATGTGACTGAGTGGGTGTGGCCAACTTGACATCACTCATGGCCCAGTGTTGGGTTTCAAAAATTGTTCAAACCTACTCTGTGGGTGTGGCTTCCTTTGTGGGAGTGGCTTGCTGCCCATGTGACCGGATATGAAGATGCCGACGACACTTGTCAGAACTACCTTAAATTACCTCACACACAGCACTGGCATGCATAAGAATATGATGTAAACTTGTTTTTTAAAAGGCATCTTTGGTTTGCATTAAAACAACTTCAACACACGCAATGTTCTGATTGCACCACAAACGCAGTAGTCATCCTTACCTTTCACAGAGGCACTGAGTTTTATAAATCTGAGCATGTTAGTGTAGAATAATCATATCCAAGGGCCAGTGGTGCGTTTCAAAATTTTTTGGAACCTCTTCTGTAGGTGTGGCCTGCTTTTCGGGTCCACTGATGGAACCTCTTCTAACCGGTTCGGTAGATTTGATGAACCGGTTCTACCGAATAGGTGCAAACTGGTAGGAACCCACCTCTGTCATGGCCATGCCTACTCAGTCACATGAACTCCTCCACCAAGCCAGGCCCACAGAACCCGGTAGGAAAAAAAATGAATTTCTACCTATCTACCTATTTTCTGCCCAGGCCTGGCCTAATCTGTCAAAGGCCTCCTCCTGCATGCCGCCCCCTCTCATTTCCTCTCCTTCAGAGGCCCTGGCCCTAGCCCTGCTTCCTCCCCCAAGACGGTCTCTTTCTTTGGGCTTACCTACCTCTCCCAGTGGCTGGTCCAGCTTCTGGAAGGCAAGCTCTCTTTTTTGGTGCGATTGCGAGATACAGCCGCTGCCTCTTTGCCAGCCGCTTCCGGACAGGCTAACCAATGTATGGCAGTAAAAAGATACAAAATTCCAACTATTTCTATTGGACATTTGGAGTTATGGAGCTCTGATACAGTAGCTCTAGGCAAGTCTTTTCTGCAATCTAACTTAGACTGATCCTGACACTGAAATTTTAAGATTTTTTAACTGCAACATGCAGAGTGATTCACAATAAATGAGGATAGAAGAGAAGATGAGAAATGAAGGAAATGCATTTTAAAAAATTATGTATTTTTATTGCTGGATTTATATGGCCATCTATCTCATACCATGGCTCTAGGCAGCTCACAACAATCCATAAAATATTAAAAACAAAAAATACCCTCCCACCCAGGTATCAAACAAACTATCTTACAGCTTATCCCTATCGATCTCATTGCTTCTGGGAAGAGCCTGGTCTTTGCACCTTTCCTGAAGGCTTACCTAATAGATATCTGCAGGGATTGAGCTAAAGATAAGGAAACTAGAAATAACGGGTGTATCAGTGGTGGGATTCAGCCAGTTCGCACCTATTTGGGAGAACCGGTTGTTAACTTTCTAAGCAGTTCGGAGAACCAGTTGTTGGAAGAAATCTCATTTTGTTTTCTTCCACTTTACAGGGCTAATCCTGTAAGGAAGGCAGGAAGGAAACATTCTGGTGTTGTTTCTAGCCTAATTTTTATTGCCCTGCTTACAGAAACTGCCTCTCTGGTTAACCCTTATTACAATGTAAAAGCTGAGGTGAAGTGCCCATCGACGTGAGTGATGTTGTGTTGGCCACGCCCACCCAGTCACATGATCACCGAGCCCTGCCTACCCAGCTGGTTATTAGGGCAGAGAACCACTTGTTAATTTTTTTGAATCCCACCATTGGAGTGTATGTGTGTAAAGACAAACCCAAACTTTCACAATTCCTCCTAAGAGTCTTTTTTATGAATTGAGATTCATCAGGTTAATTCACAGTAAAGATCATGATACCTGGGGTAATTATGCTAAACAAATTAGTTGGACTGTCTGGTTTACAGATCAGTTTTGAAAACTCGTTTTGAGAGTGGCACCCTAATTCCTACACTACGGTTTTTAAAATTGTTCTGTGCCAGAACAGTTCCATGTTGATATAATACAGGCAGTCTTTGATTCATGACTAGTCACTTAGTCACCAAATTATGATGCATGTGCCCTCCTAAAGGTAAACACTGACGTTCCGACGGCCCGTCATATGACCACATTTCAGATGCTTAGCAACTGGCCTGTATTTCCAGTGCCCTATGGTAACATGATCACAATTTATGAAGTTGTTTGCTGAAAACTGGGGATTTGTTTATTTATTTATTTACAGTTTTCAGCAAAACAATTCATAGCAAACGCAGCTTAACGACTGATTCACTTAACAACTGCCACAAAAAGGCTGTAAAATTTGATCAGTCATGTGATGACTCACTTTAGAACTGTCATCACTTATGTTGGTGATGGGCAGCCTCCATTATGGTCATAACTCGAGGACTATCGGTAAGGCAGCCTGTAAAAATAAGAAAACACGGTAACCTCCTTGCACACTTGAGCTGTTTTTCTTGTTCTATTCCACTGTATGATGGAGAAGTAATAAATACCAAAAGCTCCATAGGCATTTCCACCTGAACGCCAAATCCACTAAAGCCTTGTCTGAAACATAAAAGGTGTGTCATCAACTCCAGAGCAGGTTCGCCCTGTTTCTGTTTAGCAATGAAGACAGGGTGTAGTGATATTTCAGTTTAAAGGTCTCCAGGGTCATTTTGGAGTTTCCCTTTCTTTTTTCTTTTTCTTTTCTTTTTTTCTAAAAGCAGCAACAACAGGTCAAGCCAAACCTCAAAACAACAGAAACATATCAGTGATGTATATACTCATGGAACATTCTTTAAAAAAAAAAAAACCTTAATGAAGTATTATTAATCACCAGTCTTTCCAGGCAATTTATAATGCACAAGATAGCCATTTATTATGCATCTTCATATGCATTAGATGCATGGGACTCAGATATTTTCTCCCTCTGAGAAATTGTTCCTATGGCAGATATGAGATATCCTAAGCCTTTATACTGAAATGACCCATTACTGGGGACAAGGTAATTTTGTTCCTCGCAATCTCTTGATGTCTCTCTTGGATTTGTGAATGTTAGCTGTAATTTAGTTTCTCAAAGGCCACAAGACATTAACAGAAAGAGCTCTTTGTTGGTTAGATTTACATGCTACCTACTCATACAGAATCGTGACAGCTTACATCCACAATTAAAAACAACCTGCAAACAGCAGTTTAAACTTCCATAGTAATGAATAGACTACAAGTAAAACATCTACAGTAGTAGTAATTAATATATTAATTAAACAATAATAATAATTAATTTGCCTCTGGGTCTAGATATTGTTATGCGTATAGGTAGCCCTTGATTTACGACCACAATCGAGCCCATAATTTCTGTTGCTAAGTGAGACATTTGTTAAATAAGTTTTGCCTGATTTTTACAACCTCTCTTGCCACAGTTGTTAAGTGAATCAGTGCACTTGATAAATTAGTAACATGGTTCTTAAGTGAATCTGGTTTCCCCATTGACAGAAGGTTGCAAAAGGTGACCCCAGGACACTGCAACTGTCACAAATTTGAGTCAGTTGCCAAGCATCTGAATTTTGATCACATGACCATGGGGATTGTAAGTGTGAAAAACGGTCATAAGTCACTTTTTCCAGTGATGCTGAATCTTCGAACAGTCACTAAATGAACTGTTGTAATTTGAGGACTACAGGTTGTGACAGAATTGTCATCCAATGCCAATAGGATGTGTGGGTTTCTGTGTGAGTCCCAACTGGCATCCCAACCTTATTTCCTATTCTGTCACATCCTGAAATCTCATCCACTTGTAAACTCTTGGTTTGCGGCTTGCATTTTTAATTTTCCTTAATTTTAATAACATGATAGAGCATGGGTGTCAAACTCCCGGCTTCACTTTGCTGTCATGTGATGTTTTGTGATGTTTTTTTCCCCCCTTCTTGGAGCTGGGGTGAATGTGGCCTGCAATGTGGCAGCCCGCTGTCTGCCAGTTTGACCCCCCTGTTTAGCGCTTCATCTCTTTTTCTCACTGCTGATCCCAATTATACTACAAAGTCACTGAAAAAAACTCTGACCCCCCCCCACTTCTTATTCTCCATTCTAACGTTCACAATCTTATATGTATTTATTCCAAAGCACTTCCCGGTGAGTCCAGTGAAGCATACTCTTCTGTAAATGAGTCTAGAACTGCAAGTTAAATAATTATTCCATTCCCTTTCAACTCAGTTGGAGTTGCAACTGGATGGCAGCAGAATTCAAAACCCTTATCTGGAATTTACAAGAAATAAAATTGCCCTATAATCCATAGTAACTCACTGACTAACTTTCACAACTTACCACACAGATATGCAAAGGGAATAAAATGAAGGCTTTGAGCTTCTGGAGGTCAATATCAATATCAATCTAACCAATCAGAAATATAAACAGGGTGAGAGTTAAGAACAACCTTTAGTAAACAGATTAAATGCCTTACCAATCAATCAAGATTTGTCATCCAACCAGCTACCAAAAAAGCATTTTTATTATTTCCTGTTTAAGATTAAGAAGCTGTTCCAATTCCAAAGAGAAAGGCAGCATATTTATGCTCAGAGGTGCTTTTCCCTAAAGCTATTCTGTTAAGGAAAATTGGAAGGCTCCAATTCCCTTTTTGCCTGCCAAAATAATTTTGCTTGCCAGGAAGTTTTGCACACCAGTGAATTATGTCCATTTCTTTTAGTTGTCTTGTCCTTTTGGCCTCTGTGAATTTATACGCCCATGCCATTGATCATAACAAGTATATCTCACCAATCGATTATGCCCACAGCAGGCAAAAATATTTTGGACGTGAAATTTTAACACTAGTGGTAGGTAAAAAGGGAACAAGTACTGAAGTACACTTCAGTATTGTTTCTGCAAAAATGAAATCTGTGAAATCCAGAGGTGGTATTCAGCAGGTTCTGACCAGTTCTGGAGAACCGGTTGTGGAAATTTTGAGTAGTTCAGAGAACCGGTAAACAGCATCTCTGACTGACCCCGCCCCCATCTATTCTCTGCCTCCCGAGTCCCAGCTGATGGGGAGGAAATGGGGATTTTGCAGTAAACTTCCCCTGGAGTGGGGAGGGAATGGAGATTTTACAGTATCCTTCTCCTGCCACGCCCACCAAGCCACGCCTACCAAGCCATGCCCACAGAACTGGTAGTAAAAAAATTTGAATCCCATCGCTGGTGGAAGCAGATGGTTCTTGAATTCTAAAGTAGAAAGTTTTAAATAAAAGCAAGGACAGATCTTTAATAAAAAGATGTTTTATTTATCTCCTTTAATATTTCCAAGCTATATTTTCAGATGCCTCTAATGGGTTGTATTTAACAGTGACATTTTATTGCTCATGAAATGAGAGGGCTAGAAGAAAATTATAATCCATCTCTGCCAGTGAAAATAAAAATGCCTTTGACAGGGTTATGAAAGATGACTGCACAGTCTGTCCTAAATTGAAAGGCTGGCCTGTGGGAACCATGAAATGAAACTCTGGATCTCCCGCTATTTGTATCCTTTCCCTTGTGGAAAAACTTCAAACTGTCCTCACTAGGAGAATTTATCCATCAACTTGTAAAACAACGCCTTACCCACGCCCTATTTATTTTAGCCAGCGCAAGGCGCTCTGGGAAAGGGAGTCCATTCTGATCTTTCTCTCCGTAAATAGACATGTGGCCTTCCGGAGGTGCCGACTACAACTCCCAGTATTCAGAGGGATTTTTATATCGTAGGGAGAAAAAAGTATGCATAAAAGAAGCAGCATGCGCTTAGTTGTAAACTTGATTCTTCGAATGCCGCTGGTTTTGAAACGAGCTTCTATGAATGATAGGTGGTGAGTTTGGGGATATTTGACTATTAAATATTTGAATATTGAATTGCATGCTTGTTTTTGTCATTAGAAAAACTGTAACCATCCAACTTTTTTGCGATCAATCAAGATCTTTTCTATCGCTTCCCCAATTCGTGCCGGCTCCTTAAAAGGAAATATTTGCCTAATGCTGTTTCCTTTCAATCTGTTCTGTTTCTCCGCTTATGTGCGCCTTTCTCTCCTTGCCAGAAACCAGGGGGGAAAGTGAGATTTAGTGGCTACAGTATTGCAGTCATCGGAGATGATGAAGGTAGATTAATTATTTCTGTGTGAGTAGTATAGGACAAGGAAGAAGGCGAACCAATAGTTATCTCGGATTTATTCATTTCATTTCATTCTGGTCCCCGTGACCGACCCAGCTTGGATCTGGCAACATTATTCTGGGACTCGTATATTTGCCTTAATTCATTTGTTCATGTCTACTTAATATGACTAGCTATAAACAAGGTGCGGTTGAATTGCATCCATAGCCAACTTTTGTGATTCTCTGAGCACTGGCTCTGAGTTTCTTCCTATAATTTATCCCTTTTCTCTACTTATTTATTATAACTTCTTGATTGCAAACAGGTATTCCAACTTTTATAGATGAAGCTGAACTGACCCAAATTATTTACTAGCTAGAAACTAACATATAAGCATCTCGCTGAATCCAGTCAAGCTCCCTCGTTATTAAACCTTCAATTAATAATAATCAAGGTTGACTCAGCCTTCCATCCTTCCCAGGTGGGTAAAATGAGGACCCAGATTGTTGGATGCAATAGGCTGACTCTGTAAACCGCTTAGAGAGGGCTGTAAAAGCACTATGAAGTGGTATAGAAGTGCAAGTGCTATTCAGTGGTGGGTTGCTAACAGTTTACCCTGGATCGGGCGAACCGGTGGCGGCAGCAGGAGGCTCTGCCCACCCACCCAGACGCTTCTGCACATGTGCAGAAACATCATGCACACACACAAGCGAATCGGTAGTAAATGAAATTGAAGCCCACTACTGGTGCTATTGCTATTGCTAATAAACTAAAGAGTGTTGTGAAATAACACTTCCTGGGAGCCTCCAAACCATCTTTAAATGCAACAAATTGCAGAACTGAAATAGCAGTTTGCTGTAAGCCTGATTCCAGACTGATTGCAGCAATGTTAGTGATAAAAATGACAAGTTGATTCGTTGCTCTTATAGGCATTTTTATATGTGGCACTTACAGTGTATAAGTACTTAGGATGGTATTCCTGGAAGATTTCTATAGACGAATGATTCTTTTCTAGCCCCTTTGTTAAATTTTTACCTAGGCCCCTTCTTCAGCCACTTTAAATTCTGTGGCGTTAATTCTAATTCACTTTAGAATTAGAGCCGAGGTGGCGCAGTGGTTAGGGTGCAGTACTGCAGGCCACTTCAGCTGACTGTTACCTGCAGTTCAGCGGTTTTAATCTCACCGGCTCAAGGTTGACTCAGCCTTCCATCCTTCCGAGGTGGGTGAAATGAGGACCCAGACTGTGTGGGCGATATGCTGACTCTGTAAACCGCTTAGAGAGGGCTGAAAGCCCTATGAAGCGGTATATAAGTCTAACTGCTATTGCTATTGCTTTATCTACCCAGAGAAGGTAAATGTCATCCAGCACAGGAGTCAAGGAACCTCAGTGATCCCCCATTCAGGGCTTTGAATTGCTATGATTGGCACAGCACGGCAAGAGGCAGTCAGGGCTGACCATAAAATTTTGCACATCAAGGAAAGGGCAATACAAGAGAGCCAGGGCTAAGGTAGGCACTGATTCTTGGTAATATAAAAAAACAATTATTAAAACAAATCACACGCCTGAAACTGTCAAACTGGCTAATGCTGAAGTTGGGAAGATGCTGAACTAGATTGGGCTGGACTGGATAGACGTTGGCCTTATCCAGACACAGTTCTTTTATATACTTATGCAATGTTTCAAGACAAGCAAGCCTACATTTGCTGCAGTATTGGAGCTATATCAAGTTGGCATGGCACACATATAATAGACATTTTATTCTCCAGACTGGTACAAAGAATTCTCAAGAATCTATTTTTACTTCCTCTTCCTAAAAATTAACATTATAAAGAAAAATCAACAGGTTATCTGTACTTTTCATTATTTTAAAAAGTGTGCCTTGTATTTATATCCCGTCTTATCTTATGCAAGCACATCAGGCATACATGGGGGTTTCCCCTCATTTCATCCTATAGCAAAGAGTAGCAGAAGGAATTACTGGTTCAAAATAATCCCATGAGATCTTTAGTCAAGTGCAAATTTGAGTGTGCTTGGATCTAGTCTGGTCCCTAGATAGCTTCCAATGAACAAAAGTTATTTTATTGAAAGAATATAACAGTGACAAGCTTTACTGGATGAAAAGTTCTATCAATCTGATACATCCCAATAAAAAATGATTTGGCTTTAGGCTTGTTTATTTATTTTTTAAGAAACATAACACTTTTTTAAAGTCCCCAAATGTTAAAGCCTTTTTTCAGGATCTGATTATAAAAGATTCACCTATTTTTATATAAAATATGTATTTCCATTCCGAGCAACAGACAAATCAGTAAATCAATACAAAAGTGCCATATTTTTTTACTTTGGACTGAATTACATGTCATAACCGAATGTTAGCTGAATGCATACTCACTCACTTGGGGTTCTCTGTTTTCTTTTTTTAGCAAATTGCATGACTAAGCTGTTATTTCTCAACTCAATTTGAATTAGATTTCATCATTTACAGTTGGATACTGGCTCCATAGAACAACATTTTGTCCAATTATATGAGAAGTTTATGCTGAGTGAAAGCAGGCCCAGCTGTAAGGCAAAATGCTCTACATGGGGCTGCCCTTGAAGAGTGTTCGAAGACTCCAGTTAGTCCAGAACGCAGCCGCGCGAGCGATTGTGGGTACACCCAGGTACACCCACGTCACACCTATCCTCCGTGAGCTGCACTGGCTACCCATTAGTCTCTGAATCCTCTTCAAGGTGCTGGTCGCTACCTATAAAGCCCTACATGGCATCGGACCTGGGTACCTGAGAGACCGCCTCCTGCCGATTACCTCCCTCAGACCGATTAGATCTCACAGGTTAGGTCTCCTCCGGATTCCATCTGCCAGCCAATGTTGGCTGGCGACCCCCTAGGGGAGAGCCTTCTTTGTTGCAGCTCCAGCCCTCTGGAATGACCTCCCTGTGGAGATCCGGACCCTTAGTACCCTCCCGGCCTTCCGCAAAGTCACCAAGTCCTGGCTGCTCCAGCTGGCCGGGGGGGCTGTGAAATATCCAGCCCCACAGAAATTGTGAATGTTGTGGTTTTGTTTTTAAAGTGTTGTCTCTGTCCAGTTTTCCCCCTTTCCCTTGTCTATTGTGAGCCGCCCGGAGTCCTTCGGGAGTGGGCGGCATACAAGACAAATAAAATCAAAATCAAATCAATCAAATCAAAATGAACTTCAGACAGCCAGTGCTTGTATATAGCACTCCCCGAAAGTAGAAGTGGGCCTTCTCCTCAACTCCGTATCTGCTATGCTAGTCTGTTGCCTTCAAGAACAGTGGAAGATGTCTCCATAGCCAACATTATCAGAAAGCTTTTGCTCATGGAAGGAACACCATCTTGGTTTGTTTTTTGTTTTTTTTTTTACCTCAGAAAGCTTATTGCTTCACTCTATCTTACAGCATATCACAGCACAGACATGTGAAAGTGTTTTCTTCCTCTTTGGGGTATAGAGTAAAGAATGCCATAAGTCTGATATCTGCTCTCTTGCCATTAAATGAACTTGATGGATCAACTATTTTCTTTCTCCCTTTCAAGGTGAGAACAGAAGATGGCAGACCCTAACAGCACCATCATAAACCCCAGCATTAACCAGGTGAAGTATTAATCACAACAATGCTTTACATGCACTACTATTTGAAAGGTTTGTGCCACTGTCTGCTTTTTGCAAAGGGGTAAGTTTTGCTGCTCAGCTTCTGCAAATCATGAAGGAAGAAGCACTTTCATTTTGCCTAATATTGGGCCAGCAGCAAGCCTGGATCCCCAAAACAGCGTTATATGGTCCCAAGCTCCTTGTTTCTTTCCTTGATACCACCACCCTTTAAAAATAGAGGGATTTTTTTTTGACAGTAGTGACATAACATGCTAATCTACTCTATGTTAAACTAAAATGTGGTTTGTAGAATTATCTCAATTATTTTAGAGTTGAGAAATCACAATTCATCTCACTGAAGTAACATGAGTTTTCAGTGTACTTTGTGTGACTTTGCAACCAGGATTGGCACTTTGGATACTGGAAGAAAGTGCAAAGCAGGGCCGATATACCCACTCTGTCTTTAGAAGCAAGAAGACTGCATGGTTGTAGGAAGCACCTTTTAAGAAATGCTTTGCACAAACCTTCAGCAAAATGAAACACCCTTTTGGAAATTTTGCATAGGCTACTAGATTCACAAGAATTACAAACATATTCAGGTTAAGTTCGTAAATCCTTATAGATGGCATTACCGTATTTTCACCCATATAACCCGCGGGTTATATGCGGTTTTCACATGCACAGCGCCCCCCTGCGGGTTATATGCGTGGGCGGGGTATACGGAAGATATTTTACACGATCGGAGGCTTGCACAGGCTTGTTTCTCCGTTTCTTCCCCCACCCCGATCTCAGCTGTTTCCTTCTCCTCCGTTCCTTTCCTCTTCCCCAGCTTGCGCAGGCTTGTTTCTCCGTTTCTTCCCCCACCCCGATCTCAGCTGTTTCCTTCTCCTCCGTTCCTTTCCTCTTCCCCAGCTTGCGCAGGCTTGTTTCTCCGTTTCTTCCCCCACCCCGATCTCAGCTGTTTCCTTCTCCTCCATTCCTTTCCTCTTCCCCAGCTTGCGCAGGCTTGTTTCTCCGTTTCTTCCCCCCCATCTCAGCTGTTTCCCTTCTCTCTTACTCGTCGCGGGTTATATGCGTGGGCGGGTTATATGCGTGGGCGGGGTATACGGAAGATATTTTACACGATCCGGAAAACCCGCGGGTTATATGCGTGGGCGGGTTATTTGCGTGGGCGGGTTATATGGGTGAAAATACGGTATATAGTCAAAAGGACTTGGAGCACAGCATGCTGCCAAAATTTACCAGATGAGCAAAAACTATTGACGATAGGTAATATGTCAAACATCATAAGGAAGGCTGAGTGCCATAGAATTGAAGCCTTTGAATTGTGGTGCTGGAGAAGACTCCTGTGAGTTCCTTGGACTGCAAGGTGATCAAACCAGTCAGTCCTAGAGGAGATCAACCCTCACTGCTCTTTAGAAGGCCAGATCCTGAAGATGAAACTCAATATTTTGGTCACCTAATGAGAAAGAAGAACTCACTGGAGAAGAGTCTAATGCTGGGAACGATTGAGGGCAAAAGAAGCAGGGTACGACAGAGAATGAGGTGGCTGGATGGAGTCACTGAAGCAGTCAACATGAGCTTAAATGGACTCCAGGGGATGATAGAGGACAGGAAGGCCTGGAGGAACATTGTCCATGGGTTCGCGATGGGTCGGACACGATTTTGCAACTAACAACAAATATGTCAAACAACCAGATCCTATGCCATTAAGGGCTTTATTAACAATAAGCAGCACCTTGAATTTTAACCAACAATTAATTGCCTTCGCCACTGAACTCTGGATTGATATTCTGGATAGTTTTTGAATACTCTTCAACAGCAGCCCCATGTAGAACACATAGCAATAGTTTATTCATGACGGGACTTAGGACTCAAGTGTCTATCTGAAAATCTCCTTGACCCAAGAATAGGCCCAACTGGTACACTAGAGAAATCTGAGAGTCCATGGTCATCCCCCTCACTAATCTCAAACGGGAAATGTTTCTCCTTATGGGAGGCAACTCAGGTTTTTGAAGGCTATCTTTGATGTCTCTCAGAAAGCTCTCAGTGCTGCCCTTTGCTTGGAAATAGAATCTATTTCAGCAGAAATGCAAGCCTGGCTAAGAAAGAGCACTTATTGGCTTAAACTGACATTCTGTTATGAAGGCTAATCTCCCCTGATTCTTCTAGATAATATACTCAATTTGGAAGGAGACCTTAGAGGCAAACTACACAACTGTGGATCTATCTATTTTAGCTTTGTAACCTTTGGGTTCTAAAAGAGAATTGCTAATGGATATTGATTTACAGAGAGAGAATGCTAAGGGCTGTTTTTGCTTTGAGAAGGGAAATCTATGAAAAGCTTTCACCTGAGTAAGTATATATAACCTTGATATTGCAAAACATCAAAAGGGACCTTAGCTCTTGTTAATGCTATACTTTCAGTCTTACTGGAATGAATGTATCCGTTTGTAGAGAGGGTTTGCCTTGTCATCCAGTCATTATATAACTCCAGGTAAGGCTCTAGCTGGGATTACATAATGTTCTAACTTGTTTTCTGTGCAGCTTTTAATGATGTCATTTTTAAACTTGCCAATTTAATCTCATTTATATGATTTCTCTCTGGGTTGTTAATTGTTATCATAAATTTACCAGTTGTTACAAATTAATTGTGAGCTGGATGTGTATTCCTTGGCAGTTTTTGTGTTCGGGCCATGTTGCTATATTGATTGCTTATCTGAAATTTAAAGCTTAATTTCAGAAATATTTTAGAATGGATCTGTATACTTTTAAAATAGTTACATTAACTAGTTTTGAACAATATGCCTTTGAACTAAAAGGGGAAATGTTCAGTAACATGGGCAAAAGTATATGTGTGAACCAGCTGCCCTCTAAAAAACAAGTGGACAATTAATTTTTCCCTAGGGGCCACATGATAAACTGACAGTGTTTGGAAGGCCAATGCAATAGGGCTGTGACGGTGTATAGGCATGCACACACCCAAATACATTAAAAAAAAAAAGGAGTCACTTTCAAAATAAAAGCAATCCATACAGGCTGGACAGGAACAGCCAAAGGGCTGGTTTGGCCTAGAGGCTATAAAATGCCCAGGTCTATTCTAAAGCCTTTATGTCTCTCTTCTGGATCTCTTGGAAGCATCAAGCTGACCACTGCTGTCATTTATTCATGCATTTAATTAGGGAGTGGCATTCCAGCTCCTTCCAATTTTTTCTTTGTGCGTTTTTTTTCTTCTTTTGTCCTTTCCTCTGGCGTATCCTTAAGACACTTCTCATGATGAGTTGGCAGCCAATTTAAAAAAAGCATGTATGGGCCAAGTTTCACAACTAAAAGGAAGATTTATGGTTGCTGACAGAGAATGTGGACTCTCATTACGTTCATGCAAGACTCCCTTGAACATTATTATGGGAATCATGTATGAGATGATGACCACTGGTTGATTACAGTTCCTAGTTTGATGACTGATTTCCTAGCCATCCCTTTCCTTGGCAGTGTGCAAGGTCAGGCCCAGGTTTCTAGGCTGGAATAACTTCTGCATACTACGTAGTAATTATGCTGTAAATACAGGTTTTGCAGAGTTTTTTTTTAATAATTAGCTTTCTGAATACAATGCTAGCTCACAAGGAGAGATGGTGCAGTGTGATGATAAGAAAGGTATGAAATAGGAGAATGTACAAGTTTCTTTCTCTTCCTTTCCAACCCTTTAATGTTAGTTAAGTCAATGTTCTTGAACATCTCCAGAAAGATCCAAAGGAAGCATTGGTTATTGCTGTGACAACCAGGGCCATTTTCAATTTGGAGAGAGAGCATGAAATCTTCTTGACAAAGGGCAAAGAGGAATATGTGAAACATCAGCAAGAAAATGAGAATAGCCCCTTGGAGCAGGGAACAGCTTTCCCTTTCATTCAGGTAAAAAGAAAATTGAGGGGACGGGATTTCTTTTAGCAAGTTATTTGTAAGTAGTGCATATTTTAAGTTTTTAAGAGAGTCCTCATCCAGTCCTCATGTACTAAATTAAAACATAGAGTAAATGCAGATGGGACATTTGTAATAGCAATCACAAAGTTTTTCACCAGCAATGATTCTGACTTGACTGGAATTTTTATATCCATATGCCGTGTTTTTGGGAATATAAGACGCAACTTTTTCCCTCAAAAAAGAGGCTGAAAATCTGGGTGCATCTTATACACTGAATACAGCATTTTTTTGCCTCCTGAAACCCCGCCCCCTTTGCAAAAATGGCTGTGCATAGCTTGTAGGCGGCTTTCACAGAGGTCCTGGGGGCTGGGGAGGGCAGAAATGAGCAAAAAACAGCCCACAAGAGCACTCTATAAGCTTCCTAATGCCCTTTTTTGTGAAAAATGGGCCATTTTTGGTCATCCCCCCCCCCCCAGGAACACTCTACAAGCCTCCTAATGGCTATTCATTTTTTATTTTATTTTATTTTATTGAAAAAAAGAAACGGGCCCGTTTTCATGAAAAATGGGCCATTTTTAGCAAGTTTGCAGAGTGCAAAACCTTTTTTTAAAAAAATTGCCTCTTCAAAACTTTGGTGCGTCTTACACTCCAGTGGGTCTTATACTCCAAAAAATATGGTATATGAAGATAATCAAGTTTTTGACCAGTGTTCAGTTTTTTCCTCTTGCCCAATAATTGTGTCTCCATTTTTCTAAGAAATAAGAACTTCAAGTGTTTATGAAGAAGTTACATAAGAGTATTGGGCATTTTGTAATAGTTGTGTTTTATTTATAAAAAAAAAAAGCTCAGTGGTGTCCACAAGGTATGATTTTAAAAAATCCATCAAAACGGTGACTTGCTCGTTTTCTTATGTGGGTTGTACATGTAACATGTGATGGGAAGCTTTTGATCTCACAGTTGTGGCTGCAGCCTTGACATTTTTGACCACGTTCTAGAAACATTCCTGCATATATCCATCTATTGCTGTTCAAGTTTTTCCATCTTCAGAATTCACTCCAGATCATTAATGTGGACATACTGTATTGAATGTGTGAACTTTCAAACAATTGCAACTACATTTAAAATGTGATTTTTGCAAAGTGTATCCATATATGGCCATTCAGGGTTCGCCTTCAGAGAAACCTGTAAGTAATGCATGTCCCTTTTTTCAAAAGGCAACTGGAATTTCTTTGTTTTTCCTTGAAGATCTTTCGCTTTTCATCCAAGAAGTTTCTTTAATTCATGGATGAGAAGCAAAAGGTCTTCAAGGGAAAAAAAAAGAAATTGCAGCTGCCTTTTGAAAAAACACCTTTGGGACAATCATGACCTATATGACTGAGAAGCTCCATAGACATATACTAATAAATCTTCGCCTGCTCCTTTCAGGCAGTGCAGTTTGTGAACAAGAAACTCCTTGAAAGAAACCCAGAAGAAAAGGGACTCTTTGATGTCATTGTTCTCTCCAATAATAGTCCGGAGACTGGTGTGCGAATAATGAACAGTGTGAAACAATATGGTAGGTTGCCTTTTGAGTTGGTCTCCCAAAGATTTTGAATCAGTTATTTTCTTTTAGTGTCACTGTTGTTGAGAAAAATAGGAGGAGGGGGACTATATATGTGTCTTGATCTGCTATAGTATATAAATCTGATCTAATAACCATACTTTTATAACTTTAATGTCATCATATGAGGGAAAACACTGGGCTTGAGAATTAGTTATTCTTCTGCCAAATCCATTTTTTATCAGTTATACAAGCCAAATAGCCCTTTCTCTTCTTTCCCTATAAAGTTTCAAATGTGATCTTGCTCCATTTCAATCACCATTAAGAAAAACCTCTGGAGGTGCCAACTCAGCACTTCATAGTTTTTAATAGTTGGGTTGCAAGAATGAGATTTCATGATATACCTTTTTGCTGCTTCAACTTCTATTTGTATTCCTCCTTATTTGTTTCTGGATTTTAAGGTTTGGAAATCTCCAAGTTTTGCTTTGTCAGTGATGAAGATTCTACCCAATATTTGAAAACCCACAATGTGAAACTTTTTCTCTCAGCTGACCCAAAAGATGTGTGCAATGCACTTCAGAGAGGTTGGTCCTTCTTTTCTCTTCCTTCCCTTTTTATCTGAAATATTTACTTTTCTTATATTTTTCTGCCATCTCCCTGGTTATGTCCTGAGATGAATGTTCCTCCTCCATTATAGCCTATCGCAAATTCTGCAAGAGCCCTCCTGAGAAAATCCTTCGTGCTCTTCCAAGATCAGACAACAAGGAACAATATCTCCTCTTTGTTGGCTTTTCAACTTTGACACTCTCATGTCAATTACTTATATCAGGTTATTTGTAGCATAAACACCGAGGGCGGCAAGTAATGTAAGATGCACTAAATCCCAGTTGGTGTCACTGTTTAGCAGTGCAGGTTTTGCCATCAGGGAAGTAAGTCTATTTTCATTAAAAAGGAATACATATTTTCTGTCATGCTCTTCTGGTATTTCAGTAAAACTATTAGAAGCACATTGAGAAACATTGATCTAGTGTGTTCTTCTCTAATTTGGTTTCCTATTTAACCTGCAATCCCCCAGAATTTCCAACCGGTTGAGAATTGTTAAAATTGTATGTCTTGTAGAAGGGGAGGAGATAGATTTTGGTACCAAGGAATGCTTTCCTATCTCTCTCCACCTACTCCATGGGGCCTCGTAAGAAGAATTTTAAAGACAAGAAAATACAATTGAGCGAGTCCAGAAGTATTTCACGAGAAGAGTACTACACTCCTCTGTTCGCAACAGAACACCCTACACCACCAGGCTTGAAATTTTGGGCTTGGACAACCTAGAACTATGCCGCCAATGGTCAGACTTAAGCATAGTACACAAAATTATCTGCTGCAATGTCTTACCGGTCAACGGCTACTTCAGCTTCAGCTACAATAATACAAGAGTACAACAAATACAAACTTAATGTAAACTGCTCCAAACTTTATTGCAGAAAATATGACTTCAGCAACAGAGTGGTCAATGCCTGGAATGCTCTACCCGACTCTGTTGTTACATCTTCAAATCCCCAAAACTTTAACCTTAAACTGTCTACTGTCGTCCTCATCCCATTCCTAAGAGGTCTATAAGGGATGTGCATAAGTGTACCATTGTGCCCACCGTCTCTGTCTTTTTGTTCCCATTTATTCATCCCCATTTTAGTCATACTCATGTTTATTCTTATACCTATTATGTTGTAAATGATTGACAAATCAAATCAAAGAAAGACAGAAAAGTTGTCAGTTGTAATCTCAGAAACACATGATTTGATAGCTTCTCCTAAGGGGTCTATGCAGTCATAAAGCATTTTTAACCATTTCTGCTTCATGTAAATAAATAATCCACATCATCTTCAGGAAATAAGGAATGATAAGGGATGATTTGTTAAATTGGGACCAGAGCCAAGATGTCTCTTCTGAACAGGTAGCGTAACAAGTCTATTTGTCGTGCAGGAGTCTCAGCAGCCCTCATCTTTCAGCAGGAGATACAGGCTCCTAGAACTCAATTACGAGTTGTCTTTGATGGTGATGCTGTACTCTTTTCGGATGAGACTGATCGTGTCTTTCATGAGAAAGGTCTTGAGGAAGCAGTGGAATATGAGAAAATTATGGAAAGTGTACCCATGGGAGAGGTAAGATTGCCCTGTTCTTAGAAGATACCCCTCTCTAAGAGCCATGATGGCCCAGTGGTTAGAATGCTGTATTGCAGGCTACTTCTGCTGACTGCCGGCTGCCTGCAATTTGGCAGATCGAATCTCATCAGGCTCAAGGTTGTCTCAGCCTTCCATCCTTCAGAGGTGGGTAAAATGAGGACCCAGATTGTTGGGAGCAATATGCTGACTCTGTAAACTGCTTCCAAAGGAGCTGTAAAGCACTGTAAAGCAGTATATGTCTAAGTGCTATTGCAATTGCTATCTTCTCTCTTTATTTCTTCTTGAGATAGACAAGGTTTTCAAGGTTCACTATGAGGATCTGACCTTAGCATCTTCTAAGTGCAAAACATGTGTTCTGTTACTGAGCCTGAACCCAAGTATCTTCCCACTGCTGTTACTGATCTTCTTAATGGTTACTTCACTCCTGTTTTCCCATGCCGTCCTATCAGCTTGCCCAACCCCTGGTCTTTCCATTGTCTTCCTGCTACTTCATGTCAACTCATTCCTTGCATCTTCATCTGTATGTTCTACAATAATTGTAGAAATGGTATTTTTCATTCAATTTAACAAAGAATGACAACAGATGAGATATAACTTTAAAAAAGAATTAATTCACAGCTGGTTAATCCAAAGTCTGCATAAATACCTCTGCTTTATCTTCACAGGTATATTCAGTTTGTTTGTTTGTTTGTTTGTTTGTTTGTTTGTTTGTTTGTTTTTTGGATTTAGTTAGTTCAAAGTTCGGTTAGTTCAAAGACTAACTGATAACAAATTTGCTTTAATGTATTTGCCGTATTTTTCAGAGTATAAGACGCAACTTTTTCCCTCAAAAAAGAGGCTGAAAATCTGTGTGTAGTTTATACACTGAATACAGCATTTTTGCCTCCTGAAACCCCACTCCCTTCACCAAAATGGCTGTGTATTGCTTTTAGGAGGCTTTCAGAGTGCTCCTGGGGGGTAGGGGGGCAGAAAGGAGCAGAAAACGGACCATTTTTTGCTCAATTTTGCCCCCCTTCAACCCCCAGGAACACTCTATCAGCCTTCTAAAGGCTATGCAAGCCCCTTTTTTTGATGAAAAATGGGCCCATTTTCATGAAAAACAGGCCGTTTTTTTGCTTGTTGGGGGGGAGGCACCCTCCCAGGAGGACTCTACAAGCCTCCTAAAGGCTATTCATGCCCTTTTTTTGAAAAAAATAATGGGGCCGTTTTTGAAAAAAAAAACAAAAAACGGGCTGTTTTTGTGTGGTCTGCAGAGTGCAAAAACTTTTTTTTTTAATTTGCCTCTTCAAAATCTTGGTGAGTCTTATATTCCTGTGTGTCTTATACTCCGAAAAATACCATATTTATGTCTACAAAACAGCCACTCTAAATGTTTTTTTACACAATGTATTAATGATCATGAAAATATTACTGAATTGAGATATGAAAATACAATGTAAAGTTCTTCCATGTTGCCTAATGAATGGATTTAGATTCACTACTTAACTACTTAATTGCCTTCATGACCAACCTTTATTGTTAATAGACTAAAGTAAGATCCCCATGTTGATCATATTATTCATTGTAAATTAAAATTATAATAGAGAATTATAATAGAGCTTAATTGTCCTTCTCTGAGTATAATAAGTGGGTTTTCATTTCTGCTCAGCAGCTGTCTGTATAATAATACAATACCATTCTTTCTGCTTCCTGCCATCTTTTGCAGGGCCCCCTGAAAACCTTTGCTTTGCATCTTGGGAAGATGCGTAAAAAGTTTGCTCAGGAGGATTCTCCCATCCGCATCTATTTGGTGACTGCCCGCAGTGGCCGTGATATGGGCACCCGGGCCATCAAAACCCTTCGGGAATGGGGACTGCCGACTGATGAAGCCTTCTTCATGGCTGGAGCTCCAAAAGGTCCTATCCTCTCCAAGATCCAGCCCCACATCTTTTTTGATGATAATTTTCACAATATCCAAGGTGCTCAAGATGTTGGCATACCCTCTGCATTGGTTCCTTATGGCTGCCAGAAAGGATCATAGGATCACAGTGTTCTGTCAGTTAACCATACCAATATTTCTAAGTAAAGGATGCAAACTTTTAAATGTACAGAGAGAGCAGTGTTTAGAATAAATTACATTTATAAAAAAATAGGAAGTGACTTTACCTGATGAGGGTAAAGATCGTATTGAAACAAAGGGGGAAATCAATGCTTATAACATGTAGCAAATTGGTTCCCTTCTTTGCCTGTGCAATCATTTTTTTTCAATTGATGACATTTGGAGAGTCTGTGTTATTACATGTAGGTTTTCAGAAATCCATCAAGCAATGGTGTCCAAAATGTCTGTCTGCCTTATGCAGAGTTTATTTGGCTTTTGTACAGTTTCAACCAGCAGAATAGAGCACAGAAAGCAACAGTATTGTTTTTGGTTTACTCCCTCCTTTTTCCCTTGTGAATCCAGAAGGCTATCCCAGCCAAGGTTGAATCTCACATAACTCCCTGATACGGCCTGTCTCTGCTCGGTGAGATCATGGGCTAAAAGATAAGTGGCTATTTGAGATCATGGCTGTAATGCGCATGTCTGTATGTAACCTTTCCCGCATCTGGTTCTGCTAATTAGGTGAGCTTGTAGGTATCCGAGATAACCAGCTACTGAGATCACAGTAGCTTACTACGCATGTCTTTACGTAGCCTTACCTCTATTCCTGCAATCACAACAAGAGATCAATCCAAACAAAACATTCTGGACTTCTCTATTGTTCTGTAACAAAGAGAAAAGCTATTTGCATAGGACAGACTTTGCTTTCCAAGTATAATTACTATAACCATAAGAATTCCATTCAAGCCTGTCCATGAAAAATTAACTTTTCTCGCTAACAAATTCCCACATGGTTGCTCCTGGTGACACCAATTTGCTGCGGATCATATAAAGAATCGTCTTTTCTCATTTTAGGGTGTTTTAATCCTTTCATGCTGTTTGAATTGGATCTATCTGCCCCTTTTCCTGGATTCTGTAGTTTTCCAGCTCCCTTCTTTCTATCAGTTTCCGGACTGAGTTACTGGATTATGGCAGCAAATTGCTGGTTTGGCAGAAAAACGGGAATATTTAAATCTTGGCTTGGGTTTAGTTTATCAGAAACCAACATCCATCTGCAACACCCTAAAGAACTCCCCCCAACCCCTAGAGATCCATGTCCATCACGTTGGTGACATAATTTTATTTTGTGATCCTTGACCACCATTTCCCTTAACCCAAAGTAATAGCAATAGCAATAGCAGTTAGACTTATATACCACTTCATAGGGCTTTCAGCCCTCTCTAAGCGGTTTACAGAGTCAGCATATTGCCCCCACAATCTGGGTCCTCATTTTACCCACCTCGAAAGGATGGAAGGCTGAGTCAACCCTGAGACAGTGAGATTTGAACTGCCGAGCTGCAGAACTATCAGTCAGCTGAAGTGGCCTGCAGTACTGAACCCTAACCACTGCGCCACTTCGGCTCTTCAGCCACTTCAGCCTTTAGCAACACTTTGGAAATAATTTCAAATGACACCTAAGAAAATTCACTTGCTATTCACATGCAGGGAAAAATTTTAAAAAGTTGAGAGTAGAATTCTGAAGTGCATTTTTTTAAAACCTCAAACTTAAAGATGAATTTGAACTTACCTTTAAAATGATTGCTTTTTTTAAGTACACATGAGTTACTCCTTTAAAAATATTAGAAAATGGAGCATAAATAATTTAAATGGTCCTAAGTGTCAACATCTTGAGTAATATTGAAGAAAGCTAAGCAGGATGAGACTTATACATAAATCACTCAGCACCATCTGATAATGACCGCAGCTTTTCCTGGTTCCATTTCAACTTTGTAGTTTCTCCTACATTTTTACATTTATTTTTATTATTATCAAGCCTACTAAACTGAATAAAATCACTACTGAAACAGTCAGTAAATGAATGGGATGATAGTTATTATGATCTTCTGTAATTAAAAAGCAACTATTGACTCTGTCCATGATATAACATCACTAGTTCCAGTTGTGACCATTCCCGTAGCAGGAATCCTTGGCAAGAGTCATGCGTTTGCTTGCCATCTCTTGAATAGATACTGCAATGGACTACGCATTTCAAGACCTTTGAAGAGTCCTGGTGGTTGGTTACAATGCAGTATTGCAGGCTAACTCTGCCCACAGCCAGGAGTTTGATCCCAGTGGGGCTCAAGGTTGATGCAACCTTCCATTCTTCTGAGGTCGGTAAAATGAGATATCAGATTGTTGGAGCGATATGCTGACATTGTAAACTGCCCAGAGAGTGCTGTAAAGCATTATGAGGCAGTATATACCGGTAAGTCTAAATGCTAATGCTATTGTTCTTGGTATTACTCAGAAACAAGCATTCGTGAAAAGAGCAGTAGCCTACTTCCTGATAGCCATTCCAATCATGGAATTCTGATTTTGCAAATGCTGTGTTGGCCACCAGTGGACCTTAGAGTAAAATGTAAAAAGCTCTTCTCCAGCACTCTCTCATAATACATCCTATACATCTACTGTATGTAGGCAAACTCTTTAATTCAAAGGGTTAAATATTGTGAATTTGAATATAAATGCTGCCAAATTTCTTTAATAAATAGTTCATGCTAAATATCTGATGTGAAAAATGTATTTTCTGCCTCTTGTTTTGCAAGAACTTACTTAAATTTTAACATGTGATGGTTGTGTAATTGCAATGTACATTAATCTAGTTTAAAATAGTTATCAGTGACTCAACACTTCTACACAAAAATTATTTCACTGACAACATGGAACATTTTTATATCAATATATATAGAGATATTGTTATGAACTCTTCATAAGAGAATACTTTAATATATCTTTAATCTACTAAAACTAGCGCTTGCCCAAAAAAGTGTGTTGGAATGATGCTTATTACAGGCAAAATAGTTACTACAAGCAGAAGCATCAGAAGCTATAAGAATGAGGACATTCATTGCATTTGCTGAAAAGTAGCTAGGCATATTCTTTATAAGATATACAAATAATGCTCATTTTATTTTATTAAAAATCATTTTAAAGAAATTAGAAATAGTTTCTAGTGTAGAGATTTTCAGTCTTTAGAAACTTAAGGTTCACTTGCCTTATCAAAAATCTAAGCCCAGGAATTTAATTTTTTATTTTGTATAAAAGTTATTAATGTAATGACAGGAAATCTGTAATGATATTTATCATTTATTGTTATTTTAAAAATGAGGTTTCGGTTATCAAGTGTTTCACAATAAACAAACAAATGTACTAGTCCACTTATGGACAACAACTGATCTAGATAGCTGATAGGCCAATCAGTTTGCTATCCAAAATTGTCCATCAGAAGACATCATACAACTCTTTAGCACAATGATTATTTGAAATATAATTAAATAACATTATAAATGTTAGTTTGCTCATCTGTGGGGGGTGAGGTAAGTGGCAATGTGTTCAAAAGGATTATATGTCCATTTTAAATGCTGTAATCACGGGCTTCTTCTGGAATTAGCATTTAACTAGCTGAAAGGACAAACCAAGAGTCAGGATTAAGAAGAAAGGCAAAACGAGATCCAGGAAAATCAGTGGTACAATAATATGCCATTGCTGAAGGAGACAGCCTTAACTAGTGTAGGAAGGCTTTACATTCCATACTGGCAGGAAAATCCTGTGAATAGTCTGGATTAACAAATATACTCCAGAAACTGGAAATGCCGCATTTAAAAGCTGCCACCTGCAATTTTATGGTTTACCATTCAAAGCAAAGCTCCTGCCACTGCTACCATTGTACAATTTAGTGAGGTGTAGGTTCCAGTCACTTGGAAGTTGTAATAACTATGATGCAAAAATTATCTCATGTTTAATCTGTACACGGCAACCTATAAAATAACCATGTGTAAGCAATGTCATATAAGCAAAATAAGTGCTTATGTGACATTGGACATAGCCAGCAATTGGACACAGAACTGAGATTTGGAATAAAAGTACAGCTCTTCTTTGATTGTTTTATCATATTAGAAAAAAAAATGTATGTTAGTTAAGAAGCGTGACATCTACTCCAGGGGTGTCAAACTGGCAGCCCACAGCGATCTACTCCCTTAAGTGAAAATTGCTAGATAAGAAAGTCAGCTAAAAATCTTCACATCAGTGAATCTCACATATACAGAAAATAGTGTTTTAAGTCATGTTAGCAATTAAAAACAATAAAGTAATCAAAAACTGGAACAGTAATTTCCTCAAAAAGTCTTTGCTGTATACTATATACCCATTCCACAATTATCATTTCAGGTAGAGCTTACGTGTCACAGAAATCAGCATAACCTTGACTATATCTTAAAACATAATTTAGAATCATCATTACTTTCTTGACTTACAATGAATACTTCTTTATTATAGTTGTAATATATACACATGGATTGTAATCATGAAACAATTTCATTTTTTCTCCCATCAGTGTTCAGCAGCCTTAGTCTGGATCTTGAAAAACAATTGCAGAAGTTAGGTGCACTCCATAGCAGCATGAAATTAATTTCTTTAATTAAGGAAATTGTACTCCCTAGGATTTCTTGACATTGCTAATGGCGGGCTCAAACGTCTATGTAAATGGAAATTAAACAAGGCAGAAATGCTGGGTAGAAGCTAAGATCTTGCAGGCAAAAGGACTCCGTTGTGAAGTTCTTCAGCAGCATGATGGGCAAAGGGAAACACTCACTCACAGAGCTCGGATGACCTGTCATCCTGAGCAAGCAAGATTGCGTAAGTGCAAAGTCAGAAGGAATAAACAGTCATGTGCATCAAACAAAGATTCATCAGCACATAGGCTGAAGAATGACCAAGCAAAAAGTGGTGGAACATACCGGGGTGGGGGGGAGTTTGGGTTTTCTTTTTTCTTTTTCTATTGGCTCAGCAGAAATTTTGAGCAGATTGCTTAATTTTATCATGTACAGAGAGGGATCATAACTTGAGAGTAAAGAGCATGCTTAATCCCAACTCCCCAAAAAACCTAACCAGTGACAATATTAGTTTCCTTGCACCAGTGATCTTTTCCGTGGTTAAGTTCATGTGACATGGTAAAACAAGATTAATGGAACACTTTGCTGAGATGCGTAATACATTCTATTGAAACTGTTTTATGGCACAATGTTCTATTGAAACTGTTTTGTGGCACAATATAATGAAGTGGTTCATACAAAATGCTAACACAATGGCTTAGGCACAAAGCCAACCACATGACTGTGGGCCAGTTGCCATCTTTAAGTCCTAGGAAGAAGATAGTGGCAAATTACTTCCAAAAAATGTTTCCAAGAAAATTGCATGGACTTCTCCATGTAGTTGCCAGGTGACAAGAATGACTCAAAAACACCAAAACAACAACCACAACAGCTAATAGCTAGTTCATGCCACATGCTAAGCCAATGGCGGGCGTTCAATATCATCATGATATTGAACAATACAATCAAACCTCATTTTCACCTAGTCCAGTGGATTCCAGACAATGAAAGCTAATTTCAAATGAACATAATCAATCATATTTTTCATAAATTACTCCAAAAACATATGGCATCATATGAATTTCTATTTTTTACCCTCAAAAGAATAAAGTGAGCAGAAAATATTGCCCAGTTTAAAGCTACCCAGAGGAGTATGACTTCATGAAGACTTCAATCTAGATCTCCCAAAACTTGCTGCAATGTACCTTACACTAGCCTTCCCCAACTGAGTGCCCTCCAGATATACACTTCTTAATTGTTAACCAGAATGGCTGTTGACTATGCTTTACATACATATTAGTCCATTGATACAAATCAAGTTAGTAAGGATTAATGTACTACAAATTTCATATGTGATGAAGTGCAGTTCCACGGTTGAGAATATGCTTTGTCTGCAAAGAACTTTGTGGGCAAGAGATGATTGATTTTCCTAGATGGGTGTGATGGGAGTAATAATCCAACACATCTCAAAGGCGCCATGTTGCATTTGTAATGCTGGCTTCCTTGGTAGATCTTCAAAATGTTTTGGAAAGTGTTATGCCAAATTCACATCTCAGTATTATTTACTAAGATGTTCTCCTCGTGAACTGAGAATTCTAAAACATGGTTTATGGCTTTGTGTGTTCGGTGAAGCTGGTCAATTGAAATTTGTTCAACACATCATATTAAAACTTTATTTTTCCACAATTATTCCTGTTCAAAAACAAGCAGGTCGGAGGTGGTATTCTGCCGACTCACCTCGATTCGGGCGAACCAGTATTGGCGGTGATGGGAGGCTGCCCCTGAAAAGTGTTCGGAGACTACAGCTGGTCCAGAATGCAGCCGCGCGAGCGATATTGGATGTACCGAGATACACTCATGTTACACCTATCCTCCGCGAGCTGCACTGGCTCCCTATCGATCTCTGAACACACTTCAAGGTGCTGGTTATCACCTTTAAAGCCCTACATGGCCTAGGACCCGGATATCTGTGAGACCGTCTTCTGCCACATACCTCCCAACGGCCAATAATGTCTGGTTACTCCTCGGGGGAGGGCCTTCTCTGTAGCTGCTCCGACCCTATAGAACGATTTACCCCCAGAGATCCGGACCCTTCCCACTCTCTCGGCCTTCCGAAAGACTACTAAAACCTGGCTATTCCGGCAGGCCTGTATTGAGTGCATGAAGCCTAGATTGAGTGCATGAAGTGTTTTTTAATCTGCTTTTCTTCTCTATTTTTAATTTTTATCTTTTTAGAGATGTATTTCTGTAAGCCATCTGGAGTCCTTCGGGATTGGGCGGCATATAAATTCATTAAATTTGAATTTGAATTTCCCACCTGCCCAGACATCATCACAGATGCTCTGCGCATGTGCAGAAGTTCCACACATAAGCAAAGCAAGCACACGCACATGCGTGCTCCCTATTCTGAACTGGTAGCGAAGGTAAGAGGATTTCATGCCTGAAACAGTTTCATAGCAGCTACAGCTGATTCAAAAAAAAAATCTCCTGACTACTGGTCAGGGAACAGAGTACAATTTGATTTATGAAGAAATCCTAGTTTTTGGCTAAGTTACATTTTAAATCAGCTGCCAGCCAGGCCAACAGCTAACAGTTTCCAAGCCCAAATAGAAATCCATAGCAGATAATCTCAGTCCAGTTTGCCTGATCTAATGCAGAGAATCTTGGAGATGGACTTGAGTGGAATATTTAAAAGCCATTACAACAACAAAAAGAATAGCAGTATTCCTTAGCTCTGGAAAAGGAAGAGATTCAGCCTGACTCACTATAAGAGGGACCAAATAAAAACACAAACTATCAAAAAATATGTTACTATTGCCTATTTCAATAAAGCTTTGTTCTAGATTTCTTATGGAGTCTGTTTTCTGATCTGGACAATTCTGAAGGGTTGACACCTGACTGGCCTTGTTTTGAGGCACATGATCTAAGCAGCTTGACCTGAAAATATTACAGTAACTCAGGGTCACTTCATGAGATATGATGTGGCTATTTCATATCAAGCAGAACTTAAGTGGTTAGAGTTACTTTGGACTTCCTGATTTTTCAATCAGGAAGTTATTTTGCACTTCCTTCCATTTCACCACAGCAGGGGTGTCAAACTCATGTCGCCACAACGGCTTCACATGAGGTATCAGGACTTTTTTCCCCTTCACTAACTTGGGCATGGGCATGGCCAGCATGTGATGCCTCCAGGCCTCGGGCTGGGAGTTTGGCAGCCCTGCACCACAGCCTCATTCTAAAAGCCACTTTTAAATGTTAATTGCACGAAAACATTGAAGAATGAAGCACAGCCAGCATGCAGTAGGGGGGTGGTGGTGGCATTCATGGTCATTTAAAATTGTATTCTAGAGGAATTAGGTGAACCTAGAACCTGGAACTCTTCCAACAACTATGGCCACAATGTTCTAGTAAAAAGCCTGACCAAATGAGACAGGGTTTTTCTTCATTGAAACCAATGGCAACTATAACTAGATTCTTTTCACAAATTGGTTCATTAATACTTGTGCCACAGTTGTCCTGAAGGCTATGTGAAAGCAGCCTAAAGAAAATGATTAATGAAAGGGAACCAATTATTTATTTGCAATCCTTTTCTAACTGGCAAATTGAGATGCTTTTTAATCCCTCAATTCACTTAGCCTGTTAATGAGCATTGAAATGTTGCTTGTCTTTTTCAAATCATGTAATCTTCCAAGCTTTTTCCCAATGAAGTTGCCAAGTTCCTTTTCATATTTCTTCTAAGAATCTTTTGAGTGCAGGTCCTGTGCGCTTCCAGAATATCTCCCCCCACTCCAAACTGCAGGATCTTTCCTCATGAGGTGATTGTAACTCAACCTTTGTTGGATTAACATATCAGGAGATAAGTCATATCTGCCATCTGTGGAATAGAAAGAGTAGGAACAACAGTGAAAGAGGGTTATTTCTTGAGCTTCAGCGTCTGAGCAGCCATCTGGATATTTGAATGGCCTTTGATGAGAAGCAAAATGTGGGACTGAGATGGACCTTGGCCAGATCCAGTAGGACTATTTCTATGTTCTTATGCCAGGAATGGCACTTTTCTTGTGTTGCCATATAGTAATCCTACAATTTTTATTGTCACTACTGCCATCATACAGTAGATGATATGCCTTCAACATAAACTAAGGCAGGTGTTTTCAAACATTTTCAGGCTGGGAAAACTCTAAAAAAAATATGGGAGGAAAAAATGATTAGGTAAAGGTAAAATATTCAGTGCACGTTTGTAGCAGTTCTTAAGCTCTTTATTTAATTCTCTTGACAACAAATTTGCTCTTTGGACTGGAACTTCAATCAATGTGAAATAATCAGCCTTATTACACAGGATGCTCATAGTGTTATAAGATAGTAAAGTTATCAGGTTCCTAGAACCAATTTGGTCAGCAGCTTCCTCCCCCTATCAAAAGCTTCTGCGGTATCAGCAAAACCTAAGGCAGCATCTGGAGCAATGAATAACAATAAGCTTACTAGAACCTTTTGATAAAAGTAAGAGATTTTCCAAACCTCTTTCCCCTCCTCTTTTCATAAGTTTTAAAGGTAAAGCTAAAAAGCCTATGGAGATCTCCAAATGCTGTATGCTCGTTGTCAAATGCATATGAAAAAGCACACTTTCATTACTGTATATACTGTAAAAAACTGAAGAGAGAGAAACAGATTGAAATTAAATTCCTGAATTAGTTGTGTATTGAATACATTTTAGACCATTTCAAGTTATTTGTTTAAAAACTAGCACTAATTGCCAAGTAATCGCTTTAAGTGGGGCAGCAATATGGGGATTCCTCTAATTACTGCTGGATAAACAGGTGAGTTGCTAATAGCTTAGAAGAACTACTGTATTGGTCACTATATGCCCACAATGGTGAACCTATGGCATGCGTACCAGAGGTGCCACGCAGAGTACTCTCTATGGGCACGCACGCCGTCACCAGCTGGTCCTCTGGTTTCCAGTGAGTGTGGGTGCAGGCGCACCGGCCAACAAGTCTTTGAGTTTCCAGCACTCTGAAATGTGTGAATGTGTGCACATGTAGCAGCCAGGTGGTCTCTGGGTTTTCGGTGCTCCAATGCCTGCGTGCATGCGTGCATGCACGTTGCAGTTTGGGCACTCGGTGCTGAAAAGGTTAGCCATCACTGCTATATGCTTTCAGATAAAACAAGGAACCATCTTCAATGTTCCAAGCATCACCTTCATTCCTGAATTTGACTTATTCATAAAGGTATTTAGAGGTTGATGCCTACTCATTGGACGACTATGGGTAATAGTTTTAATTACACTGTTGAAGTTATGATGTTATTGGTCATTTAATGAATTATTTTTATTCCACACTGCCACAAGTCCTTATGGAATATGGCGGTATACAACTATTACAGGTATGTCTGTATCTGTATGTATTCTATATATTTTGCAGATTTGTGATAAGGTTAATGAGAAGAATACGAAGCCTACGCACAGTTCTATGATAAATAGGATAAATGTTGCCCTTCCAGACCAAAAAAAACACATTAAAAACAGAGTTTAGTAAGCCACCAAATTATTTTTTTATGTTAATTGATCTCTGCACTGATGCTGCCCAAAGATTTTGCTTTATTAAATTTTGGCTGAAACTTAAGGCTATTTTGAAAGCTGGGTGGTGGCTGGGAGATGTGAAATGGCAAAGCAAACCAAAAATGAGAACATGTGGCTTGAGACATATACTGTAGTAACATTTTATCTTCTCCATTAGCAACAGAAAGTATCTTTTGTTCATTTTATCAGGACAAAACATGAGAAAGAAATGTGCATGATAACTTTAAATAGGGCCAAATCTGGGAAGCCAAAATCCAGAGGACCACTACATCATTTACAGTAAATGTTTGTGGTCTAAAGTGGTATTCGTGCTGTAAGATGTGTGACTGTGCAAAAACAAAGAACAAAAATAAAGAGTAATCACAAACAGCTATAAAAGCTCTTTTACGACTCAGTATTTTGAACTCTATATTTTTCAGTAATGTCCAATCCAACAAGTTGAGTCCCCAGCTCTGTCATTGACAAAGTGATACTATGTCCTCAAACAGCAGCTTTAGCCTAAATGAGAGTTAACTATTCTTTTTTGTATATAGGATATAGTATATTTGTTTAACAACTACCATCAAATCTGAATTTGTAGAACATTTGGGATCACAGGGTTCATAGAGTCACATATGTGCAAATCTATGTTCAAGAAAATTGTTTCTAAGGTCTTACATTGCAGCTACAATTTTACAATTCCCACATATATTCCTCCTTAGGAATCTTTAATGTATTTACATTGGTTGTATCTTGGGTGGAGACCAGAAAATGGAAATTACAATATCTGCTGTAGGCAGTTTCTATAGTTCTGGTATCACTTAGCAAACTGGAGAAATGGGAAAGAGAAAATTACATTGGCCAGATTTCAAGGAGCTAAAAGAAGCTCCTGGAAATTTTAATACTACGATAAAGATGACTAGCAATAATTAGGATTGGTGTAAGAATTAATTAGACTGAGTGTCAGAAGCTCTGAATCAGAAGTGGCTTACCAATAATGTGTTGATAAAGGAAGCTCTCTTGCATCACAGTGAGTGTTTCAAATAATAAGTTAGATATGGAAGTACAAGATAACCACAAAGAAAATCAAATGACACAGGAACATCATATCCTACAATGTAGCATTTTAATCTTTTTATTAATCCTGATTGTTCACCCCTAATTCTATGCTGTCACTGCTGATTTATTTCCTATGCAGCTAGGACTACTATGTAAGAGCTGCAAAACACTGAATATTCGCTGGATAGCAGCAAAAGGAGTTCTGGCTGGATTTTTTATTTTATTTTGCTGCAATATAGAGGTGGCCCAGATGTTTGCAGCGCAAATGCGGTAGCTTTAAATATGGTAATTTGTGGTAGTCAACCTTTCTCATTTACTTAACTGGCAGAACATACTGAATAAAACTCTGAATGGCCATTACATTGCAGAATTGATTGATGGATGGATTGATTTATTTTTGCTACCATCTGTGATCTAGAAGAAACAAGGGAGTTTACGTTTGAATAATAAATAAAATAAGCCTCTTGGGGTTAATCATGACCAATTTATAGACATTTTCCAGGTGCAGCTCAGAGAAGAAAACAAGCAAAAAAAATGAGTCAAGGAACTTCAGCGTTTAAACCTGGGCCATGCCTATACACAGAACATGATTTTTAGTTTTTGTAGAAGCTGGGTTTTTTTTTAAACCTTACTATGATTGTTTCTGGAATAAAATATCTTGTCTAATCGTATCAGGTTCAGTCCTCCAAGCTTGAGATTATTTTGTCCTTGTTTTGAGTCCTGATTTCCAACTTGTACCCATCGATTTTTTTGTCCTACATAGAATTCAAACAAGGATTCCTGGCAGAAGTTCACATTTCAAACTAGAAGAAGAGCATGTAAAGGCATTTCTAATATTATGTATTAAATTGTTGAGGCCTGAAACAGTGATATTATTTACTCTGCCCCAACATTTATAGCAACAGCATCATCACAGACCCCACAACCTCATAGACCAATACAGTACTCCTTTAACAAAGTCCAAATATAATAGCTTCTGGTCACCTAATCTAGAAATAGATTATATAATAATCTATAGAAATAGAATAATATCTTTGTATTTAATTAAGTTTTTCTTCCTTAGTTTTGAGGAAGATAGACTTTTAACCAACCAGTGCTGTGACTGAATTTATAGCATATACTGTATGTATCAGATCCTTTCTACAGATAAATTTTCTAATGTAAACTTTTCATATATTTAACAGCTTCTCCAACTTGATGTCCTACAAGTGAAAAATTATGGAAGGTGTTATGGAACATACGGACAAGCCAGTGGGTTAGGGAAACCTTGAACTAGAAAAGACTTCAATGGCCTATGGACCCACAGCAAACATAGGCAACGTTTCAATAGTTTGCAGCTGAGCTCCTGAGTTTCTGGCAGGTTGTAGGTTCTATCCAGGAATAACACAGAAGAAATATGGCCGTTTTTCAATACATATTTGGGTGGAGTTGAAGACTCCCATGGAATGATATCCATCTGTTACTGGTACAAAACTTAATTCCATAAAATTTGATATGCTCACGGCCCTTCTCTACCCTTTCCCTATAGCCTCGGTTCTTGGCTGGCTGCTAGATAGAGGTGTTCATATTTCTGGTGTGCGACTTGCATGAAAGCAAAGGCCTTTACTGTCTTCCCCATTTCTGAAAATTGCTGGTTGATGGAAAATTCTGCCAATGTTTTAACAGATAGGCACATAATTACTGCCTCTATTTGAATGGGTAACTCAGCTATCCCACCAATTAGTTGTTCAACAGGTGTTTTGATACAGGGTCCAGCAAGCCTGGGAATTTCAAAGAGCATTCAACCAAATCACATTCAAATCAGGTCAACAAAATGATTGGAGGGGGGGGGGGATAAATTGCCCAGTGAAGTGGGAGAACTTGCTCAAGCCACAATTCCCACTACCAGGGTACTCAATCCGCTGCCAATCAGCTGTTTGGGAAGCTGAATGGAGCAACTGGTCCACCAGAAGATGCTTTCTGCTGCTTTCTTCTGAAAGGAAAACAAAAAGAATAGTAGCATAATGTTGAGTATGGACGGATGTTGTTAAATATACATGTTTTCACATGCTCACCGGGTATTGGTTTCCCAAACCCCGGGAAGTTTAAACGACTGTCATTGGCCGGTTGGTCTGCCAGAGCTCTTTAAAAGACAAGCTCCAGCAGCCCAGCTGGCAGAGCCCAGTCACTTACTCTTGCAATAGAAAGTGCTGAAACTCACTAGTGCCTCTCGCCTGCTGATTCTCTCTGATCTAACACATACGTATTTTTTCTAGAGGCAAATACTACATTTAATCTTAGCCAAAATTCCGATGTAAGTCCCCCTCACCAGTGCTAGTAGTGATATGGACATATGAACATTTGCCCTATTAAGAGGCCCCCATTCTAAATCACCTCACACCATTGCCTCTACTTTGACTGAGACATGCAGAAAGTTGTCTCTAGGATGGAAATTGCTATCATTTCCACTTTTAAATAACCACAAATCATGAGGGGGGGTATTATCTGGGTTTTACTTTACTTTTAGCACAGTTGTTTAAGAGTATGTGAAAACAGGAAGCTTTTACCCTTTCCACATTTAGAATAAAATAACAGAGTTGGAAGGGACTTTGTAGATCATCTAGTCCAACCCTTGCTCAAGGGTCAAGCAGGAGACCCAATACCATTTCTGATGGCAGTCCAGTCTCTTCTTGAAAGCCTCCAATGATGAAGCTCCCACAACTTCTGAAGGCAAACTGTTCCATTGGTTGATTGTTCTCACTGTCAGAAAATTTATCCTTATTTCTAGGTTGAATCTCTCCTTGATCAGTTTCCATCCATTATTTTGTGTCTGGTCTTCAGATGGTTTGGAAAAATAAATTGACCCCTCCCTCCTCTCTGTGACAGCCCTCACTGCAATTCCTCCTGTAGTTATAATTACAGCTAGTCCTCAACTTACAACTACAATTGAGCCCAAAAATTATGCTGCTATGCAAGGCAGTTGTTAAGTGAGTTGTGCCTCATTTTATAACCTTCTTTGCCACAGTTGTTAAGGGAATTATGCAGGCATTAAGTGAAGCTGGGTTCCCCCACTGACTTTGCTTGTCAGAGCCACCTGGGAAAGTTACAAATGGGAATCACGTGACCCCAGGATAGTTCAATTATCATAAATACATGCTAGTTGCCAAGTGCCCATGTTTTGATCATGTAACCATGGAGATGCTACAACTGTTGGGTTCAGCTTCAACCGCAATAATACACGGGCAAACAATAGATACAAACTCAAGGTAAACAGCTCCAAACTTGCTTGCAGAAAATATGACTTCAGCAACAGAGTGGTCAATACCTGGAATGCTCAACCCAACTCCGTTGTTACATCCATGAAGAGCTGAGGTGGCGCAGTGGTTAGGGTGCAGTATTGCAGCCACTTCAGCTGACTGCTAGTTCTGCAGTTCGGCAGTTCAAATCTCACTGTCTCAGGGTTGACTCAGCCTTCCATCCTTTCGAGGTGGGTAAAATGAAGACCCAGATTGTGGGGGCAATATGCCGACTCTGTAAACCGCTTAGAGAGGGCTGAAAGCCCTATGAAGCGGTATATAAGTCTAACTGCTATTGCTATTGCTACATCCTCAAACCCCCAAAACTTTAACCTTACATTGTCTAATGTGTACACTTTCCTAAGTGTCCATGCTAGACACCTTTCCTCATCCCTTTCCTAAGAGGTCTGTAAGGGTGTGTGCGTAAGCACACCAGCGTTCCTAATGTCCCTGTCCTATTATCCCCATTTGTTAGTACCCATTTCCTGTGTTCATGTCCATGTTTATATTTATACCTGTTATCTCGCACGTTTGACTAACTAACTAACTAATTAACTAAGTAAATAAATAAATAAATAAATAAATGGTCATAAGTCACTTTTATCAATGCTGTTATAAGTTGGAATGTTCACGAAACGAACGGTTGTAAGTTGAGAACTACCTCCACTCAGCAAAGGAAATCAGACAGCAACCCTTTTTCTTATTCTTTCATAGTATTTTGCCACAGTCTGTTATGAATTACCTCATGGGTCTTCTCATCTGATCATCGTAACCGAAATAGATTTTCGTGTGCTTATGAAAGCTCTTAATCTCCATTTGCAAAGCTGCATACCGACCTACGCCAGTTGGAATATGAACTAGGCACAATGCCTTCTGCTTTTCCACTCCTGTTTATTTCATTCCAGTCTTCAATTAAGGCAACCAGCTCTTCAGGGTAGGGAATGTCTTTGTTACCAGATGAATCTGCAGGTGCTAAAATAATTGAATGACTTACTACTTATAATTAGGTCAAACCTGACTAACACCCACTTGTTTGCTGATGCTTTTAAAACAAGACAGATGGAGGATCTTATTTTCTAGACATGCATTTTGACACACACACACACACACACACCAAGATGGCAGTGCCTATTACAAGATTGTTCTGTTTCTGTGCTAGTTCGAAGTCATCCTGGTAAAGTTTTAACAACAGCTGAGCATATTTGATGGGTCGATGCTGTATATAAATCAGGAATTCTTTTATTATGGATATTGTAATTAATATTACAATATTAATTGTATGAAGTATTAATTTAAATGTATTAAAAATATTAGGAGAGCCAATTTGGTCTAATGGTTAAGGCACCAGGCTAGAAAACGGGAGACTGATCTAATCCCACCTTAACCCTGAAAGCCATCTGGATGACCTTGGATAACTCTTTCTTAGGCCAGCCTACCTCACAGGTTGGTTGTGGGGAAAATAGGAGGAAAAAGCTATAGTGGATATGTAGACTGCCTTGAGTTATTTGTAAAAACAACGGGATACAAATAAATAAAAAAAATTAGACATAGTTTTATTATTGTAGAATAATATTTAATTTACTTTTCCATCATTATAGAGCTTATGGATTTTACTTAAATAAAACCCAAAATAAATGACCTATGACTACATACAATTGAGATGGAACTAGAACTCTTTATATTTTAATCCAATGTTGTTCTCATTTGTCGCAACCTGAGTTTATTGTCCTTTTTCTATCCAAGGGATCAGGACACACAGAATCAAATTAAGATTTGAGGGCTGAGAAAGGTACAAGATGAAGAATAAGAAGAGAGCCTTTAGGAGCTCCTTTACTCATGGATCCAGGCACTAGCAAAGGATTGGAGTAAAGTTTACTCCTTTCATCTTTAGGTCATGTGCCCCATTCCTCTGTGACTCAGACTGTCATCTGGCTTTTCTTTGGTTGGTAAACCTTTGGCCTTCAATTCTCTTTAATCCCTGGAGATTATTTATGCAACAAAGACTTTGTCCCTTAATGCATCTTCTGCTATAGTGCATCTTGAGGACTCTTATCTGGATTTGCTCTGAAACTAATAACTCTTCCGCAACGTAAACCTGGTTCAACCTAAATTGATTTTACTAGTTATCTATCTATCTATCTATCTATCTATCTATCTATCTATCTATCTATCTATCTAGTATTTAGTATTTAGTATTTAGTAGTATTTGGTAGTATTTGGTAGTATTTGGTATTATTTGGTATTATTTGGTAGTATTTGGTAGTATTTGGTAGTATTTATTTGGTAGTATTTAGTATTTAGTATTTAGTATTTAGTATTTAGTATTTAGTATTTAGTATTTAGTATTTAGTATTTAGTATTTAGTATTTAGTATTTAGTATTTAGTATTTAGTATTTAGTATTTAGTATTTAGTATTTAGTATTTAGTATTTAGTATTTAGTATTTATTTAGTATTTAGTATTTAGTATTTATCATTTATTATCATTTATTATTATCATTTATCATTTATCATTTATCATTTATCATTTATCATTTATCATTTATCATTTATCATTTATCATTTATCATTTATCATTTATCGTTATTTATCATTTATCATTTATCATCATTTATCATTCTTTATTTTTCATTTATTTATTTATTTATTGTTTATTGTTTAGTTTCTATAGCCCCCCCCCCCAACTCAGTTAAGTGACTTTGGATGGCTTACAATTCTAAAACAATGTAAAAGTCATCCAAACGCTAAAAACATCCACAAAATAAATAAACAGCAGCAGTGAGGATTAATCAACTGATAGTAAAACCAAGTAACAGAGCCCTGCACATATTCTGAGTCCCTGGCCTGGGTACATAGTCCTTTTTAAAGCTTTGTGAAAAGCCAGTTTATTTGGTAGCCATATACACACTTTTATTCCCTTTTTTTTTTTTTTTTTTTTTTTGCTCCTTTCTTATTTCTCTCTTGTGTTTTATGATTCTTCCATCAGTGCCAACCCAATAATCCTTCTTCCTTCTCAGGGAAAATTTCCTTATGAGAAATTAAACTACCCCAAATCCCAGATTTTCTTATCAGCCAGGCGGCACAAAACATTCCTTGGAATTTATGCATTTCTGCTGCAAATGCCTAGGCTATCATTCATTCACTGTGAGAAAGAGAAGGTACTCAAAAGATACCAATCTGCTCAAAGCTATTCAGTTTATGCTTGAATAAAACTGTGAACCCTGACTCAATCCCAAAGATTTATCCCTTGGGCTGTATTACAATTTTAAGTCAAGAACATACAAAAATGCATAAGTTATTTGATTTTCAATGTGCTATTCCTTAGTTTAACTTCTAGTGAAAGTAATGTAACCTTTTCACAATGTTGGTCTCCAATCTCCACTGGTTGTTATGTTAACCTTCACTCAACAGCAGTTGGCTATTCAAATCCTTTCTTTGTAGATTTATGTTTGCCAAATCACTGGGAAAAAACAGCTTATACTAATACATTAAGGCAAGGTTGATAATCATGTAGACTCCAAATCATGTTAGCTATATACAGCATGAGTTTTATATATTGGCATATTTTTTCCAGTGTAGGTTAAATCGTTGAACACCATCTGAATACAGTTTAGATTTAATTCTTTCTTAAATTTACCATGAAAATATGTCATACTTACAACTTCACACTTACAGTTATACTGTAGAGAGTCCTATCATAATTCCCGTATATGCTACAATTTATTCTTTAAACTCTTAATGCACTGTTGACACTTTGCCCTGATTAATGAGAGGTTTTTTACATAAATCTATGAACAGAGGACAAAATTTAAGTACCGGATCTTTGCTAAAAGAAAAAAAAAACCTGTACAGCTTGTTTGCATACTCTTTAACTATGGGTTAAATATCGGACTACGTTTATTTTTTTCACTCCTCTTCAGTACTCATAATAATGAGTCAGATATGAGAAATTATTGTCCATCTTTCTCCCTAACCTCAAAATACAACTGCATCAGCAGATGGAGTTTTGCTATACGATAATGATGTCTTATTTGCCTATTTAATGTCTCTTTAATTCAGTTATTTATGGCACAACAATGGGATCCTGACCGAGGTCATTGATTCAGATCACTTTGATTCTGATAGGTAAGTGTTGTGAGATCCAAAGACATTACTCAAGCCTGGTTACTACTAGAGCCTCACTGACCCCAGATCTTGGGTGCTCTGATCTTCAACCAATCCTTTAATGCTCTCACTACTTTGCTATGCATTATGTGATATTTACAAATGACACAGCCATCTGATTTAGACATGTATAAAGTACTCAGGTTTTGTTTTAATTGAAATGAGGAAGTTCCATTTTCCAACATGGCAGAGCTCATTTGCAATATATGACAGTCTTAAAGGGGGGGGGGGGTATCAGTTCAGTAAATCTTATTTGATACACTTGATGATGAGTTCTGAATTTGTAGTCTACTGTCTGCTTCCCACTACCTGCCCTATTAAAAATATGTGGATTAACCTATAACTAGGAAATCAGCAAGACTTTCTGATACTCTCTAAGCTAAATCATAGCAAAATCAACTTATTTGGTATTAGGTTGTTAAGCATGGATTTTTTTCATAAAAAAATGGTAAGCCCACTTTTCAATTTGGAAAGACTGAACTAGAACTCTGAGACACGTTCTTGCTTCAAAGTTGCTAATTTGCATAATACTTTGCTAGATCAATTCAGGATTTGATAAAAAGAAAACCACATACATTTGTCCATTTGCAGTCTCTTGATCTTTAACTACAGTTCCCACTTCTCAAGTCCGAAGTAGAAATTCAAGATTTTAAAACCCGGTCTATAGCTTGGCTGATGGGGGAAAGAGGAGAGAGCTCTACAACACAGAAGAATAGCATCATCCAATTCATTATGTCAGCTAGCATAAAGTGGAAGGGACTAAATTGTATAATTGGAGGAAGACTCCAAGTGCAACACAGAACAATCTGGTTGCATGATGCAGTGTGGGAGACCCCTCCCACTGCACCATAAAACCTCTTTCAGCACTTTTCATCTGTCTCTTAACACCTTACCAGTGTATGCTGTGGAGGGAGCAATGGAAGTGTTGCATATTGCAACAGAAGGGGAGGCTCTCACCGATAACACAGAAGAGGTTTCAGGTTTTCAGGTTTCGTTTTATTTATATGCCGCCCTATTCCCAACAGGACTCAGGGCAGCTCACAAACCCAAGAGGGGAAGGGAAACATAAGAACTACAAATACAAACTTTTAAAATAACCAACAGACACACAATCAAGAGGGGAAGGGAACTCATCAACCCCAGGCCTGCCAACACAGCCAGGTTTTAACGGCTTTTCAGAAGGCCTGGAGAGAGGTGAGGGTCCAAATCTCTGTGGGGAGTTCGTTCCAAAGGGCCGGCGCTGCCACAGAGAAGGCCCTCCCCCAGGTAGTAGCCAGGTGGCATTGGCTAGTAGATGGAACCCGGAGGAGGCCAACTCTGTGCGATCTAATGGGTCTTTGGGAGGTCATTGGCAGCAGGCAGTCTCTCAAGTACCCAGGTCCAATACCATGAAGGACTTTATAAGTGGCGACTAGCACCTTGAAGCGTATCTGGAGACCAATCGGTAACCAGTGCAGCTCGCGGAGGATAGGTGTAACGTGGGTGTACCGAGGTGCACCCACAATCGCTCGCGCGGCTGCATTCTGGACGAGCTGAAGTCCCCGAATGCTCTTCAAGGGCTGCCCCATGTAGAGCGCATTGCAGTAGTCCAGTCTTGAGGTCACGAGGGCATGAGTGACTGTTGCGAGTGCCTCCTGGTTCAGATAGGGACGCAATTGGTGCACCAGATGAACCTGGGCAAATGCCCCCCTGGTCACAGCCAAATGATGGTCTAAGGTCAGCTGTGGGTCCAGGAGGACTCCCAAATTGCAAACCCTGTCTGAGGGGCGTAAAATTTCACCTCCCAGCCTGAGTGATGGACTACTAACCAAATTTTTGGGAGGGAAACACAACAGTCACTCGGTCTTGTCTGGATTGAGTGCAAGCTTGTTGACCCCTATCCAGATCCTGACAGCCTCCAGGCACTGGCACATCGCGTCAACCGCTTCACAGAGTTGGCGCGGAGCGGACAGATACAACTGGGTGTCGTCCGCGTATTGATGGTATTTTATCCCGTGCCGTCGAATGATCTCACCCAGCGGCTTCATGTAGATGTTAAACAGGAGGGGGGATAAGACCGAACCCAGTGGGACCCCATATTTCAGGGGCCTAGGGGTCGAGCTCTGCCCCCAGACCAACACCGACTGCAACCTGTCTGAGAGGTAGGAGGAGAACCACCGAAGGACGGTGCCTCCCACCCCCACCTCTCATAACCGTCGCAGAAGGATACCATGGTTGATGGTATCGAAGGCCGCTGAAAGGTCAAGAAGCACTAGGATGGAGGGGCGACCTCCATCCCTGGCTCTCCACAGATCATCGGTCAATGCAACCAAAGCGGTTTCCGTGCTGTAGCCAGGCCTGAATCCGGACTGAAAGGAATCCAGTTCAAAACCCATGTTTTGGAATAGCTTGCCAAATTGCTGACAGGGTGATGGGACTGTAGATGTCAGTGTCTCTTCTACTGTGTTTTGCGGTTCCTCTATATCCTTCCGTCCTCAGCTATTAATGTCATCTTTCTTTCAAAGTCCAGGTCGCCAAGCTACATCAGCTCAGAAGCCTGGCAGAAATAGAAATCTGAAGGAAGCAGATTCTTCTGTTGTCCAAATTAAAATGTCTGGGAGAACCATGCCAGGGACCAGAGTGGAGGTGGTTTGACCACACCAGTCTTAAGGGGTCCTAAAATAGGACATGGGTGAATCCCATCCTTGGGGATCAGCTAAGGAAACTGCCAAAAGAAAGAATGAGGATTGAATTTGTCAGATTACATCCATGATAACATATGCACAGGAATAAGAGGGGAAACACTACTTCAATACTGGATATAGCTAAGGTCCATTTAAAGCTGTCATGGGTTCAGACTGGCTAGCTGATGAAGGCAATGTAATGGTGACATACAAGAAAAAAAGAGGTTGTCATGACATGGTCAATAAAAAGAAAAGCACATAAATTTGTTAGATGACAGTAGTTTGATTGCATCTTGTACTTAGATGACAGTAGTTTAATTGCATTTCAGCTAGGCAAAGTAAGTACGCCTGCTTTCAAACCAGCCTTCTGTTCCTGAAGAAAATAAAGCATTCATTCTGAGATTCCAGATTCACAAACTGTAAAGGCAGCTATTGATAACAACTTCCTACATCCTCCGGTTAATGATCCTCCAATAACAACTCCCATACTCCTGACTCCTAACTATTCTGTCTGATTCAGGCAAGTTGGAAGTCTCCAAGAAATTCCATATATTATCCATCCTTCTTTCTCCAAGAAATTCCATATATTATCCATCCTTTCCATATATCTACCTTTGCTAGATCCAGATTATAGAATTAGTTTCTCTTTTCATAATGGCTATTGCTTATCCTGTGACATATGCACCAAAATGCAACAGAAACTCTTAACATCAGGTGCAAATACTGAAATGAATACCCTAATCCTCTTGTTTGAAAGCTACTCTGGTCAACAATTCAACTTTTCCCAGTCCTTCATCATTCTGTCTAACATACCATTAGTTTCTTATCAACATAGCCTTCCCATTTCCCTCTACATAATAGATCTTTCAGACTTCAGTGCTCTGAAGAAAAAAAACACATCATGATTCTGCAAATACCAGTAATAATCTTAATTTGGGCTGTTAGGCAATTGTTCTGCATCTGTTCTAAATAAAACTATAAATGGAGCCATGAAGACATATGAGAATGAGTGTATGTGTCTTACCCTGGACCAGAGCACTATATCAGTCTCTCCTCGAAGGATGCTGATCTTTGAACAGGACAATAGTGTTCAGAGTTAAAGTTCCAATTGAATCCTTTCAACTACATTTAAATAATTTTGTGAGTAGCAGCAAATACATAATCTCAATTTCCTTGCAACCAGCAGAAAAAAGGGAGATCATGCCAAACCTGTGTTTTCTTAATTTTTTGCTTCTATTCCCTTCTATTTATTATGATCTGTTGTACTCTATGGTGTTTCTTCATCAATTGACCATCAAGAATAAGCTCAGCAGAGATTTTAATAAATAACTCTTTTCAAAGTCAGACTTGAGTCTATGAAGAAGTTGATCTCCTTCCAAATTCAGAGACTGTTCTCCAATCCAGAACAAGTTCAAAATGGTAAAGAGTTACAGTGTCCAAATGTATAACTTGTTCAGTTCATGATGCTTGGATATAATACCAATATAATAGTAACAATAGTAAAACCACTGTTTTATTGTAATGTTTCTTCTCATTAGTGTTATTTACCCATTGAAAGATATTATTTGTTAATTTTATTTTCCACCTAACTTGCCATGGGGCTACTGTAGAGAGTTTACAATAATAAAATTGAGGATTTTTAAAAAAAGCATAGGACATATAACAATCCTCTACATGGATTGTTCTCTTGTACTGGTTAAAATGCATGTGTATCCCAATGGTGATCCCATCAGCCTCATCCCAAAGAGTTACTGGGAAATCTCAGAAAGTGCATATGAACAACAATAACAATTACGAAATGGCTGAATTAAAATTAAAAGAATGTCCAGTCCACCTGCTAATGTGGCCATAGGAAAGTTCAGTGTTGCAAAGATATTAATACTATTGGTACACTGAATTCTAGAACCATAAACCAAGGCAAATTTTGTCAGATGTTGTCAGAGTAGAAATGTCAAAAGTGAATATTGATATTCTAGGAATCAATCAGTTGGACTGGACTGGGTCAATTCACATCAGAAGAGCATCAGATCTTCTAATTAAAAAAAAAGAAAAATGTTGAGAAATTCAGTAGCCATTATTATTAACAAAAGGATATCAGAATTAATGCTGATGAAGTGATGAATTGTCAAAGCTATGGTTTTCCCTGTTGTAATACAGTATATGACTGCATGCAGGATCGTCAGAAAGCATGAACAAAGAAAATTGTTTATTTATCGAATTGGTCTTTGAACTGTAACATCAAAAGTCTTAGGAATACCTGAGACTTCAAGAACAGATCAGTCACTAAAACAAATTATCAATATCTTTTCCTCCAACGTTATTAGGATTATACAAACCACTTCTTTTAACAGTAACGTAATAAGACATGTTTCAACATCTAGAGAGATTATCTGACAAATATTCTATAGTGGAGTTCCAGAGACATAATATTCTCTTACTTTTTTTCAAGCTGTGACCTAAGAAGACAGGAAAAACAAACAATTCAATTTATTCCTCAGCTAGCTCCCATCTCCCTTTCATCTCTTAAGCAATATAAAATAACTCAGAAAGAATATAAAGAAATAAGAACTACTTCAGACACATTTTGACCAGGGGTGGGCTTCAAAAATTTCAGCAATGGGTTCCCTGCCCAGTTGCTGGGTGGCTGTGGCCAGGGGTGGGCATGGCCTAGTCAGCCTCCTGCACCATGGTGGGGGCAGGGGGCATCACCAGGCTCCGGAGGCTTTCCTCGAGCCTCTGGGAGGGCAAAAACTGCCTCCCCCGGGCTTCAGAAGGCCCATTTTCCCTTCTCCCCAAACCTCCATGTCGTGGGCCCTGCACTTACCTTGCATTCAAAACAGGCTGCGTGGAGACTCCTGGCAGGGGAGGGGTAGGGCCAGCCAGGGATGGGATTTGGAGGTTCTGCAAACTGGCCACGTTAGCTAACGTTGCAAAATTGGGTCATGTGATGGCTCACTTAATGACATTGCTTAGCAACCAAAATTCAGATTTTAATTGTAACCACAAGTTGGGATTACTTGCACGTCGCTTTTGAGGGAATGGGTTTGTTCAGATGCATGGGATTTTTCTTATTAGTTTATTTAATTGTAAAAAGAGATTGGATACCCATTTCTTCAGAATGGCATAGAGTCTCCTGCTTGATCGGGGGGGGGGGGGGGTTGGACTAGAAGACTAGAAAACCTACAAGGTCTCTTTCAGCTCTGTTATTCTATATTCTGTATATTTTTAATACAAGCTATCCAGAGTCTCTTTGCAGCAAAATGGCTCTTAAATTGTGTAAATAAATAAGATTAATTCATTATAAATTAGGCTGAGGTTTTATGATTACAGCTTCCAAGGGTCTTTATTTATTTAAGACTGGTGTTAAAAAATACCGTACTGAAATCCATGTAGTCTTTGCTTTCTTTCTCTTGCCTAGCTTTGTGAAGCCTGATATTAAACTGTATTCTATTCAGGTAGCTACTAAAACTAGTCCTTTCACATTTATTGCACTTGTTTCCAAAAATCTTTTTCATGGAAAGTTTCTGTAATCCAGAACTAATGTTCTTATAACCTTCAGCCTTTCAGATACAAATAAGGCCACACTTCAGTTGCTGCTATTTCACAGTAACAATTCCTCACTGAGTTCTTCTTCTTGTTTCTTATTCTTGAAGCATTTACTTAGATATATTTTCAAAGAAATTTCAGCATCCAGTAATTGCAACTTATTGTTCATCATATCACTTAGAGTTGGACAGCACAATTTAGACCACAAAGTCCTAACCGGGTTCAAAATCTAAATTAAAGCATCCCTGATAAATGATGGTCTAACTCTCACATAAACAGAGGTGGGATTCAGTAGGCTCTGACCAGTTCTGGAGACCGGTAACGGAAATTTTGAGTAGTTTGAAAAACCGGTAAATACCAGTTCTGACTGACCCCACCCCCATCTAATTATCTGCCTCCCGAGTCTCAGCTTATCGGGAGGAAATGGGGATTTTGCAGTATCCTTCCCCTGGACTGGGGAGGGAATGGAGATTTTACAGTATCCTTCTCCTGCCATGTCCACCAAACCACACCCACTAAGCCATGGCATGCTCACCAAGCCATGCCTACAGAACCAGTAGTAAAAAAAATTGAATCCCATCACTGCACATAAAGATATCCAGATATTACTTCTCTTGGTATTCGATTTCATTGTTGAATTGCCCATACTTAATCAAGTTTCTTCTAACATTGATTTGGATTTGCTTTTCTACAACTTAAATTCATTCTGTGTCCAGTGCCCTGGAACAAATGACGGAGAATGGATCCTGACCTGCTTAATGTGACAACATTTCAGATATTTGAAGAGTGTTATCAGTGAATTGAGATTCCCTCAAATCTTTCTTAATGCAATTTAGTTTTCAGTCACCTATTCCTCCTCAATATCCCTATTTGAACCTGTTACATTTCCAGGAGTTCTTAAAGGCTGTTGCCCAGAACTGGATATGATTGAGGTGGGATATGACCAATGCAAAATAAAACAGAATATTTTATTGTACTCAAGATACAATATGACTTCAGCATACGACCAATCTATTAAGGAAGCTACCCAAAAATCTGTATATACTTTCCCATTTATATTTTGGGTAGCTGGTGCAATGGTAAATTGTGTAATATGTTTATTTTGAAAGCCTATACATTATGAGATATTTTTTTTCCTGTTTCTCAGTTAAGAAATCATTTAAGAAAAAACATATGGAAGTGCAGATCTCGTTAAATTCATATTTAGCAGATAACGATCTGTACCAGTCAGAAGATGAATAGGAGGCATAAAACATTACACACACACACACACCTGCATACACATGCCCCTGTATCTAACAATCTTACAGCAATACAATTACTGCCTTACTGAATCTGCCATTGAAAGAACCAGCTGGCCTTTCTAGAATTTCAATCTCATGTAAATTGGCTCAGGGATACTGAGATTCTAGAGATATGATTTTCTTCTGAATAAACTTAATAGCTTTAGTCCATCTACTACAGATCATTCCATTGTCAGTCTTCCCAGGTAGACCAGACAGGATGCATGACCAGAAGAGCTGATTTTATTTTATGGTAGGACTACCTTAACAGAATCAAATCTGAAAATACAACTCTCTCACTGTCTCCCTTACAGTCTGAGAAGTTAAGGGAGGGTCCTTTCTGAGATGCTTTCTCTACCTATTATGCAGCTGCAGTCTGTACCCTATCTTATCTGACTGTTCCCAAGGCAGCCTTTCTTTGCCTGTCTCTCAAGGTCTTTCTTACATACTGTTACATCCACTGATTTCCTACAATCTTCCAAATGAGGCAGTTTGTTCTCAGCCCCACCTTTCTCAATTACTGCCAAAGGTTAATCTTACTGAAAAAGGAGTCTTTCCTGAGTACCTCATCAACCAATGATAAACAATCCCTCTTTGATAAGTAAAACACATAAAACACAAGAAATAGAACTTCTGGGTTCTAAAGTAATAAAATTGATACAAGATGTTATCAGACTATTGTAGAAAGTACAGAGAATGCTAGTATCCAATCCAAACACAGCCTTAGATTCTGGAAATAAAGTAGAGCAATATTATTTAGACTCTTCTAGTATTTGAATATTCTAAATGCATTAAGAACACAGTAAATATATTTCAACTGACCAATAAGCCACCCAAATGAGATGATTCTAAGAAGCCTCATTGGGAATGACTAAACGTTTTGATATATATTATTAGATGTAAACATTCAAACGATTTATATAGTCACAATATTAAGTAAACACATCATAATCTCATGTTTCCTTGACAGAGATGTTCCTAGCCTTTTCTTGTTATAGAGAAAAGCCTAGAAATTACAACACCTTCCATAATCTTATATGAGTCAAAATAATAACACTATTATCTTTCAAAAAAATTTTTTGCAATACTAGTTACCATTGTTAATTTCTTTTTATCTTCCAGGTAATCTGGAATTTTGAATTAGTCAGATTATCAGATAAACATCTGAATCAGTTTCCAATGTATTTATGCTTGGCAACTGGTTCCTCAGAATTAAAAATATCTGGGTCACTCTAACCTAAAGCTTTTAAAAACAACATGCCACAGGTGAGCAATATGGTGCCTACTGCATTCATATGTCCAGACAAATCCCTTGATGCCAATCATGCTCCATGCCCTCTGAATCTATTTTGCTTAGTTACTAGACAACCCAGGACTCATTGAATCATCCTTTCAGAGATATTTCCCTACCTAAACAGAAAGACAGAATAACCACAGGCAATTATTACAAGGCAGCATTTCAGGCTAACTTCTTCACTGCCAGAGGTTTGATCGTCACTGGCTCAAGGTTGACTCAGTTTTCCATTCTTCCGAGGTTGGTAAACTGAGGACCCAGATTGTTAAGGACAATATACTGACTTTTTAAACTGCCCAGAGAATGCTGTAAAGCACTATAAAGGTCTAAGTGATATTATTACAGCTATTGTTTCGGTTTTAAAATTAAAGATGGTGTCTTTTTATTAATGAAGAAAGATGTTTGGGAAGACAAATATAGATGCTTTTTATTTAATGAAGTACATTTTTGATGACAATGTTTATGGTCGATCTGACATTCTTTAAGAACTATCTAATTTTATAAAGTTTATCTTTTAAGTTATAATGATTTACCAAAGCCCTAATTGTGGACAATTGGCAATAGTGTCTGCAAAGATTGGAAATTATGGAGGAATTAATTGTGTCTCAGTAAGTTTTTTCTATAGGCAGTTGAAAAATATTACATGTAATCTTCTACATACAACTGATTATTTAATGACAATTTAGAGTTAAGATGGGCTGGGAAAGTGTGCTTTATGGCCAATTGTAAAATGTGACACTACGACCCACCTAGCTCACATTTGTGACTGATTGCACTATTCTGCATGTGACCACAATTTGTAATAATTTCTTGCCATTTCTTTCTGCAAAAATTGTTCACGTTAGTGCAGTAAACTTTCAACATCTCAGGGAAAATTAACTCAAATTATATGAGCTAATGTTTCAAAACTCATGCTGCTGGAGACACAGCTTAGAATTTGGAACATTAATTCATATGGCTTGATCCTATCATTGCTACATTTTGGACTGAAATCAAGAATATTGTTTATTTATTAGATTTTTATCCTGCCTTTATTATTTTTATAAATAAGGTAACAAACATACTCCTTCTCCCTCCTATTTTCCCCACAACAGTACTCTTGTGAGGTTGGGCTGCGAGAGAGTGAGAGGCTCAAAGTCAGCTGTCAGTCAGCTTTCATGCCTAAGCCAGGATTAAACACACAATTTCTAACCGGATGCCTTAATCACTAGACCACTGGCTCAATTCTATATCAATCACTATGCATCAAAGAAACATATGTTCTTCTTATATTGGTTTTTAATAATTGTAAGCAGCCTAGAGTCATTTACTTCCAGGCAAGTTGGGCAGGCAGACAAGCTGAATATATGGATATCAAAAACTATCAATTTTTCAGGCATTGGTCTGGCTAAAATAATTGTAACAGTGGATGGTTGATAACTCTGTTTGGTCAAAAATGTATTTTTTTTTTCAACCAAGGGGCAAAGAAGATTTTTGACACTTAATTTCAGTTTCCTAAATGTTTTTATCATGATTATTGATTCTTAGGTTATACTACATTGTTCACAGTGCTGTAGGAAAGCTTCCTCTTCTATTAATTAGAATGCAGAGTGCAGAATGCCACATTATACCCTGAAATCTGTTAAGAAGCCTCTAAGAAGGAACACATCGAAGATTATATCACTAGCATGTAAGATTATGATGAAGCAGTGCACATGGATGAATGCTTACCATTTTTCTAAGAAAAGAATGAAAACTATGTTAACTCTATTATAACTGAAATCAAAGGAAAAGGGCTTTTCCATAGGGATGATATGCATTGGATTATATGTTTCCCTCCTCCTCTTAAATGAGTGAAAGCAACTATTATATAAAAATATCAGCTTTTAAAGAGAAAAACAGCTTAATTATTATATCATGCTACTAGCAAAGAGATTGGTAATGTCTAAAAGGTAAAGGTTACCCTTACACATATATGCTAGTCGTTCCCAATTCTAGGAGGTGGTGCTCATCTTTGTTTCAAAGCCGAAGAGCCAGCGCTGTCCAAAGACGTCTCCGTGGTCATGTGGCTCGCTTGACTAAATGCCAAGGGCATACAGAGCGCTGTTACCTTCCCACCAAAGTGATCCCTATTTTTCTACTTGAATTTTTTACATGTTTTCAAACTGCTAGATTGTCAGAAGTTGGGACAAGTAACGGGAGATCACTCCATTACGTGGAACTAGGGATTCGAACCACTGGACGGCCACCCTTCTGATCAACAAGCTGAGCATCTTAGCCACTGAGCCACCACGTCACTCATGGTAACCTCTAAGTCTCCACAAATGGCTGAATGCCAGACTGCAATTTTTATGTGGAGTGGAGTAGGGAAACTGTTTTTTTTGGGGGGGGGGGGTTGCATATGGCACATGTTAGCCAGGGATCACTGAGGTGGCTGGCTACCTCTGTGAAAGGAATTTTTTCAGGCGGTGTTATCTTTTACCCGCGGGATGCCCTGAATGCCAGTAGGCAATTGGGGGAGGCTCCTTTCTTGTCCCTATGTGGTTTATTCACTCATGGGAATCAAGCAGCCTACATCAGCAGTGCGCAGGCCCAGCGTCTTACCACATGAGCCACCGCGGTGCCAAGGGGAACTGTAAGCCTGGAATTTAACAGAATATAACAGAATTGGAAGAGAGATTGGAGGTCTTCTAGTCCAACCCCTGCTCAAGCAGGAGACCCTAGCATCCAGTGATGGAGCACCCATAACCTCTGGGGCACTCACAACTTCTCAATCACCCACAATTTCTGGAGGCAAGTTGCTCTGCTGATTAATTGTTTTCACTGTAAAGAAATTGCTCCTTAGTTCTAGGGTGGATCTCTTCATGATAAATCTCCAACCATTATTTCTTGTCCTGCCCTCAGGTGCTTTGGAGAATAGGTTGACCCCTTCTTCTGTGTGACAACCCCTCAAATATTGGAAGACTGATATCATGTCACCCTAATCCTTCTCTTCATTAAACTAGACAATTCATCATTAAGGTTTAGCCTCCAGTCCCTTAAGCATCTTTACTACTCTCCTCTGCACTCTTCCTAGAGTCTCAACATTTATTTATTTATTTTGTATCATGGTAAACAAAACAGGATGAAGTATTCCAAGTGTGGTGTTACCAAAGCAGTATAAAATGATATTAACACTGCATGTGATCTTAACACTGTTAAGATCAACTCTGTTGGTGCAGATTAGGATTGTATTGGCTAAATGTTAAATAAATTTTTAAAGTCATTTGTTGATTCTGTGAGAATCTTTCAAAATTGAGTTGTGCTCCGTGTCTGAAGATAGAGGAAATAACTGTTACTAACCACATCTTCCTGCTTGTACTTAAGCGACAGAAGAACAGAAAAAAGCAAGGTTACCTTATTTGAGTTGCAGAAATATGGCTAATACAAGATAACGTCTTAGAGATAATAACTTTTAACCTTTTGCTGCCGGCTAGTGTCACCCAGTTCTTTGCAATATTTGAGAGAGGAGACAGTGTTGTTCTTGCTATATGCAGATCTAAAAAACATGCTTTTTTAAAATCCTTTTATTTTATTGTTGAGAATGCCCAAAGCCATCTAAGGCAAAAAAAAAACAAACTATGATTGACAGAAGGTCTGTGATCACTATATTGTATTATCATAAATAAGAAAGCAACATAGGAGAGGCTCAAGACACATAGGTTCATTGATGTATTCCCAATCTGAACATAGAGACTTTCCTCTCTGTTGTCCATCCAGCAGACACCATGTGGAATTTGCTTTCCCCATTGCCTGAGATGGTGTCTCCTGATAACACTGGATAACAATTTTTTTCATAAGTTTTGCTTCCTGAAAACTTTTAGTGATTATGATAGATCCCTTCAAACTGAAAACAAATATAATTTCAGAAATATTGCATCATGTAGGAATCTTGAGACACTTTAAATGACTAAATTTAATCACATATTTCCAACATGCTACATGAGTTCAACAAGGCTAAAAGGGTTTTGCTGATGATTTTCATTTGTATTCAGTGTCTGATGCATCTTATGACTGTGTCCAAAATAGTCAGCCAGCATTGATGGATTCCAGTTGCCTTGATACTCTTTTACCATTGTGGCAATGTCCTAGTGAAACCTTTAACAATGTTTGTTACTGACTGCAATTAGATTTTTGGAAAAGAAGTCCAAGTGTAAATGCAGAAATCTGATTCTTCAGTGACATGTTGTATTTCATGGTCTTGCATGCTATAAGTTTATCAACTAACTGAATGTAGTCTGGTGCTCTGTAGTTGCCAAGAAAATTCTCAATGACATCCTTGAATGTTTTCCAGGTGATTTTCTACAGCTCCCACTAAACTGTTCTTTGAATTGCTCACCATTGATGATGTATCTGATCTGTGGACTAACAAAAATGTCTTCCTTAATTCTTGGAAATGTATCTCCCCAAAGAACAAAAATTTTCACCATCCTTGTTCATCGCTTTCATAAAACTTTCCATCAGTCTGAGTTTTATGTGAAGTGGAAGGAAAGATATCTTTGTCAGGTCAACAAGTGGGTCATATGCCAAGTTTTCCTGTTCTGGAACCAAAGTCTTTCAGAGTGGCCATTTCTTTTTAATGTAATGCAATTCTCTTGCATGGTTGTCCCAGTTGCATATGTAACAAGCAATACTTGGTATACCTGTATTCCCAGGAGCAGAGCCACTACTTTTAGATCTCCACAGATATTCCAGTTGTACTTGGTGTACTGGATGTGCTTTAAAAACAATTCCATGTTTTTGTATGTTCTTGCATAGCCAACGGGTACTACACAATTGCCATCGTATAAAAGTAGATTTATATGAAACTGTCTGTGATAAGTTAAACTAAAGGTTATTGTTGTGATTAGCAGCCAAAAATCTCTGAAGCAAAACCTTTGTTGTCCAATGTAATGTGTGTGCTTCTCATAGCAGGACAATTGATTGCTTGATTCCTGTGCCTTTTCTGCCCTCCTTCTTCAGTCTGACAATTTCTGGCAGAAAAACATCCATCAATCATAGCACTACTACAGGAACTGGGCATGTGTGTAGCCATGGAACTCTGCCCGGCATGATTAGTATCCATTCTGTGTATTTTCTCCTACATCCTGTTCTGTTGTAACTCAACCTGAATAAAATGTCTAAATAAAATTACACAAGGAGCTGAATTATAAATTGTATTTAGGATTTCTCTTTCCTTCCTTTTCTACCAGGTTCTTAAAATTTCACAGTTACTTTGCTCTTACATTTTTGCTGGTTAACTCTTACACCATTTTACCATCACAGTATTTCAAAACCCAGAAAAATATCTTTCCATTCAATTCATATGACCCGTGCTTTAAAGTGATAAGAGCAGAATGGCGAGGAATAAAGCTAACCAAGGCCAGAGATCAATAAGCACCTCTCAGATGGCATCTACCACTCAATAGTGAAATGTCCCTGGATGCTGTCACATTAAAGGAAAATGTTCTGACCTAGGCTACCCAAGGACATGAAACAAACTCCTTGTTCCGACAAAAGCCCCTTTTATTAATTTACTGTGAATTTGGCTCATTCACATCCACCAAAGTCTTTCAAGGGAGGATGTACAGTCACAGATCTTATCTGGTTTGGACAGCTGACATGCCAATATCTGTAAAATTTGACAAGGAGTCTCGAAGGGTCACGAACCAATTAAGCAAACTGTCTCCTGCAAAAACTCCACTCCCCTTTCGCTCCTCTTTTATTTCCTCTGGGAGGGGCCATTCATTGTCCACCTTACTCCCAAGTCAACCCCTGTTCTTTAGCTGTTCCCTTTGTCTGGCAACTCTGAGCATGCACACACTGGGAACAGGCTCCAGCTGTTTATCTGCCTCACTGATGTCTGACTGAAGGCAGCTGATAACTGGCATATGACTCTGGCCGTCCCTCTGCTTCTGACACAGAGCCCACATCAGAGCCTTCCCCAGACTCCAGGCGCATGTTCCTCCCCAACCTCCTCGCTATCTAAATCTGCTGCCAGCTCTGCTGGCCGTTGGCGGGCCACAACAGAAAATGCTACCCTAACCCTAACCCTAAACCTGTCTCATTCATGGGCTGGGGATGAGATGCAGGCAATGTCATAGAACTACATAAGAAACCAGATATTTGGCTTAGATGTAAGTTGACTACCCTGGGATTGGAATGCTGCATTATACACTGCACTCGTGAGACTACACTTAGAGTACTGTGTACATTTCTGGTCACCACAATACAAAAAAAGATGTTGAGACCTTAGAAAGAGTACAGAGAAGAGCAACGAAGATAATGGGTCTGGAGGCTAAATCATACGATGAATGGTTGAGGGAGCTAGGTATGTCAAGGCTATCAAAGAGATTGATTGGGGGGGGGGCACATGATCATTGTCATTATTTAAGGAACTGTCACAGAGAAGGGATCATTGACTTATTCTACAAAGCTCCAGAGGGCAGGACGAGAAGTAATGGGTGGAAGCTTATTAAAGAGAGATCCAACCTGAAAGTAAGAAGTTTTCTGATGGTGGGAATAATTGCTTCTAGGAGCTTCCCTGAAGGTTTTCAACATTAGACTGGACAACCATTTGACTAGGATGATATAAGGTCTCCTGCCTTGGTTTGGACTAGAAGACCTCCGAGGTCCCTTCCAGCCTTATGGTTCTTCTATGTTCTAATTATGGCAGAGTCTCTTTGAATGATGAAAATGCTCCTTTCCAATTTCTTGCCACCTGGGCCGAATTGCCTTTTATAAAATAAGTGACCAAGAGATTCCCTTCTAACTCTTGACTGCTTATATGTGAACCCTCTACCGTCCCAACCTTCTTTCAAACTTTCAAACCAAATCACTTAGCCCTTGCACAGTCTCTTCCAAGTTCAAATCATCAGTCTCTCTCTCTCTTTCTCCTGCCAATGCCTGTTCACTCCTTCATCTAATCCTTCATCACATGAAACTTTCTGTCTTCTTAAGCCAGCTGTCCCAGAAACAGCTGCAATAAACTCCTTAGCACTTTTCTTATATCAGTGGAACAAAGCTGGCTCACTATTATTTGCTGAACTAGGCCACAAGAACTATTTAGACATTTGTATTTGGAAGAATCAAAGCTGCCTTGTAATTAAGACCTACAGATTACATTATTATTTACTCTCAGTTGCTACATGCCAATTGTGACCAGGTGATCACTAATTACATGGATAATTTAGAACTTGTGTATGGGTAGAAGCAGGATCTGGACTACCCAAGATGCAGAAAAGCTGGACGATGCGTTTGATTTGTCTCCCTGTCAGATACATTGGGGATGTCAAAATCTGAGACCAATTCAGATTTTTCTTTGCATTTGTGGCAGAAGCAACAGTCTTTAAACCCTAAAGTGCAAATATGTATTCATTGCTAAACAATCCACAAAAATAAAGCTTTGATTTTAATTTTACCTCCCTTTATGTTTACATTGAAATAAAAGATTCAACAGTGGCAGGGGGTTTTGAATTTTGAAATTCAAAAATTTCAGCAACGGTTTCTCTGTCTGGTTGCTGGGTGGGTGTGGGCGTGGTGGGCATGGCCTACTCAGGCTTCTGCACCACTGCAGGGGTGGTGATGTTCACCTTGCCCAGGTTCAAGAGGTTCTCCTCGAGCCTCTGGAAGGTCAAAAACTGCCTCCCCTAGGCTCCGGAGTCCTTCTGGGAGGCCTGTTTTCACCCCTCCCTGAACCTCCGCACAGGCCCTGCACTTACCTCGCATCCAAAATGGGCCGCATGGAGACTCCTGGGAGGGGCAGGGCAAGGTGGGAGAGGTGGGGTGGGGTAGATGGGTCAGCCAGGGATGGGATTAGGTGGTTCTCTGAACCAGCCATAATGTAAACTACAGGTTCTCCCGAACCTGGGTGAACCTGTAGCAGGCCACCCCTGAATTGGGGACAATTTGGAGAGCAGCATGGCTACGGCATATATGCAGCTTATGGTACAGGTACTTTAGCACTTCCAGGCTGTCTGGCTTCATGCCTGGCTATGACCTTAGCAGGGATTATTCCAGCAAATTAAAAGGGTGGGTTCAAATGGATTTCTTTCAGTGTGGGAAGGCGAATGCTTCCCAGTAGCAGTTGCTGGTAACATAAATGAGAGGGTGTTGTTGCATTCATGTCCTACTTGACGGCTTCCCAGCAGGTTACAGCTGTGGGAAGCATATGCCTAATTAGATAGTCCCTTGATATGATTCAGAAGTAATCTGTATATTTATGCTGGTCATTATGAAACATATGACAAATAAAATATTTACGGGCATTCGAACCTGTGATAATAGTGAACCTCAGAAGCTAGTAAAAACTAGTTCTTTGTCCTTTGACTTCTTGAACTCACTGAATCTAAATGCAACCTCCTTGTGAAGTTTGGATTTAGCTTATAATATATTAGGACTAAAGGGTCACAGTGACTCAGTGGTTAAGACACTGAGGTTGTCGATCAGAAAGGTTGGCAGTTTGGTGGTTCGAATCCCTAGCACCGCATAATGGAGTGAGCTCCCGATACTTGTCCCAGCTTCTGCCAACCTAGCAGTTCAAAAGCATGTAAAAGTGCAAGTAGAAAAATCAGGACCCACCTTTGGTAGGAAGGAAACAGCGTTCCGTGCGCCTTCAGTGTTTAGTCATGCCAGCCACATGACCACGGAGACATCTTCGGACAGCGCTGGCTCTTTGGCTTTGAAACAGAGAGGCGCACCATCCCCTAGAGTCGGGAACGACTATCACATATGTGCGAGGGGAACCTTTACCTTTGCCTTAAGTTAGAACTAGCCAATTCCATTTTTTAACTCTAGCTTTTCTCTTTTACATGCCAACCATTTTGGTAGTGGGGACAGAAAGAATAAAGTTGGGAGCTCACTTTTGCCCAAGAATTTTGCAGCAGTAGCACCCTAGGTTCAGGGTTCGGAGAAATTCTAGTTTTCCGGAATTCTGTCAGAAGAATAATTTGGGGTTCCAACTTGAGCTGGGGTTGCCCAAGCATTAAAAAATGAAATGAGAAATGGAGTATAGTGACACAGCTTTATAGGGGAGTTTGTCCTGAGTATGGAAGTGTGTCTTTGTGCTGATTCTAGGGTGATACTGGAGGGGCATGTATGTCATCTATGATGTTTATTCTTGTGAAAATGCAATTCCACTGGGAAGCCGAATTTAATTAACTCTATTAGTATTGCTAGATTTTATCCTTTGATATGTGGATTATATCTGGGTAATTCATTTGGGGGCTTGAGAAAATTTGAGTAAAATTTTTCCCGTTTGCTATTTTTACTCGATTAACTGATTTTCAGCTTGACTGTCAATTATCTAATGGAGACTCTGATTCTCAGTCCATTGTGGATTCTGTTAATGTTTTAAGGAAGATGGAAGCAGTACAGTGGTGGGTTGCAGGCGGTACGCCCTGGTACGAGCGTACCGGAGCCTGCCCGGTGCTCCGGAGGGCCCACCCACCCGCCCTCGCTCTTTATATGTCTTTAAAGTCTTCAACGCTTCCGCGCACAGTGCATACAGCGCCTGCGTGATGCTTCGCTGAGCAGCTGGAGCGTCGTGGAGACTCACTGAGGCATCGCTGGACAATAGGATGCATGCATGTGCTGCACATGTGCATGTGGACGACGGCGGGCCCATTCCAACCGTACTAGTTGGTATGGGATCTGGAACCTACCACTGAACAAGTATAAAGAATAAAATACATTTTGATATAAAGTCTGTCACAATTCTGTGCTCATTTCTCAAGGATTCAACATCTTAGGGTATAATTTTAGTTATATTCAACAGACCTGATTGGTTCTCCAGAAATTGTCACATTTGTTGTGATATTTGAATGGTATTGCTTATTTTGGGAACCCATAATATCCAAATTATAGCTCTGATATTTACAGAATGCCCCTTAGGCATCCATGCTGTGTCATCCTTGGATTAATAAACTTTAATCTATTATCATATCATGAACAATACATTCAGTCGAACACCATCATTAGGAATGATCATGAAATCCTGATGTTATGAAATACTATTATGGAAGTCTCCTAGTTTTTAGTCATTTGCGATTATTTTCCCATAAAACAAAAGAGAACCACCACCCAATCTGCTTTCATGAATTCTGGAGTATGTCCTACTAATTTTTTTTGAAAACCTTAAGTGAAAATTGTTTATTTCAGAATGAATCTATAAGACACTGTTTCTCCTCACATTCTGTAAAACCTGTACATTTTCCAATATCATAAAAGTGTTTTCATTAATTTGCTTAGAGCAAATACTGTTAACCACCCTATAATTTCCTGCATTACTTCGGATTCTTTTTTGAAGATTCACATTCAATTAGTTCTCTTTCCAATCTCTCATTAGGAGGAACTTTAGAATGACATCAAAATGGACTTGCAGTACTGGCCTCACCTTAAGCTTGTCCTTGGGCAGTGTCACAATAAGAAGAAAAATACTACTATAATTCTAGAACAAGTAATAACAATTTAACATGATCTCAGTCATGGGCTGGGGACAAGATGAACGTAGTAAAAGAAAAAGAGAGACTAAAATAGACCATGTGCCTCAAATAATGATCACAATTATTTAGGGTATTCAATAAAATACAACACTGTCTTCTAAGCAGACAGAATTGAGCAGAAATATTTTTTGAAAGGAAAAATGATGAACCCTCCCTAAATTGTTGCAAAGGACTATGGGATAGTAAGTACTTATCTCAGTTCAATGACAATGCTGTCACAGCAAACTGTATTCATGTCCCCCTGGAGTGGCATGTTAGCATTATCATTGTCAAATACTTCTACTTGAAGTGCAAATAACGTTACTAAAGCCAGGGCTGAAAGACAGATGAAAATAATTTGACCTTTCTATTAATTATAATTCCCAAGTTTGAGAAAAACTCATTTTTAGGATTCTACAGTTGCTGGCTTCAGCCTCTCCTTAACGTTTTCCTGCATTGATGAAAATAATTAAGGGAAATTATAAAGTGGTGTGTCAATCAATTGAAGCTCCTTTGACTCCAGTTGAACTAGTCACTAATGTGTTTTCATACCAGGCCTGTAAAATTCCAGATGTAGAGCAAATACCCTCTGTGGTAGTCTTGTGTGCCCCATGAGCAGGTGAGATCTCCAAAAGAGAAAGACACCAGGCAGATGATGTGTTTATCACATCATATCTGGAGTTGTCCCCACTCAGGATTATTATTGTTAATTTGCATCTAATTAATCCCCTGAGCTAAACCAATGTTTTTCAAGCTTGGCAACTTTTAAGTTGTGTGGACTTCAACCCCCAGAATTCTTCAGCTAGTATGCTGGCTGCAAAATTCCGGGGGTTGAAGTTCACACATCTTAAAATTGCCAAGCTTGAAAACAGTGAGCTAAACAATAACTAGTGAGCAAACTTAACAATGGAATTGAGGAGACAGCTGCAGCTTCAAGAAGTCTTTGAGGAAAACTCCTCACATGCCTAGCTGTACCTCATCCTAGCTTCTTGGCTACTGCTTGAACCCTGTGATCCAAACCCCAGGGAGTACTTAATCCCACTGAACAAACTTTTAGGGCTCTTGTTCATAACTCATGGCTAGTGGTGACGGAATTCCTTCTTTCCCCAACACCTTGGCTGGATGATGAAGTCACCCAGCAACAACATGGTGAAATATACGTGTAGAACAGCGTGTAATACCACGTGTGAATGAAGGGGCACTCAAGAGTGGCAAAACGATAACCCCGAAGAAGCCACTGTAAAAGGATTCGTTTCTCGCTAAACGGGTTGCTGCCAGTCCCTGAGTCATACGGGACTGAGTTTTCAGCGTGGGCGTGCTCCACACAGAATGCCCTTCTCAGCACCCACCCAGCCGGTTGCCCAAAGGAGGTGTGCGGGCACGCTCAGCATTCAGCAGCGCCAACCTTTCCCGACGGCGGTGAAATTACTCTATATCCCCTCCCGGCTCTGAGACCGGCTAACTAAAGGGTTAAATCCAGCCCCGCCTCCTTCCCGATCACATGCTCCGGAGTTGCAAAGGGTGGCTCGGTCAGCTGATAAAGGAATCACGCGGTTCGGCTGCTCAGTCATCTTCAGCAGATCCCGGGTCGTGTTTTGCTCGGTTGGTCTAGCTCGATCTTGCTAAGATGGGGCTTCGCGATTTAATATTGTTCGCCTCTCTGGTGGCTGCTTGTTCGGCGCTGATCAGGTGAGGATCGGCTTTCTTTTGGTGCTAAAGGACCCCCGAGTGGGAGGGTGGGGTTGGTAGCTTTGCAAACAGACTTGGGAGCTTAAAGAAACCGAGGCTGCATTTTGCAAGGCATGGACTCCATTGTTGTGGCCTCCGTTGTTGTGGACACCGTTTATGCCCTTCTGGATACTTTCATTCCTCTGGGAAGGTATGCCTAAAAGCAGCCATCGTGTTTTGATTTTTGCCCACCCTTAGGCATCGATTGATTGGAATGAGAAGAGCCTGATCGCATCCTCTGGGTTGGATGCTCTGTTGAAGAAGTAAAAAAAGGTTATTTTTTTTTTCTGAGCGGGCTTAAATGTGGACACTTTGTTTGAAAGGAAACTGGGGTGGTCTGGAATCGGCGGCTCATCTTCCTTACTGCCGACTTCTTTCAGAACTGTACCCCTGCTTCTGAAAATTCAGATCGATTCTCAATATACTTGATCTAAGCTAAAAATATTGAGGAAACCTGCCCAAGGACTCTTTTAACTATAATTTATAACCTTCTCCGATGGTCTGTCTTGTGATAGCAAATTAAAGACCAACCTTTCTAGAGGGCACCAGGTTGCAAAAGTTGGTTCTAATTTTTTTAAAAAAAGCATTGGTTATGTTAATATTGTAAGCAGGCTGTTAATGATGTCTATGGCATGAAAGATCTTGTTTCCAGTTTCTGTTGTATTTTTTTTTCACTTTGTGGCCTTTGAACACTTGTTTCTCATCTTCTGACTCATGCACCCATGCACTTTACTTGATAAAATGCTTCTGAAATTTTCCAAAAGTCAGCCATCATCTAATACATTGATTTTTTCCCCTATTGGACACTTGGGGATGGGAAAGGAAACATTTGCCCAGTATTCATGTGCACTTTTTCAATAGTTTCCAAGTTGTGATCTGATGGACATTGTTTCTCTAGTTTGTGGTTTCAGGATGAAAAAGGATGCAAAACTTGAATTGCATAAAAATTAAAAGATTCTTGTCTTTCATTTGGGCGGGGAGAGAATTTAATTTTTGAGCAGCAATTAATTTAGTTCATCCGAAAAATGGCAAGAGGAACAGTCCAAGTGAATAGTACAAGTTCTCTGGTAGCTGCCTACTGATTGGATCTGTAAAGATAAATTTCATTTTAAAAACACACTTCTAACCCCAACTGCCTCAAAATAGTTCCCCTCCCTTGTATCACATATTTTCTTATTTTTATATATGCATCAGACAACCCATATTAAAGATAGCATTATTCTAAAAATTAACACAATCATATTACTTTGGTGGTGGTGCATTTTAATAGTAGAAAGTACTGCCTATGTGTCTGGTAATGTTGAGATCCATGCTGGTCAGATGAATAATATAACTATGCTCAGATATTCCATAAAGCTAATACTTCAGTTTATAACTTTTTAAAGTGCAGAGTTATTTCTTAGAATATAGGAAAGAGCCTAATTCTTCACCCTAATTCTGCAGATGTGAGTTGAAAAGCTAACAGCACAGTTAAGTTATATTTAGGCATCTCCATTGGCGAGAAAGGTCACCCTGAGCAGAGTCTATAACTCTTCCTTGCTGTCTGCAGGAATTAGGAACATACTCTGTCGCTGATATGAGACTGTTTATTTCTTTTACATCTAATTCAATTTTACTTTTCAGCCTAATACATCATTGTAGGCTGACGTGGCGGTCCAGGAATGAGATAACCATGCTGGTTTGTTATGTTTTTAAAACCTTAACAACTGGCATTTTATTTAAACATCATAATGTAATTTGAGTGAAATACTAAAGTTGAAAATTAATGTATTCTGTGATTAAGCACAAGCACCCAGTATTTGATGCATGTGTTTTCTTTCTTCTAATAAGAAACCCCAAATCCTTATTTTGATAATTGAGCAGGGTTTTTTTTAATACCAGTCAGATAGTTAGCATTAGTACTGATTGGGAAAGAAGAATATTCTTCTTTCCCCAAAGTCTCCAATAGGCCTAGACAATTGGCTGCTTTCAGAAAGAAGCATAGTGAGATTGTGATGATGATAGCATCTACTTTTCAAAATCTTTTCCTACTTGCTAGAGAAAGGGATAGTCTGGATACAGGGCCCAGATTGAAGGCAACATATAATGGCTGGCTTCCAATATCGCATGAAGTTTCTGTACCTGATTTCAAAAGGCAGTGTCATTGGAACTTGCTGACACAAATGAAAAACCAGCAGGAGTAAATGTAGTAATTAAAGCTGCAGCCTGATTCTCATTTATGAGATTAAGCACCATTGAATTTACTTACCTTTGAACATATATTGACTACTGTACAGAATAAATGACTAAAATTACTTCAATTTACTTCTGGGCTTCTTTCATTGAGGAGTGTACCTGCATTTTAAAATGTGAATAATACCACTTTACTAAAACTCTTCCCTACCTCCCCCCTCCTTCCCCCTATTTTCTCAACACCATAAAGACAACTTGATTTCTCTATCTTTTAAACTTGTTAAACCTGTTGGTAATTCTTTCTGGCTTGATATTGTATACGTGGTATAACATATATAGCTCTGATTTTGACATGAGGGTTAAGCATAACATGAAACAGATTGTAGGTCAGGAGGATGCATTTTGGTCTTTAGATAATGCATATTTTTGATGTTTCAGGAATTTCATCCTTCCAAGTAATGTATTAACTTTAAAGTGACATTTAACAGATTAAAGATGTCAGTCCAAAGTAATTAGAGCTAACATGGGAAGCTTTCAGAGGTTGGCCTTTTAACAAATACAGGTTAATAAAAGGGAGTAATGAAGCTTTGAAACCCTGATCTGTAGGGAGGTTCCCATAATTACTGCAGGGTAAACTAGCAAGGCTCCATTAACTTCACAAGATCCATGCCAGTAAATCCTGGTGGGGAATGCATCTACTAGACAAACTGAATTTGATGGTTAGGTTTAGATAAAAAATGAAAACTATTACTTCTATTCTGTGGGTTGTCCTTGGATTACCAGCACAATTGGCATCAGAATTTTTATTGCTAAGTAAGGTCATTAAGTGAGTCGGGCCCAATTCTATGTCCTTTTGTGCTACGGTTGTTAAGCAAATTGCTGCAATGGACATGGTTATTAAGTGACTCCAGCTTAATGGCATGCAGCAACCATTGGAAATACATGTCAGTTGCCAAGCTCCCAGATTTGATCATGTGACCATGGGGATGCTGTGACTGTTGTGTGAAGACCAGTTCCTAGTCACTTTTTTCCAATGCTGTTGTAACTTCAAATTGTAAATTGAGGACTACTTGTACTTAAAAACATATTTTGTGCTGTGAATGTTAACCTAAACTGATTCTTCCTGAAGAATTTCAGGAAAAAGAGAATATCAAGGGAAATTGCTGGCTAATACATGTTTCTTTTTGTTGTTGCTTGATAATTTCTCCTGAACAGAATCCCTCTGAAGAAATTTCCTTCCATGCGTAGCATCTACAATGAATATGGGACCAATATCCAAGACTTGATTGAGTTGGGACAAATGCTGAAGTATAAATTTGGGGGTCCCGGTGCAGAAATACCTACCCCAGAGGCTCTGAAGAATTACATGGATGTAAGTAGGGTGGCAGTTTCCTCATCTTTTATCAGCTTTATAGGTTTTGGTCTTTTAGCTATGAGAAGAATCAATGTGATATCAGAGTAAATGAGACTAGGCAAATTAATGGGCTGTAGAAATACACCAACAACTGCCAGTATTAAGAACTGTACACTTACTCCTTCTTCATGGACAGCATACTTCAAATACTATCCATACTTTGGATAGTGAGATGGGTGGCATATAAGTTTAATATATACCCGTGGCTAATGTGCAGCGGTAAAAGAGGTTTATCAACTTCTTGAGCTTCCTGGATGCATCTGATTGGCTACTGTGTGACATAGAATGCTGGATTAATAAGTCTTAATGCCTATGTAGGCCAGTTAATGTCCTTCCATTGCCCAACTACCTCTAATGGTTAGGTGATTTGCGCTTCAGTTTGAGAACAGCCAGCAGCTAATATTTCATAGCTCATGATACGCATGCTCAGCATCATTCCTTTAGGCAAATTTGGAATGTGGGCCATCCACCCTACTGTCTCATAAATCCCAACGTATGTCACTTCCTGATGAAAAGTATTCCCACAGAAACATTTTGTGGGAATATTTCAGGCTAGTTTTCTGGGCGGGGGAGAGGGGGAGGGACTCACATCTACTTGGGAGACAAGTTTATGATTTGCTTTGGGCCAAAGATGCTATTGAAATGAAGAACAGTGTGTGTAGGAGAAGTATGTAGTAATCAAGTCATCAGAATGGATATGGACTCTTATGTTTCTGACATTCGGGAATCAAAATCCATTCTCTCAAAAGATACTTCAATTGGAAAGAGAAGTGATGTAGTGGAATGGCTGAAGTTAAGAATGAGAGAAACCTGGGCCCAAAGTAGAACACCTAGTGCAAATTTCCTGTGTGTAAAATCCTTTTTTTTTTAATTCTCTCTCATTTTGGCACCACTGCTGTGGTTTTCACTTGATCAGAAAAGTATGGGCTTATAAAGTATGTGCGCTTATATCTTCTTAATACAGATTTACAGCTGGAATTCTAATTTAGTTCCTGACAGAAAATAGGCAGACCATCATTGATATTTGGATATTGTACCTGGAATATAATAACTCCTTGTTAATTTCTTCCAGGTTCAAAGAAAGTCGCACTGATGATGCTTGTTGTTTCTCGAGATGAAAAGGAAGAGTAGCTGCAGTAAACAGTATCTCCCTGTTTCTGCTTTAGTTTCTTTTTAAATATTCTTTGCGATAACTGCATATCTTTTTTTTTCTTTTATTTATTTAATTCCTATATTCTTTGTTCTATGCTTATTTGTCCAGTTTCCTTATCCCTGTTGAGCAAAAGATGTAACTCAAAGTTTACCATCAAGACGATAGTTAAAGGAAAACTGTATTCAGGTTCTCTATTAATGATAATTTTTTCTTAGGACTAATTAGATCTCAGATGGTTTATGAATGCTTTTGAGTCATATGATAATTGAACTCATCAGTGGGGAAAAATAGATATATGGATAAGACCAACAACAGTTTTCTAAATTATGTTAAGCTAAGGTATCTTCTAATACCCTGGTTACACTAAATCCTGGTATAAACCTTGCTACAAACCATTTTCAGCACCTCACAAGTGAATGTTTATTCATTATGGTAATTGGAATTTGCTCATAAACACTTTGATTGGAGACTGCAACTATAAGCCACATGTGACAACTAATGTTCTTTAAAATATATTTTACTTGTGTGACTATTTAAATGTTACATTAAGCCATACTGTAACTAACATTTGTAGAATAAGCCATAGCGGTTGGGTTTAAACAGCAGACACTCCCAAAGAAATCACATTATGGCTTGTAGTTTATGGGAATCTATCCTTTGAGTTGGATAGAATTGGTGGCTAGTTTACAGAATACACTAAACTATAATTGGTTTATTTGGTTTTGGCTTAATGTGCTGTGCAAATAGTTATTATGGTTCATAGTTTAGCTTACTATGGAAGCTCATCCATTGTAGTTTATTCAGCAAAGCAGTTAGATCATGGTTTAGAAGAGGTTGTAAGTCAAGCTATCAAATTGGAGAGAATATCCTACAGGCCAGCCAGTGCTGGGTTCCAGATCCTGTTCAAACCGGTATGGTTGGAACGGGCCTGGCGTCGCCCACATGGATGTGCATGGCACACACATGCGTTGTACCTGCCTGCGATGCTCCAGCTGCTTGATGGAGCATCGCGCAGGCGCTGTATGTGCCATGAGCGGAAGCGCCAAAGGCTTAAAAGACAGATAAGGAGCTCGAGCAGGTGGGTGGACTCTCCAGAGCACCATACCAGAACAGTATCCGGTGCTCTAGGCAGACTCCGGTACTCCCATACCGGGACTTACTGCCTGCAACCCACCACTGAGGCCAGCACTCTGCTTCATGCAGGAGCTTCAGAATTAGAATATGCTGAACACTTGGCATGTTAGTATCAGGAAATTTCAGTAATTAGTTCCATTATGAAGCAAGTCTTTCAAGCTTTTGCAGAGGAACAGGTTCCTAACTTTTATGCATAAATAAAATCAGATATATATTATATAAATACAAATATATTATAAATGTGGCATTTTATCAAACCATAAACAGATTTCTGTCTGATAAAAATATAGCAACCAGTGGAGAAAGTAGTCAGAATGTATATTTTTAATAATTCAGGATAGACATTTATGTTTTGCAAAATGCAATTAACAATGCAGGACATCATTTGATGGATTTCCAACCAATTGGATTTTTTTTTTTTTTTGCTTTGTAATATACAACTTTAAACAAAATTGACTGCTGCATTTCTTCAAGCAGTAAATGGTATCTTTATAGTTTTGAGTTTAAAAAAAAGACTTCAAATTGTAGCATGTAATAATTATATGATTGGCAAAAGTAGCAACTTCAGGCACACTTGTTTCATTAGAAAGAGGTCAATTCTTGAGTGAATCTCAGTTGATAACTTTTGGGTATCCCAGATTGCTATGAATACAGTAGACCCTCTGGTCACGAATACTTCTGACCGTGATCAAATCAGGTTCCAACCAAAAAATTCCCTTTTTTCCCACAGCCAATTTCTCCTTCTGCACCATTTTTTTTTGTAAGCACCAAATTTTCAAAATTAGGTTCATGTCACAACCAAATTGGTTCGCAACCAAGGTTATGGAATGAATTATGGTTGTGACCAGATGTTCTACTGTAGTGTACTTTCTTGGACCAAGTCCCAGTGAAGTCAGTAGGGTTTATTGGGAGGAAACACAAGTCAAGTTGTTGATGTATCCAGGCCAATCATATCTATTCTTCAAAAATCTAGATGGCAGCGTAGAAATTCAGAAAACTGATAACACTTGACTGCCATCTAGTAGTCATCCAGATTTTTGCAGTCAGGATATAATAGGTGTAGATTTATATCCAGTATGTCTGTCTTTTCAGCTTTGAAGTTCTTTATTCACTAGGGATTGGTTTAATTGAACTTGGCTCTTTCAACCTATCATTTCCACATAATAATTCTTGGTTTTCCTTCATCCAGTTCCCATGCCTGCTCTCCCAGTTGTCAAATCCTATGTAGTGCAAATCATTGTTCTCTCTTAATGTTACTTTGCTGGAGGGGGGAGCTGCTACAGAGAGAGTCCTTATGAAATTGCAGTTATACTGGAACAGCCAGGTTGTCTGTTGAAATCCAAATACTGTTCCAAGCTATGATCACCTAATATGAGAAAAAGGTTGTATTGGGAATTCTTTCCATTAAACTCTAGTGGTATTGATAGGTCTCTTATGGGTTTGACATCATAGCATTTAAAGAAATCCAGTCATTTTTGATCTGGGAGACTTAAGGCACCACAAAATTGAAGTGAAGACCATTCTTCATTATTCTTGCGATAATAATGCCCAGAAGCTCAGGGTTGGGTGTTGAGAGATTTTATTTTTAAACCCATATTCTGCATGTTTCCTCATGTCAATCTCTGTCAAAGTCTGTCTATATCTGCTACAGTGTCTGGTAACTTGGCTGATGTCATCTTTCAAAAACAAAATTTGAAGTCTAAAATGTTCCCATTTCCACTGCTTATTCGGCTTATGCTTTGCCCTTCTATAAATATAGCTTAAATTTTAAGCTGTTGTTGCCATTTTCCTGGTGATTTTGCTTATGCTTCTGAGATGCCTGCCTGCTTTCCAATAAACTGTTAAATAGAAACTGCCACTTATTTGATCTGGAAAAGGATATCTACTGCAGTGAAGTTGATGAGGTTCCTCTTCCTTTTGAAAGCATCACATATTCCTATGAGGCATATGGGAGAACAGCAGTGTGTTGGGGAGAAGAGATGAGTAGCTGCCAGTGTGGCTGGAACCTAGGAAAAAAATGAAGCATGTGTCTCTTCTCTCCCTCTCTTCCCCCACCCCCATTATCTGTTATGGATCGAAATGGTCTGTACCTCCAATTTGGAAAAGTTAAGTACAGAGGTTGGCAACCTTAAACATTCAAAAAGCCACAAAGGTCCTAACCAGAAGCCCCCCCCCCCCTTTTCAGTTCTGGAGCCAACCGGAAGGCCTCTTCCCCTACCATAAAGTCTTCTCCTAATGCAATGTCCTTTATTCTATTTTGATCACTTCTATAAGGCTTTGGGCTTGTAGTTATAAACTGATCTGTTACTCAGCATTTTCCATGCCTTCCTACGCAACTCAACGTATACCTTTAATGTTGGGCTTACCAGAGCTTGATACTCGTCTTCCTGACTGGAAGTACTTGGGGTCCTCTGTCGTTTTTCTGGGACCTCTTCGGACTCATCTAGTCTTCTTCTCCTGAAGGGGGGGAAATCCACAGAAGGGGAGCATTTGCTCAAATGCAATCAAATCCTCTCTTCTCAGTCAACACAGCAAAGCAACAACGTGCTAAGGAGAACCTACCTCAGCATACAGTATGTCACGGGAAATTAGCACGTAGTTAAGTTTGACTTGGTCTGACAAATATGAAGCGATCCTAACCAAAAGCCCTATCAATTGTGGAGCTGACCAGAAAACCTTCCCTTTGGCATAGAATCTCCTGGTGTGCCGTGCTCCCCCGCCCCCCACAACCCCTGCTATCAATATTGTGGTGCCGGCCAGTGATGGGGAGCTGCAGCAGAGGGATGAAAAAGCCACATGTGGCTCCAGAGCCGTGGGTTGTTTACCCCTGTGGTAGTCCTTGACTTACAGCTACAATTTCAGTTGCTAAACAAAGGGATTAAGTGAGTCCCACCCAATTTTAAAACCTTTTTTTTTTGCCATGGTTGTTGTGAATCATGTAGTTGTTAAACAAATCCAGCTTCCCCCATTGTTTTTGCTTGTTGCATGTAGCTATGAAGATCGCAAATGGCAAATACATAATACTGAGATCCACCAACCACTGTGAGAACTTGCTGGTTGCCAAGTGCGTGAACTTTTATCTCAGAATCGGGGGCATGGTATGATGGTCATCAGTGCAAGGAATGGTTGCAAGCCACCTTTTTTAGTGGTGGTGTAACTTTCAACAGTTGCTTAATGAAGTCAAGGACTTGCCTGTATTTTATCAGACATATTTCTTGTCATCTTGTCATATTTCTTGTGTTTTTGTCATTTTGTTTGCCAAATCCAAGTGAGCTCTACAAGAATGGTATGGAATTGTTTAATCAAGCTTTATGTGTGATGTTGAAATGTACAAAGTAAAATTGCTCAATATGTTCCTGCTCCGTATTTTTTTTTTTTTAGGAAAAACGTAACATATTTTTTGGAGTATAAAACACCTTTTTCCCTCAAAAAAGAGGGTGAAAATCTGGGCGTGTCTTATGCACTGAATACAGCATTTTTGGCCTCCCAAAACCCTGCCTTTGCAAAAATGGCCATGCAGAGCCTTTAGGAGGCTTTCAGAGTGCTCCTAGGGGCTGGTGAGTGCAGAAATGAGTGAAAAACAGGCCATTTTTTGCTTGTTTTTGCCCTCCCAGCCCCCAGGAGCACTCTATGAACCTCCTAAAGGCTATGCGTGTCCTTTTTTTTTTTTTAAACGGGCCATTTTTCGTGAGTTCGGGAGTTCTGCAGAGTGCAAAATCTTTTTTTTAATTTGCCTCTTCAAAATCTTGGTGCGTTTTATACTCCAATGCATCTTATACTCCAAAAAATATGGTAATTGGTCTTTAGCTTGGACGGGGAAAAGGAGGTAGCATATTAAATCACATTTGGCAATTATATACAGTCCAACTCTTCACTTGAAGACCTTCTTGAGGTGATACACTTCCAGGGTAGACTTACAGTGATTTAGATGATATTCAGACATAAATATACCTACATCGAGTGTTTTGAAGCATATCTTCACAATCTGTTTTTGTAAATTTATAGGCCAGCCCATAATGCTTTCAGATAATTGAGTTGACATCTGTGAAGTTAATTGGGATGAATGCCATTGTAGGGACAAAAGGAACATCAGCCTAAACTCCTCTATCTGGCACACTTTCTGTGACATATACTGTACGTAGAAATAAAAAGTGCCTCAAAGTGCCAATCCAACTATATGGCAGATCTCATGCTGCTATTATTTGCATAAAACAAAGTAGCTTAGTCATGGTATTCCAAAGCCATGTTAAAACCTCTTGTAGCCTTAAGGTTCTGAACAAATTAGATGTTCACACTCCTTCCTTTCTCATACTATCAATTATGTTTATATAAAACAAGTACCAACTTGCTCTTCAGTCATACTTCATTTACAAGAATGGAATTGGGTCTTCTTCAGACGCATTTGAATCTGCATAGGATCTAATGCAATTTATCTCCCCAACCGACAGGATCTGGAGGCTGTCAAAATCCACATGTACTTTATAGTGCACATAGATTTCTTTACGTCCCATTGCTAAAACCTCTGCTTATTCATGCATCCAGTGGGTGGAGATTCTAGAGAGAATAAGACAGAGGGCTGATCAGGCTTGCATTTCTACTTTTTTTTAAAAATTTGCCATTCAAGTCATAAGGCTTTCAAGATATTTGAAGAGCAATTTAAACAAAAAACCAAACAAAAGTTAATGCAGCCAAGAATAGTTTGAAATAAAAGAGTTCAAGTCATCCATACAACTTGCTGTGAACAAAATTTTATATATATATATATATGCAATATACGCAATATAATATATATATATATTATAATTGCTGTTCCAATACTTGCCTGGTTTTAAAATTATAAGGATGCTGAAAATCTTGACACTATTGTATTTCAGGAACTTGTCAGGTAATTAGGAGAAGTGGGTTTGATGCTGACATTTTTGCTTTGTGTTGCATTTTTCTCAAGGAAGTGTTTCGGTTGAAAGGTAATCTACAGTTCTGTACCTTTAAAAACAGTGTAATACCATGGTTCCCCGAAAATAAGACAGGGTCTTATTTTCTTTTGACCCCCGAAATAAGTGTTTGGCCTTATTTTCGTGGAGGTCTTATTATTATTGAGGTGCAGGAGGCGGCGAGCGTGGTCACCTCATGGCTGCTGCTGTGTTGCAATATTTTTGGTGAGGTGTTAGTTTTGGGGGAGGGATTATTTTAGCGCATGTGCTCAAAAGTCCAATTGGGCTTATTATCCGTGAAGGTCTTATTTTCAGGGAAACAGGGTATTTGTAATGGGGGATGGATGATGTTTGGGAGTATTATGGGATGGCTATGAGTATTATCTCTAAGTAACTTTGAAACAAGATGGCAAATAAATTTTGTAATAAATTTAAAAAAATAAATTATCTCTGATGCTTAATTAATTTTATTTTTATCTGCATATGTTTCATCTAGGCATAGCAAACATTGCTTTTTACATAATGAATGTCTTGTGCATTGAAGCAAATACATGATGTTTGAGTCTCATTATTCATCTTTGCTTTGATGTGGTGTTTTGGTCTACATGCACATGCCGTAGTCTCTATCTGCCTATGAGTCTTTTCAGATCATCATTGAGGTTCAGAAGAATGCTTTGTACTTAGGCTACCAGTACAAACATTATTTTAAACATTATTAGTTCCCTTCTGAATTAGCCACACCTATCCTGACATCATGTTGTAAAAGCTTTCTCCTTCCCCTTGGCAATTCTTTGGTGAATGAACACACAGCATCCTCTGAAAATGCCCAATCTGTCTATTGTTCAAGCATGGGAATTGCAGAACAAGCTAGCTTTGCTCTTATTACACACAGGAAAGCAACTTTGAAAGTCAAGTCAAGGAGAGCTTGCTAAATTGCTCTCTGTACCTTTGCTTTTCAGAAGAATGGCAAACATAATCTGAAGTGCACTAAGAAATCACATGCAATTTAAATACAAGTAATAACAAACTAACCTTTCTCCAAAAAAAGCATTTTTCCCTCTGTTTGCCACACCCGATTAGCTGACATGCCATCATTTGAAATACGAATAAGATAAGTGATGTACTTACGTAGCTCCTTTTCCTTTGCTGAAGTGGTTTCAATCTCCTAGTTTAAAAAAAGCCTACACTTTTGAATTGAATGGAAAGGTGTAAACTATTGAAACAATCTTCTTTGTATTTACTATATCTGTCTTCTCAGTTGTATAGGTGAGGCTCTTAATTTTTCATTCTTTACCCAATTTTAAGCTAATCAGCAAATAAAAATACAAATATATGCAATAGCATTCAAGTTTCCTCAGAACTTCAGAGTTGATAAGCACAGGATTTTAAAAAGGTCATGCTGGAAATTATTATAAATAGAATAGAATATAGAATAGAAACCATAAGGATACAAGCAACAAAGTTAAAATCATACAGTCGTAAGTGGGAGGAGATGGGTGATAGGAACGATAGCAATAGCAGCCCTCTCTGAGCTGTTTACAAAGCCAGCATATTGACCCCAACAATCTGGGTCCTCATTTTACCCACGTCAGTAGGATGGAAGGCTGAGTCAACCTTATTAATGCTATATAATTTTAGCCAACTCTCACATCTTCTTGATATTCAATAAATTCCAAATAATATGGATATTATCAAGAACATGTATGTTTTAGATTTTGAATTAAAAGTAAGCACATCTTTACCTACCTGGATGTTTATTAAAAATGTAACTCAAAAGCTTGAGTGCCCTGTATAAACCTAGACTAAGACGAATGCACTATAACTGGAAAAATACTGTATGCCAAAGTAGCTGGTAAAAATCAGTCTCCAAATTTATCAAGGAAATAGGTTTATAGTTTGAATGCATACTAGAATATTTGCCTGATCTGGGAATAACAGTGATTGCTTTATTAAAACTAAATGCAGTGGATTGATTTGAGAAAGCTGCACTATAAACCTCTAATAAAAGAAGAGATAAAAATCTGCTCTATGTTTTATACCGATCATTGACCAAAGTCATTGACCATGAGTCTTCTACATTTTCATAGATTTAACTGTAATGATAATCTTTGAAGCAAGTTCTGAGCATATGGGAAATATGGATTCTTTAAAAAGAATCCATTGCTCCTTCAGTTGATGAGGAATTAATATTATATAATTTAGAATTACATTCAGATGTGTTGAATAATGAATCTGGAATCTGTTCTTCTCCCACTTGTATCCTCAATAAATGGTACAATATTACATTGCATAACTCATTTAATATCCAACTAACTTGCTCCATGTTCCATATCTCATTGCTTTGTGCAAAGTAATCAAAACTCAGTTTAGAAGCCCAAAGAACTTATTAAATTTGCATTTAGCAGAGACCAAAGATCTTTATCAGACCAGGGACAGGTGGGGTGTATAATGCCATCCAATTCTCTCTTAAACCACAATGATTATTTCAGAGAGAGGCTTTGATGAACATCTGCTTCAGCAAGCTTTCAGTGAGAGATCAACCTTCTGCATTAGTAGTGCCAATATCAATCGATCCATCATGACTCATATTTCTCTAAAAGAATTTTTTTGTGATACAAAATTGTCAAAAAGTAGAAAAAGTTGTCTACTAAAACATGGAACCACAGGTGATTTCTTAGCAAATCTTTCCTTTGAAGCTGTTGAAAAACCACTGTAGTTGCTAAATAAACTAACTTTTGCAATCTTGCTGAAGCTGTTTGAAAGAGCCTCATTATAGTGTTCTCATCTCAGCCACACCCAGCCCACCCCCACAGTTGTTCACATAGGGGAAAATACTATAATGAGGCTCTTTCACAATCAGCCATGCTTAGTCAACATTTGACTTGCAGTGCTAGAACATATTAGAAATGTCACCTGGGAAAGATGAAGCTGATATTCATATTTGGGGAAATGATTTTCAAATGTATTTGAAATGCTTGCTTCTCTGGTGCTTTTCTGAAGTGGTGCATATTCAAAGGAACTTAAATAATAGTGCTGAATTAAGACAGAAGGATAAAAAAAATCTCAATTTCATTTTATTTCTCCATATATTTAACAGCTTGATAACAGGGTTTTTGTACCCTAGGGATGGGCAGAGCTGTAGATCTGAAAGAAAAATAAGTACTTCGGAAGACACGTAGGTGCACACATAGCAATTAATAATTCTTTAAAGCAGATTTGCATCTTTCCCTGGGATTGTTTTGCAACTCTGGCATCAGTGCCCTAGTATAAGCCAAAGAACCTTTTTCCCTATGAATTTGAAGTGTTGTGAAGCCCTGGGTTTTTTGTTTTGCTTTTTTTTTTGGTTATGCAATAGATTATGATAGTTGATTAGAGGCTATCAAATCTGGTGACTGCATGGACAAATGCTTATTAACTTGCCTGTGTCTAATAATAACTTGTAGCTCTTCCAAGGACATTCCAGTAATGTATTTAATCTCATCTATCCACTTTATCCATTGTGTCCCTCTCTGTCTATTTCTCACAATCTTACCAATCATAATAGTTTTCTCTTGTTCTCTCATCTCTCCTCATCTCATATGGCCAAAACATGGCCAATCATTGCTTTATGAGAATAGCCAATTTTACTTCATCCAGCGCTAATTGGTTCCTGTAATCGGTGGTAACTGTAATGAAGGTTTTAAAAAATCGTAATTTAAGACGTCTACCTCATTCCTCACCTATATCATTGTTCAGTTTTCATAACTGTTCATTGTCACTGAAAAATACATGGCTTTTAAGTGTTTTAATTGTTGCCATTGAAATGAACTTCCCATTCATGTTTTAGTTCCAGGTTTATAATTGGAATTCCTTCCTTGGATTAATCTCATATTTTTACAGGAACCCAAAAAACAAAAACCATATCTCAGTTTTAGTTTCAACTGTAATTTCATCAAACAATGCAGATTAATTCTATCTTTATCATCTTACATCAGTTTTAAAAACTAGGTTTTTCATTTCTCATTTTTATTTTTATCTTTTAGATCTTATTTTTGACTAACAAAGAAGCACATCTAAATTTTCTAGTATTTCTGCCACTATACTAGTTAACATCTCTTTCGATTTTGCTATTATGATTTAAATCAATAAAGGAACAGTTTGATTCCTTGTCTCAGTCTTTTGAATTCTCAAACATTTGCTTCCCCAAATTTACCAGGTTTTCCTGAAAATAAGACAGGGTCTTATTTTCTTTTGACCCCCAAAATATAGCCTTGGCCTTATTATCAGCACGGGGGGGGTATTGTTTTGGGGTTGTCAGGTGACTGCTCTCTTGAGAGTGGGCTCTCGAAGAGTCTGGCGTGGGGATGGGAGGATGCGGGCACAGCCTTGGGGGTGAACGTCTGTGTTGTGTTGTCACAGCAGTGCAACAGAGCAGCCATGAAGTGACAACGCTCACAAGCAGCTGCCCAGCAACCCCCCTCTCCAGCTGGGCAGAGCGCCACTCACTGACATAGCACTATCCCTAAGGCGCCAAGCCGTGCGAGCACCTGTCCCCCCTTCCTCCGTGGCTCCTGTGGCTTGGTTATATTTTTTTAAGGGTTATATTTTTGCCCACCTCAAACATCTGGCATGGCCTTATTTTCAGTCATATTTTTGGGAAAACACATTAGTTCTTGCAATATCTTTTTATTGTATAGATAATCATCAGATTATCCAGCACAGGCATTGGCAATATTTTTCGTATTCTGGCATAGTCCATATGGTCAGATGTAAACCTCCTCCTTATAGTCTCTTGCTCTTCGTTATCTGGCTCATGTCACCTGAGAATGACTAACCTATGTTTTATTCACAGCAGTGCTGTTTGGATCTAATCTGTTTGGATGGGAATTATGGGAATATGAGTCTAACATAATTGAAAAGCTTTAGTTGAGGGGAGAAAGGCTGTCTTATTAAGAAAGAACGAAAGTGAGTGAATTTCTTGCCTCAAAATATGAGGTTCAAGGAAACCATCTAAATCCAAAATCTATCATTTTGTTTATTTCTGTTCCTTCTTAGGTTTTTTTTAGGCATATTTTTACTCCTATTCATAGTTTTAAAATTGCTGGTATTAATTTTAATTAATTTTTTAATTACATTAATTAATTTTACAGATTGGCAGGAATACACAAGAACAATTGTGGCACTTTCAGTACAGGTATTCCTTGACTTATGACCATAATTGGGACCAAAACTTACATTGCTAAGCTATTCAATGATTAAATGAGTCATGCCTGATTTTATGGTCATTTAAATAAATCACCACAGTCTTTAAGTGAATCAGATTTTCCTCATTGAATTTGCTTGTTGGAAGCTCCCTGAGAAGGTGCTAAATAGCAATTATGTGACCCTGGGACAGTGCAACCATCATAAATACAGGCTAATTACCAAGTGCCCAAATTTTGATTTTGTGCCATCATTAAATGAATGGTCATAATTTGAGGACTCCCTGTAGAGGATAGATGATGTGCCAGCTGTGTTGCTAGAATGGGAAGAACAAGAATAAAGCATCATGTGTACGTTAGCAGCTATGAACTATATTTATACAATTGCTCCAAAGTTTCTAAGTTCATTTTCAATGGAAGTACCGTATTTATCGGCGTATAACACGCACCGGCGTATAACACGCACCCCCCATTTTAACACAAAAATTTGAGTAAAAATTTTTTTCATTAAAAATAAATGACTTGGAAGCTCGGAACTTAATGTTGGATTAAAATTTATAACATTAGAACATGAATTATAACATTAACTCCTCTTAAAAGGCAAATGTGAAATGAAAAAACACCTCTTTGAGCAAAAAAACTTAATCAGAATCACTGCTTTTTGGAAAACCAAAAACCTCTTCCTCATCTTCACTCTCTCCCTCTTTTTTCCCTTCCTTCCCCCTTCCTCTTGCCTATCAACTTCATCCTCTTTGTCTTTCTGCTCTTTCCCTCTCTTCCCCTTTTCTTCCTACCTCCTTCCTTCTCCCTCCCTTCTTCTTTTTCTTCCTTTCTTCTTCCATCTTCCTCCTTCTCCTTCCATTCTTTCTCCTTCCATCCATCTTTTCTCCTTCCATCTTCTCCCCCCCTCCCTTCTTCTTTTCCTCCCCCCTCCCTCCTTCCTTCCTCTCCTTCCCTTTCTCACACACAGGAAGGGGAGGGGGGCTATCTAGTCGCTTTCACAGCATAATTTCTTTATCTAACTTTTAAAAAACAGTGTGCAAATCAAACGAGATTTTCGTAACCTGCGAAGCACCAAGTTATATTATGTTGTTACAAATTCGCAGCTACTCCATTCTTTCTGATAGGGAACTACATTTCCCAAGATGCCTCAGGTCCTCAAAGCGCTGAACGCAGCTTTGCAATTGACTCCAGCGAGGCCTGGCAGCCGCCGGCTGGGGTGGTTGTCAGGGCGATGCGGAGCGGACGCGCCGTTTGTTACTGCTTCCAGCAATCAAGACGGAGAAGGGAAGCGACTGAAACGGACGCTGGCCTCGCTCTCCTGCTGCGGCTTCTGTTTCAGTAGGGAAGAAAACTTCCTTTCGCTTCCCGAATTTGACTGGGTCCCGGGGCTTCTGCCGGGCGGCAGAAGCCCGGGAAGCGAAAGGAAGTTTTCTTCCCTATTGAAACAGAAGCCGCAGCAGGAGAGCAGGGCTGCTGCCGGCCGTTTCACCTTGCGCAGCGAATTTGACTGGGTCCCGGGCTTCTGCCACCCGGAGTATCGGCGTATAACACGCAGGCAGGGTTTAAGCTTGGAATTTTAGTTTTAAAACTGCGTGTTATACGCCGATAAATACGGTAGCTACTTTGACAAAATTGACAGTTTGGGAATTGCTTAGCTAGGGTATAATCAATTCCAAACTGCTATTATATTAACCTACTGAAGGTTACCCATTGTCCTTCTGATGTTATAGTTCTTTGATTATGCTGGAGAAATCTGCACAAACGTATTTCTAAACTAGCAGAAACCTATGCTCCATATGGGCCAACAATTACAGTGTGCATAAATCTGTATACTGTAGTTCTTTTTTGCAAACAAAAGTAGATATGAATGAATGTAGAAACAGTTCAACAGTTGTAGCAACACTACACTCTTTAAGTGAATAGCAACACTTGGCCATTCTTATCGAGTAGTCTTTCCAAACAGCTTTCTTTTATTTTGTATAATAATACACAGACAGGTGCAGCTCATAATGAGTCATTTTCACATGGTAAGGAGACCTTTCCATATTGGACCTTGGCCAAGCAGACTTAAGTTTCCTTTTGGCTGTGCCAGTTCTATTCCAGACAATAAGTAGGAAATATACATTTGCTAAGTAATAGTTGAAGGCTGTTGAAAATAGCACAATTTTGCATGGAAGCTGGTTACGTGATAGGTCTGAACACAGAAATGTTGGAATAAACAGCAAAGGTCTTAAAACATAATGAAAAGTGCATTATAAAGCAGTATCTAATTTGAAGAATGAGAGAGCTGAGAAAGCGGAAAAAAATTCAACAAAGGGAGAAGCTCAAGATCTTACTCTTTTCTGGAAAAAACATTGCAAAATATTAATTATTATTAATATTTTGAAATGAAGCCTGTTGAAGCAGTGAATGGATTCTTCCTTTAGTCTGTCTTTTTTGTTGGTATCATACTTTATATATTGCTTTTCCTACATTCTCTTGTATGTTCTTGGTGACCAAGAAGCAGAACAAGCTGAAGTTTTTATAATTGATTATTTCATAGTGGCTGGGATTTTGGACAGTAAGAAGATTTACTTGACTTTTCTTGCACGTAATAGATGTAAACAATTCATTCCAGGATGGAGGGAATAAATTGTTGCTGCTGTTATTATCATATCCCATCTTTATTTTGTACAACTCAAGGTACATGATGCTTTTTGTTCATAAAATATTAGAAAACACCTAACTGAAGTTTTTTGACTTTGGATGTCAAAAACTCTGTTTGACATTGTCTTAAAACCTCTCTATTGTGGCATCCTAATGATGAGTATCCTTTCCTAGTGCTGCCTTTTTCCCTATAAATCTTTATAATAGAAGTGAGAAAGATTTTTTATTTTACTTTTCATTTCTGAGACTGATTATTGTTGCAGTGTCCTGACATTCATATTTTCTCTAAAATAATGAACAATGTAATTAGCAGTGTAGCTGGATGAAGCATATTTTGGATCTATATAGTTATATAACAGCTTGGAATGGTCCTCTTCCCTCTCTGTTTCTCACTTGAGGAATTCTTAGTTATTTATTGTCCTTGCATGTCATTTTCTTTTTCAGGCACAGTATTATGGGGAGATAGGTATTGGGACTCCACCACAGAAGTTTACTGTCGTCTTTGATACTGGCTCATCAAACCTCTGGGTGCCATCTATTCACTGTGGCATGCTGGATATTGCCTGCTGTAAGTATATGAAAACCTTGGTTGTCTATACACTGTTTCTTAGCCCAGCTACTGAACTTTTGCTGGTATATAGCAATGATGGGTTCCGTATCCCATTGCAACCAGTACGTTGCGCATGGGGCCGGGCGTCCTAGGCAGGCACGCACGCATGAGCACGCCACCACCCTGCGGCATCCAGCTGCTTGGCAGTGGTTGCGCAGGTGCCGCACGCTATGCGTGCGTGCCCAATTGGCCAGATGCATTATAAACAGCTATAGAACGTGGGTGGGCGAAACAAGCCACCGTACCGGTAGGGTGGCCGCTACTCCCATCTACTACCAGTATGGCCGTACCTGGCCGTACCGCTTGGAACCCGCCATTGGTACATAACTAAGAGCCTATCCAGTTTATAAAATTGAGGAAATCCTCAGAAGAAATGAATTTCTTATACAGAAACTGTATAAGAAATTGATTTCTTCTGAAGACTCCCTCAACTGCTTTCTTGGGCCATATCCAACGTATACAGTGGATTTTTATATATCAATCTGGAGTTGTTCTGTTCCTTTCAACTGAACTTTTAAGTGTCCTCCAGTTCTATTTCAGGTTGTTGGTCAACTCAATGGAAGAAATTTGGAGGAGGATATTATAAGGAGGGGGAATTTTAACCTCTGGCAGAATGACATTTAGATAAATCCCATATATATGCTACAACCAGAACTCACTCAACTCACCAACCCTTGAGAGAGAAGTAATTGTAGTCCCAGGCTTCCAAAAACTGCCCAAGGCTAGAAGACATTACTCTTCTGTAGTAGTGATAATATTCTGGAATAATTCTTTATGAAGATCACCTCTCCCCTGTATTTTTCTGCTGTATTTTAGGAAGCTGTTGAAGATAGAAATATTTTGGAAGACATTCTCTTAAAAAGCACTATACCATTGTTTCTTTTGTTTGTTATTCTGCCTTTGTTGGAGGTTTATGAAGCCAATATTTTAATGTATTGTGGAGGCTCTAGCTGTTGTCATATTGTTTTTATGTACTGCTTTTTACTTCATTTTCTAGAGCTTCCATAGCTTTTTAGCTATGTGTGATGCCTGATTTGATTATTCTGTTTTGTTTTTCTCTCAATACTGACAGTTGTGATAAGTATCTTTTTGTTACTCTGCCTCTCTTAAATTCACTGAAGTGTGTTTCCTAATTCCTGAAATAAATAGACCACTTTCTGTTTGTGATGAACTTCTGAAGCAAATCCATACCCCACTAGAGATCATAATGAACTCATCTTCCAAACTGTTCTGTGCAGCTTCTTCCATCCCCCAACTCTGTTGGATTAAAAAGATGAGAGTTACAACACACAAAATGAAGCCAATGCACACTTCCAAATTAACTAGATGATTTAAAATTTAGGTTAAAGAGAGATTATCTTTCATATTTGTAGTTTCAGACTTAAGCATTCTCTTTTGAAATTACTAAACTTGATGAAACTGTAATACAACTCTACTTCCATTGTACTGGACTAAAGATAGCTAACAATTGTTTGAAGGAAAAGGTTCAATTTGTGATAAGAATAATTAAATAATTCTGATCAGAGTTGAATAGGGCTGAAAAAAGTGAACAACATGGGAAATAAACTTTCAAATTATCTCCAATTCTCTTTAAAAAGTACAAGTCCTGTATTCATATTCTACTTTCTCAAATTTGGAGATTCTTGAAAAAATATATGCCAGGTTAGCCAATTCTCACATACTTTTTTCAAGCCTAATTTAACAACCAAAATGGGATTTTTCCATTTAATTTCTGAATTCTTAGGAAAGCTTTAAAAAACTCACTTTTGTTAATTATTCCAAATAAAAAGCTGCATTCTGGTAGTTATTTGCCCTACTCAAAAAAAAAATCCTTAATTCAAGTGGACACTTGTCAGCAGAGGATATTTATCAGCAGATGGCACTTGAAAAGGACAGAGCTACTTCAGGTTTAAACTTATAAATGTTGAATCTCACAAGGAGTGTAAAAGACTCTAAAAGCCACTTTTCCTCTGTGGTTTCTTAGTTCAATTTGATTGATTTTCTTTATGAGGGCATGAATAAAGCAGTACATGAATTGAGTAAAGTATATGGCTTTGGTCCATATTTTTAAGGCAAATAATACTTGTTCTAGTTATTTTCCTCTGCTTAAGATGTTGCAGAACAGGTATAACAATGCAGACTAATAACAAGTATAGAATATTTTAAAATTATATAATTTTAAGTGTTTCTTAGTTTCCTGCAGCTGAAATAAAGCATTTTGTATACCTTTCTCCAATGTTTTAAACCAAAGTTCAATCCTTTAGATTAAGTTCTGAAAAGTAGATAAAATAAGCCATAGAGATATCTGTCTATTGGGGGAGGGGGGTTATGATGACATTAGCGAAAAAAATATTCATGTCTTATCTCTGCTTTTTTTCACCACAAGATTGAATTAGAATTCAGAATTATAGATAGAATTCACAAAGTACATTCTCCTTATCAGATCTTAAATGTTGTGAGCCAAAATACATCTCTTTCCCTTTGTTTATATCCATCCCATCTGTCTGTTGCAACGTGGAAAGCAAATTAAAAATGCTATGAGCACTAAGTACAGGTAGTCCTCGCTTAATGACAGTAATTGGAACTGGAAATTCTGTCGCTGAGCAATGTGGGCATAAAGCATGATGACACATAACCATGCTACCTAGCAACAGCACTTCCGGCACTTCGGGTTGCCATCGTTAGGTGAATCCAACGACAGTGCTAAGTGCAGTAACATGTGGCTGCTATTTGTAACCTCTTGCCAGCTTCCCCATTTACTTTGCTTATTAAAAACTGACAGTGAAGGTTGCAAATGGTGATGACATGACTGCAGTATGCTACGACGTTATAATTGTGTGTTGGATGCCAAACAACTGAGTGCAATTATGGGACTGCAGGTGATACTACAATAGCCACTAGAAGCAATGGCTATAAGTACCGCTCGTTCAGCGCCCTTGTAACTTTGAATTGTTGCTGAACTTGTGGTCATTAAATGAGGACTATCTGTGCTATTAATTTGGCTACTGTCTTGCCTTCCACATCTATAGTTGAGTATCCATGATTTTTATTTAGAGCATACAGTCAATTAACTTGCGTACATTAGTTTCATGCATGTGTTCATCTTACAGTCCTTATGTTCTTTCTGCAGTGATACATCATAAGTATGATTCTTCAAAGTCTAGCACATACGTAAAAAATGGTACAGATTTTGCCATCCATTATGGTACTGGAAGCCTTTCAGGATATCTCAGCCAAGATACTGTGACGGTTAGTACAATGACAGCATTTCATTATTTAAGTCATAAAAGGTTCCATTTCTTTAACCAAAATACTGTATTAGCTTTACTTCATTGCGGTTCTGAGAAATATTTGAAAGAGTGTATAGATATCACATGATTGTATCTTCTCATTTTAAAAGGCAAATGTTTACTGAACTTCTTACTTATTCAGACAAAAGAAACCATCCCAAACAAACAAATATAAGAGACTATTCAGGCCTTTTTGAATAGAAGTTTTTCCATTTTGTCATTTCATTAAAAAATGAGCTCAAGCTTCTTTTCTTGGTTTTGTTTTTCTTTAAACACTGCCACTGCACTTTTAGTCATCTATAACATAAAAGCAAATAAAGTGAGGAGGACTCGTGATGGGGAAACATTAAATTAAAAGAACTCTTTTCAAGTAAAAACACATTTCAAGGAAATGTGCAGCTCTCCCATGCAAAACATGGATCATTTATCTCGCAGCCATAGTAATATGAATCCAAGCTATTGCCTGACTCATAATTTTATTATCTATACATCCTGATATTTCTTCACTTTTAATAGTCTAATATGGGGTCATCTTTTTTACCTTCCTTTGGGAAAAAAATAGGAGTTTTCACTCAAAAAATTAAAAGTCCCAATTCCAAGAATTAAAAAATGGATATGTCTTTAGATATGTCCTCCCCCTACTAACTATTTATTTAATGGATTAAATAATTAGCTTCTTCTATCCTGTACATTTCCTTGCTTGTGCTGTTTCCTAATCCAGGTAATATTCATGGGTTTTTTTCCTGCATAATCTTCCTTTATCTTTATTGGATTTTAGTTTTGTCAAAATGTGAAGCTCTCTCTTCATCCATAATCAATAACCTTTTTAGCAAGTTACTTAGTTGTTTGATTCCTTGGGGGGGGGGATTGCTTATTTAAATCTTTTTAAGTCTCTAACGAAGTAATATGAGTTTATACAGTTGATGAATAATATGCAGTTTCTAGATTTGGCTGAACTACAGTTCCCAACAATAGATTTCGCAGCATAGTCACCCAGTTCATTTGAAGGAAGTGGCTAAGTTAGAATGATACTATCATCCTACATTAGAGTGCAAAGCACTAAGCAATCCGTTTAGGAATTTCTAGATATTTGTGTTTTGATTGCTCTATATCATACAGTGTTCGTTGAGGTGTATCAACTGAATATTGCCATTTCCAGATGTGATTTAAGTGTGTATTTTGACTTCTTCCTTCCTGTTGCTTTTCCTATTAGATTGGCGACCTGTGTGTCAAGGACCAGTTGTTTGGTGAAGCCACCAAGGAGCCTGGCATCACTTTTATTGCTGCAAAGTTTGATGGCATTCTTGGCATGGCATACCCCAAGATTTCTGTGGATAAAGTAGCACCTTTCTTTGATAATGTAATAAAACAGGGATTATTGGAAAAGAACATATTTTCCTTTTATCTAAACAGGTGAGTCTCAATCTTTTCTAATTTTATGTCCACCCTTGCTATATATCCAGTTTTTACAGCATAAGCTGGAGACCCATCCATTTTCAAAGCAATTGCCTCATTGTTTATTAGATTAGATTTATTAGATTTTGTCAATAGATATGAATCAAGATATACTTAGGAGACCATGCCCATTTTACGTACAGTTTTAAACAACACGGTCTTTCTACAAAGATGCAGATTTGGAACTTTTTGAAGGCTCTTGAACTATCAGAGCACACTCCCAATTATATAAATAATAAATGCCCAAACAGATAACTCTTGTCTTTGAAGCAGGTTCTTCCGAATTCAGTTTGGACTTACGAGTGAGAGTTGTTAGGATTTCAAAGTTGTTGAAAGAGCCGAGGTGGCGCAGTGGTTAAATGCAGCACTGCAGGCTACTTCAGCTGACTGCAGTTCTGCAGTTCGGCTGTTCAAATCTCACCAGCTCAAGGTTGACTCAGCCTTCCATCCTTCCGAGGTGGGTAAAATGAGGACCCGGATTGGGGGCAATATGCTGACTCTGTAAACCGCTTAGAGAGGGCTGAAAGCCCTATGAAGCAGTATATAAGTCTAACTGCTATTGCTATCCTTGAAGGAACATTCAAGTTATATTTAATTATGTTGCTTTGCTAAGATCCTGTGAAAGTATGTCAGATCCTACACAATCTGTAAACCTTTTGGTCTGCTTGTGTTCTTTATTCTTCATTGTTTCTGTAAATTCAGTATAGTGGCTCAGAGGCTACCTCCTTGTTTGAACTGATTTTTCTTTCTTTCTGCACTTGTGTATTGTCTCTTCAAGGGATCCAAAAGGCCAAACTGGAGGGGAATTGCTTTTGGGAGGAACAGATTCCCAGTATTATTCTGGAGACTTCAGTTGGGTGAACGTAACTCGTAAAGCTTATTGGCAAGTCCATATGGATAAGTAAGTTTGCTTTGCTTTGAATATCCTGTATACCTAGTTGTATTTATTTATTTATTTATTTATTTATTTATTTATTTATTTATTTATTTATTTATTTATTTATTTATTTATTTACAATATTTATAGAGCCACCCATGTTATAACCAATTCTGGGGATCTCCTAATTAAACAATGTCTGTAGCTCACTAGCTTATGGTTTTAGATAAGTCTAAACCATTCTATACCAGAATGTTGCCTTATGGCATATAACATTTAGAAACATAGATGGCAATGACTAAAAAGGGTGGTTCTTTTTAGACTTAACTTGCTGCAGAAAGAGAATTGGGGTGGAAAGGAGGAAGAATGGTTTTAAATGTCTCATCCTCCTGAAAGGTATCTTCACTGTGGTATAATAGTGTAACTTCCACAGACTTCAGTTTGTTGCTGCATATTATGCTTGTTACGTACAGGGAAGAATATGTGTTAAATTTGTTTCTGTCATCCTGTTTCTTATTCCTACCCACATCCCTATACTATTAGAAACAAGAAATGAGAAATATTTTGATCTCTTAGTGTATTGATTGATGGCTGCTTTGTCTGAATGCCAAGTTTCTAGGAATTCCCTAGTGGTTTTGGATTTGGTTGGGAAAGAGTGGTGATTTTTCAGGACCTGCAACTAAGTTCTGAGATGAAACTTAACACTGGTGCTCAAGTCTCAAAGCAGAGATTTTAATGCATTGTCTAGAAGCGCTCCCACACAGAAACCAAAAGTATGGATCTAGTATATAGATAACATCATCATAGTTAAAAAGGTGCATGAGACAATCAACAATATCTTTAAAGAAATAAAGTTCACAGGGGAAAAAGAAAATAACTCCCCTTCCTGGGTATCCTCATCGGGAGAGAAAACAGTAACAAACTAATGCAATTCTATCCCAAAACAACCCACATTAACCAAGAGCTCCATTACCAAAATTAAGAGTCCAATTTCCCACAAGAGTTGCTGTGTGAGAACATTATTCCGATGGACACAAACACACTGCAACAACTTGGAACATCAGAAAAAAGACTGCCTATATAATACCTTCCAACAGAATGGTTACCCACACAACTTTTATCGAAAAGTGCCTTGCCAGTCCTATAGCACAACTAGGATAAGCTGTGAAAATGATAATACCATACATGAAAAACATCTTACAAACAGCTAACATACTATTACAACCATGGTACATCTCTTAGCAGCCAAACCAATTAAAGCCTTCCTAAACATTTTAAGCAGGCCAAAAGACCCAAGTGGGCCCAAGAACAACAACAAAAAAGTCATTTACAACATACAGTGTAAGTACTATAACAACTATGTATGACAGGCAGACAGAACATTAGCAGCGTGCATCCATGAACACCAACTAGCAGTCAGAAGACACAATGAAAACTCATTTATTTCACAACATATAGAAAGACTCAAACACAATCTCAACTGGAAAACTTTTAGCATCTTAGACCAAGCCAAATGCAAAAATACTAGGGTATTCCTAGAAGCCTGGCATTCAGATAAATCGGCCATCAATAGATACATAGAGTTAAACCATATTTACACACCATTCAAAAGATAATAAAAAACAAAACAAAAATTCCAGAACACATCCTCTCCAGCAACCAACACCTAGATAAGCAGGGATTAACAGCAGACAGTCAAACAGAAACCAAAAACTTTATCAAAGAACCTCCAAAAAGAAAACACCCACCAACACTGGTAGGAGTGGTATATAAACAGGGAGCAAACTAAACACCTACTCACACTAATGTTGTCACATAATTGGATAATGAAACATCTACAAACAAACAATCTCAGAGCACCGAAGACTCCATGGTTTAACTGTGAGTTACATATATTATGTTGGAACATGTGTAAAAGCTTGTTTCATATAACTCTAATAAATTTCCAGTAGTAATTGTATTCAATGTAACTGTGCAAGGATTTGATTTTATGTTCCTGGGTTCTTAAGAAGAAAAAAAAACTGAGATCTATCTTTCCTTCCAGGATTGATGTTGCCAATGGCCTTACTGTGTGCCCAGATGGCTGTGAAGCTATAGTAGACACAGGAACATCACTTATTACAGGTCCAACTAAGGAAATTAAAGAGTTGCAGAAAGCCATTGGAGCCAAGCCAATCATTAAAGGACAGGTAAATTCAGACAGCAATTGGGGTATTGTGATACTGCAGATGTTGGACTTACTAATTTGTGTGTTTGCTTATTTATTTGGGTCTAATCTCACTTCAGTCTGAACTTGATGCTAAGCATTCATCTTCAATTAATGAAATGTTGTTATTTATACATTGGCTTAAATTTAGGTCAGGTTCAGATACATCTACTTCGTGTTGACGCCATGAAAAGATAGCTTTCTTTCTAGTTCAAAGTTCTACTATCTTGAATAATTTATTTGAGATTTTTGTAATTTGCTTCCCATGCCAAAATATGGAGTCCTAGCCATAATAAATTTTCCTCCATGTTACTAATGTTTAATAAAAAAAACTAGAACTAGTGCAATTCTTCAGGTCAGAATGTAATAGCTGCTCAATTTCTGTTCTGCATATAATATTAGAAGACACATAATTCCTTATTTTCTGGATAAAAAGGCTTCTTTGCTGAGATGTTAATTAACCTTCAAGTAGAAATAATAAATACTGAATAAAAATCTTTGAATTTAGTGAAATCATCAACCGTCAGTCCCTCATAATGACAACAAAAAAGCCAGATTTCGTTTTAGGAATTTAAAAAAAAACCAAAATAAAACTACTAGTATAACCTTACAGACAAATTGTAAGACACATTTGAATATTGAAAATAGTTGTGATCTACCCTCCATGAAATGGTTCACAGAGATTTAAAAATGGAGGAAAAGGCATTCAAAATAAATCAACTCACGTTACAGGAAGCAATGAAATGAATGATAGTAGTCCTTTGGAACCACATTTTTTTAAACCAGAATTTGATTTCTAATGTCTTTAATTTGAGTTGGTGAGTTGGTCTCCTCAATGGCTAAGTTATCTACTCTTGAGTCTGATATGTTGTCCCTCAAGATGTCTTCCAGCTGGGAAGCATGATATCTTCCCATACTTTAATAGTATATGAGTGCTCTAACCTGCCCCCCCACCCCCCAAAAAAAGCTTTCAGGCCCCAGGGACCGATTTAATGGAGGGCGGTTTTTCCACAGGTCAAGCAGGCATGGTTTCATCCACTCCTGGATCCTGCATGTGCACAGATAGGGTTTTGCTCGTGTGTGCAGCCCAGTTCCTGGTGGGCCACGGACTGTTAGTTCACAGCCTGGGAGTTCGGGACCCCTGCTCTAAGCCTTTCTCTGTATTGCAGCCTCTGCTAGAAAAGCTATTCTGGGTTGGCCCTTACTGTTCAATCCATGCCATAGTTGCTACCAAGTAACAGCAGAGATGATCCCCTTGGGTGAAAGGTTGCATTTCTCAAACTTCCTTTCTCAGAAGCTTCTTTGGGACTCCTTTCTTGCTGTGGTTGCTGCTTGGCAACTATTGCAGTTGTCACTTATTTTATGGAGAAAGGCATTATGTCCCTTTTAACTCTGGCACATGAGGGAGGGAGGATCTCCATTGCTTATGCAAGAACCCTGAGGAAAAATAATAAAAAAAGAATATATTCTGTAATGCCGCCTTCTCAGCCTCTAGTGTGATTCATCTGATTGGGGAAATCAGTTTTCCCTTCTTTGGAGATCAATCTTACATGCAGTAGATAAAAATTATTTAAAAAAAGAAAAAAGGAGAAATTAAAAGTTCTTTTGTTCATTTAAGTAATCACAGGTTTTAAAGCCTTTAATGGCAAAGAAGATGAAAATACTGAGTTGTCCAAAAACCGCATCTGAAAAAGACCTGCCATAGAAAAAGTATAAATAACAATATAAGATTCTTGGCAGATACAAGATGATAGATCTCTTAATAGAGAAGATATTGTGTGTTGAATTAAGAGGTGCCAAGCTGCATAAAACACATAATTTACTTGAGTAACTATAGAGAACATAAATATCAGGGACAGTATATGACAGAGACAATAGAGTTAACCATGCAGTAAAATAAAGCATAAACTCTTAATTTAGATTTCTAACTAATCTGGCTCGTTTGCTTCTTTGAAACAAATGGATTTACTGAAGCAAAGATTTATCTTTGCTTCCTCTGGATTTCACAGATTCTTGAAGCATTACAACCTTTAATCAAAGGATCAGGAACAATATTACTTTAGATCCTTTCTTGTTCATATCCAATTTTTCAGTGGATGTTAGAAAACAAATCATCTCTCTTCAGAAGGGAAGGAATTAGAGGGGACTACTTTGTCTATGTACTAATCTCTATGCCATAATCAGAAATATTCTGCTTGAGACAGATTGATTCCCCCTTTGGGAAGTACACTATATTGCCAAAAGTATTCACTCACCCATCCAAATAATTAGAATTAGGTGTTCCAATCACTTCCATGGCCACAGCAATGTTCTCTCTAAGCTGCATGCCTGCGCGGCTGCGCAGGTAACAAGAAAACACTGCGCACAAGTTTCAAACTGCAGCGCAGTGTTTCTTAATGTCTTTAAATGTGACTGAAAATATCTCCCCTCCCTCCCTTCTCTCTCTGCACCGAACTCTCTCCTCCATCTGGTGATTGATGAAATCAAGGAGACCGATGACGTTGCAGAAGGGAGACTTCCCATTGGTCCTCTGGGGCTTCGTCGGTTCCTGGGAAAACAGGATTCGCTGGTTGTAGCCTGTGTTTCTCTGCACATCCGAGGTTTCTCAGGCTGAAGCCCCATTCTGGGCACGGCAGTTTTTCTCCCTTTGGTTTGGGGAGAGAGGGAAGCAGCGTGAAGTTGGACAGCCTGAGCCAAAGGGGTCCACGGGATCTTGAGACTTGATTTTTGAGCAGTACCAATCCATTCCACTCTTTCTTTTCCCTTTCTGTCATTCTTCTATCTTCCTTTCCTTTTTCTTTTTCTTTTCCTTTTCTTTTCCTTTCCTTCTTTTCCATTTGCTTTCCTTTCTCTTTTCCTTTCCTTCTTTTCATTTTCTTTCCTTTTTCCTTTCCTTTTCTTTCCCATTTCCTTTCCCTCCCCCTCCCTTCCCTCCTGGGGGTCTGACAGATAAGGAGGGGACCATTTTCCTTCTTGCCCCCCTCCCCAACATCTGCTCTGATGGCAATTATGGCTAAAAAAAAATCAGGTGCTCAGGCATGAAAATGTGCGGCTCAAACACTATACTTTTACACACACTCTGAAAAAAAATTAGAGGGAACATTGGGCCACAGGTGTATAAAATCAAATACCTAGGCATGCAGACTGTTTTTACAAACATTTGTGAAATAATGGGTCGCTCTCAGGAGCTCAGTGAATTCCAGCTGTGATAGTATGCCACCTGTGCAACAAATCCAGTCGTGAAATTTCCTCGCTCCTAAATATTCCACAGTCAACTGTCAGCTGCATTATAAGAAAGTGGAAGTGTTTGGAAATGATAGCAACTCAGCCATGAAGTGGTAGGCCACGTAAACTCGTCCAACATCAGTGCGTGACCTCACAAATGTGCTTCTGGAAGAATGGTACAAAAATTCCCATAAAAACACTCCTGAACCTTGTGGACAGCCTTCCCAGAAGAGTTGAAGTTTTTATAGCTGCAAAGGGTGGACCGACGTCATATTGAACCCTAAGGCTTAGGAATGGGATGTCACAGTAAGTTCATATGCGAGTAAAGGCAGGTGAGCGAATACTTTTGGCAATATAGTGTAGCTGCTAATCTTATGAATGCCAGTTATGAGTGATAAGAGTGGATACGCAAAGACTGAAGAAATGAAAATGAAAATTCATGCTGTACATGGGGCTGCCCTTGGAGAAGACTTGGAAGCTTCAAGTAGTCCAGAATGAAGTGACATTAGCAATAATAGGATGTTTCAGTATACCCATTGCTCTGCAAGCTGTGCTATTTGCTAGTAAGCATCCGGGTGCACTTCAAGGTGCTGTTATTAACTATAAAGTCCTTCATGGCTTAGGGCCAGGATGACGAGCCTATGGCATGCATACCCAAAGTGGCACGCAGAGCTATGTCGCCTGACATAGCATTGCCCATGAGGATGCCAGCATTGCCCATGAGGATGTATTTGTCCAGGTGCATAGGATTGTCTTTTTATTGTTTTTCTATAATGGTTTCTTGTTTATTGTTAATTCTGCCTAAGGTATACTAGACTCTGAAAGTGGGTCTTAAGTGAAAACAAGGTACATTGAACAAATATTTGTGAACCTCTAGCCATTTGTTTCTTAGGCAGCCTTCCTCAACCTGGTGGTTCCCAAATTAATTTAATTATAATTCCTACCATTCTCAGCAGCATTACAATGAAGGTTTTATTTACATCTAAGGGTGACCATTTTGGAGAAGGCCATCTTAACTACTGGCTTCTATCACCTCTCAGGAAAGGAGATGATTTTTCTCCACTCTTAAAAGTCCAGTGTTGTCCACAGCAGGTTCTTACTCTTCTCTGTTGTTTTGTTTGCAGTACATGCTCCAATGTGATAAGCTATCTACACTTCCCACTGTGTCTCTCGTGCTGGGAGGGCAATCTTATGTTCTTACTGCAGATCAGTATGCCTTAAAAGTAAGTTCCATGACACTGTTATTTTTTCTCTCTCTCAATGCTTACTAGCTTATTTTAGGCATATTTTCTACCCTATGTAGCTGCTGATAGTTCTTTTGGACATCTATTGAATTGCCTCTGCACATTTAAGAAGATAGTAGGCTCTAGAAAGTACAATGGACTAATCTCAAGTGTGGTTATACACTGAGATAAGTCAGAAGTAATGTTGAACAAATAGTACATAAGAGTTTGTAAATAGATCTAGAAGAATTTTAACTGCATATTATCTTGTATTAGTTGAGAAATCTGTAGTAAGCAGTAAGAAAATGTTGTGGATTGAAAAATTAAAATAGTGTTTTCAATCCTTGAAATACAGGAACAAAAATATGACTTTTCCTTAAAAACTCTTGACACAGTTATTAAGAAAAAACAATGTCCCAAAGCTGCTTTTTCCAAAATGCAACTGGACTTTCTTGTGTTTTTTTCCTTTGAGAATGTTTCACTTTTCATCCAAGAACTGAACTGAAGAAGCTTCTTGGATAAGACGCAAAACATTTTCAAAGGAAAAAACCAAGGAAGTCCAGTTGCCTTTTGGAAAAAGCAAGTTTGAAACAACCATGACCTGGATGATTGAGAATCTCCATAGACATTATTAGCCATACCCTTACTGGGATTTGAACCTGGGCTATATTACATACTAGGCAGAAATCTTAGCCATTAGGCCACAGGCTCTTATCCATTATCAGCAAAGCCAGGGTGAAAGGTATCTATTAGATTTTTTACAACCCCTGGTAAGCCCCAATTATGGGAGGAAGCTAACTGCTTCCATCATCTGTCAATCGGCTCGTCACAAGAGTCCATCACGACAGAAACCCAATATTTTTACTGTTGCCTTTGTTATATTTGTGTTTTTTTTGGTTTTTTTTTTTAATTTATTTATTTATTTATCAGCACAAATTTAAAACACACACACACACACACACACACACACACACACACACACATTGTAAAGCTTTAAATTCAAATTGTTTAAATTTTACCATATAAAACAAATTACCTTATTATTTGTTTTACTTTTTCCTCTCCTATAGGTTACTGTTCAAGGAGAAACTCTTTGTTTGAGTGGATTTTCAGGCTTGGATGTCCCACCACCTGGTGGGCCTCTTTGGATTCTTGGTGATGTTTTCATTGGGCCCTATTACACAGTATTTGATCGAGATAATGACTCCGTCGGTTTTGCAAAGAGTACTGGCAACGTGTAAAAGCAATTAGTCATTGCCTTCCACAGTCTCAATACAAATGCACTCCCAAGCACATTGTGCTTTGCTTTTATATTGTGACTGATTTCATTCAGAACAAAATCAAGAAAGTAGAAATGAGAGGAAATGTTTTTAAATTTAAAAAATGACTACGATCTCCCAAAATTTATTTGTCATCTTTCTGATAACATACCATATAAAGGCTCTAATAAATTTACAAATTTTGGAGGATCCTAATATTGTATGTACTCTTCATATTTCTGGTTCTTAGAAGCATGAGCCTTTCATATGTTTTCGAGCGCAAGTTGTCTTGTGTAAGCAACTTTGTTTTCTGCTCACTCTCTCCCAAATTATTTATGTTTTTGGATACAATTTCCTAGCAACTCTCCCATCATATATGCAAATATATATGCACACATATGTACATACATATCATATATGTATGTACATATGTATTTATATTGCAGTTGATCATTGAAAAATTCTTAACACATTTTATAAAACATGGTTAAGGTTAGTAATGAATACTTTGGAAATAGCCATTGTAATGGAAAAGGTAAAGTGAAAGTAAAGATAAATTTTAAATGGCCATTTAGTCTAGGTTTCCCCAACTCAGGTAGTATTCCTGTGAATATTTTGTTCTTCCGTTTTCCAAACCTTTTGTAATTCCTAGTTTCTTTTTGAGTTATGAGAACAGAGTTATCTGACTTTTCCCAAAAAGTATTTCACATAAAAGTTTATGAAATGTTTTTTGGCTCAATTTATGAGACATTTTGACTCAAGTTAATTTTGAAGAAGTTTTTAATCTTTATCACTAATGTGCAATACAAGTTTTATTTAGAGAGGTTGACTCTACCATTGCATTCTGTTGTGAAGAAAAATATTGTAAGCAACTCAGAAAAATATGTTCAACTCTGAGGAATTTAATCTGGGGATGGGGATTGAAATTCTGTTAATACCTCTATATATCCAAATTCTTTTTGCATAGATTTCTATATCTGGTGATTCAGAAAAGGAATAGTTTTTTCACTGGGTTTTGTTTTGAGCCTAAGAAGTCATATGATCAACTATTATAGAGTGAATGAGACTTGATAGATTACAGAGCTGGGCCACTGTTAATGCTAGGCTAATTCATTTGAGATGTTTCATAATACTTGAGCCCAATCACAAGGCTATGAGAAGCCATGGACAATGGAACAATAGATTAAGATTAAAACAGGTTTGTTTCAGGTAAAGCCAATAGCACCCTGGTCTTGTATAAGGGTCTTAAAGATTCTTAAAGATTTATGCAAATGTGGGATTGAATGACACCTCCATAATAAAATATATGAGACACTCAAAACTAATCAGCACTGATTGATAGACTGGCAGTGTTTCACATTGCAGCTTAATGTTGGATGTGTAAAAGTCTTTCCACTGCCATTTCCAAAATTTGGACCATACAGATTATGATATTGGAAGTCTAAGCCATTGTGTCAAGTAGGAGAAAGCTGCTATTTAGCAGATCCCACATTCGCGAGAAGAATAAAGTCCACCACATCTTATTGGAAATCGTCTTAGTAAATTTGACATGCAAATCACACTGCTGGATTAGCAATTCGCTGTCATTCCCCTGATGGCTTGGAACATTCTCTTGCTTGTTTTCTCTTAATTTGCGAAATGCTGTTATGTTCTTGCCTGTTCAAAAGATACAATCTGTTTCATAGCTGTTCTCTTTTCAACTAGTAATCAAATAAATTAAAAATAAAAAGTTTCCATTGCCATATACTATCATGTCATTCTTTAAAAAGTAGTCTGAAGAAACTTTAAAGGAAATACATGATTTGGTGCGAACATTGGTCTGATTCATATTAATATTGTATATACTTAGTTGTTGTTTTATCATGACATATGAACCCTTTCCCAGAAAAAAAAAATGAAACAATTTTTTTTTGTTTTATGAAACCTGCTTATTCCAAGCTTGCCTTATTGCAGTGAACTCAGAATTCTGATTTAATATTTTTTTTTCCTGATCTAACCTTTTTTTTTTGATACTGGGACAAACAAAGGTTAAAAAATACCCTGATAAATTGACTGAACAAGCCACAATTATTTTGTTTATTACAGACTCTTGCTTTTTTCAAACTATGATTAGATTGTGCTGCTCAGTCCTAAGCATAAAATTAATCTTAAGCATTTTTAAATGAAAGTCCTACTAATAAAAGGAAGGTTAAATAGGTAATTTACATGTGGAGAAATGAAAGGAGCAAAATTCATTCTTAACCAACCAAGACATTTGCCCAACAAGGGAAGTTTTATTACAATAAACATTCATTAATGTCTTTGTGATTTAGTGTCTTGTGTGATCTCAACCACTTTGTGTCAACAAAATCTGCAAGACTCCTGGCAGTTCATATCAGGAAAGAAATATAAACCAAGTGGGATTTAAGAAAATAAGTTATATAAGTTATTCTGCTTTGACTGCAGATTTTTATTCCTATCCACATCTATGAATCTCCCATTGCATTCCGGAAACACTATTTTGACAATTTTATTTTCTACTTAGATTGAAAAAATACCAAATTGATGACGTATTAAAATGCAATATAGTGTATTTCTATTACAAATAATATTTTGAAACTGACATTACTCCTAATTGTTCAAAATTGTTCAAAAGTCAAATAATTATTTTATGAATATTAGATGAAAAACTAATTGAACAGATTCAAAGTCACCTTTATAAGCAAGAACATTTTTGTTTTATCACCTAGTGAATATATTTTACTGTTTAACTCTTCATTTTATATATTATTAGTGTATTGTGATAAGAAAATAAAATGCAATTTAAATATGTCTAGATTATTCTACTTATTATAGTGGATGCTACTTCCCTTATTATTCATTATAACATGGTATTTTTTTTCTACTAACTTTTGTAAAAACTACATTCTTAACAATTTAGAAGCTAAAATAAGATTATGCCCTCTAGGAGGATGGACTTAAGATATTGTGGGAAGAGCTCTTTGGTTTTGTTGTAGATACCTTTTCATACACCAACTAGATATTCCCCTTGCTATAACAGTACACATCTGCTGAAATCATCTTTTTTTTCCCTACTTCCTGTTGATCAGAGCACTTTTTGCTGTGTTTCATTATTTATCAACAGAGTGGAGTGCAAAGACAGTCTGTTGAATCCAATGTATCTGGCTACATTTATTAGAGAACTCATCGAGATCACCTTTGCCTAACATAAAACTTTCAAGTTCTTCAGAACTTATTTTCATCCAAGGCAGTGAAGAAGACCACACGCCTTCAATAAAAGTGTAAACAATGGAGGGGAGCTGTTGATATTCAGGCAATGGCTGCCTATGCGTGCGCGCTGATACAGCCTGGAGCCAATATTGATCCGATTCCTAGCCTGGTACCCTGACCGGAGCACGACGAGCGCTTCTTTCCCTTTGGAGCCCTGTTCTCTCCCCGCCTCACTTCGAGCTTCTTCCACCCCCACTCTCCAAACCCCTCACTAAAGAGATCGGAAGCGGCTAATCCTTTTTTTCAGTGTTACTAAGACACGCGTGGCGTGATTGCAATGAGGGCAAGCTCAGGTTGACCCCATCGCCTTTCGTCAGTTTTCAAAGCCCTCAAAAATAGACGCCAAAAAGCCCGGTCACGGAGATGCCTGCGCTGTTACATGGCAGGTGCGGGAAGGTTGCGTTTCCAGCAGGTAGCGGGTTTTTTTGGGGTGGGGGAATTGACAACTGTGGAATTCCCCCCCCCCCAAAAAAAAAGCTTGTGTGTGCGTGAGAGAGACAGAACACGCGCGTATTGCGCGCTTGGAGTCGAGAACAGCGGAAGAAAAAAAAAGATAAACCCCGCGCACTCGTGGAAGTAGCGGGCTTGGCGAGGCGAGAAAGGGAAATTGAGTGCCCGCGGGGTCTTTAGAAACGGGTGCGCGCACGCCTTGCCCGGCTTGGATTGAAGCCGAGAGGGACCGTTTGACCTCTTTCCCCGCCCGCCCGCCCCTCCTTTCCCTCCCGCGGCGCCTCCGCGAACTCCAGTTGCTAAAGAAGAGACCGCGGCAGTGTTGAGCTGGGGATGCAGCACAACTGCCCGCCTCCCTCCCTCCCCGTAAGTATCCGCTCTCGCCCTGCTCTACGGATGGACGGAGGGACGGGCTCCGGTGCCGGTGGATCTACGGGCAGGCTCCATTTCGTAATTGCAAAGCCGATGGGATAGGGAGAGGAGCCGGCGAGAGAAGGCGCGCTTCTTTCACTCTTACACATCTCCCCCCCCCCGCCCCGGCTTTTTTCCCCCTTCCTCCTCCTCTTCCTCCTTTCTTCCTCGCCACCCCCGACCGCGCGGCGACGCCATCCAAAGGGGGGAAAAAACTGCTGACAGGTGAAGAAGGGGGAGGAAGGGAAAAGTCAAGCAGAAATGTAGCCCGAGATGAAAACGCTCAGTAAAATAGGCAGAGAGCGAGCGGAGGAAAGAAAGCCTAGGAGGCCGGGCTTTTCTGTCGCAGCTTGTGCAGTCGGTTCCAGGAACAGTCTGGCTTTCGTCGCCCCATCCGGCCGGGGCTGCTGCTTCGATCCTGGTGCCGACGCGGGACGGGAAAGCCCCGCGGAAGAGATGGGCAAAGAGTGGATGAGAAGGGGTTGGAGGGAGAGATGCGGGGCGGGGATGGGGAGGGGGGACGAGAACTAGAGTCTCGTGGCAGGGAGAGAGTCCTTTTCACCCTGAGTCCACACACACACACACACACTCTCTCTCTCCTCTTTTGGAAGTCGCCTTCCCTTGCCCGGTTTCTGGAATGGGGAGGATGATGAATCAAAACCCTCAGTTGTGTTTACACAAGTGACCGAGGAAAGCATTGCTGTTGTTTTTTGCCCGATCCGACTGCAAAGGACTTTAACGGGGGGAAATGGAACAGGAAACCAAACCCAGCAGATGGGGAGAGAAAGAGAGGGCTGGCTGGGAGAAGGCATGTGACGATGTGTCAAGCTCTTTGCCTTTCCCAGGGAATTAATGAACTCCGAGGCTGTTTTGTGTGGGAAGCAGGAGAGGGCAAGCCAAGCCTACTGCGGAGCTGGGACACCCAGCTGCAGGGAATCCAGGAACTGTTACACTGCTGCATACATTAATGACTGCTCTTGTCTGCTAGAGAATACTCCCTTTGTGGTACATGTGTTTAAACAGGCTCCTCTCTTTTCTCTTTTCTCCTTGCCTGGGAATCCCTCTTTTTCTTCCTCCTTTCTCTTGCCTTTTCCACTGCCTCTTTTCTGTTTCTGATTTCCTGAATCCCGGTATTTTGTTTTTGACGCTCACATCCTTTTCCCTTCCTGACCCTCCCCACTTTCTCCATCGCTGTCTTTCTCAGGGGAACGGACTTTCCTTGGATATAGTTGTGTAAACTGGGGGTTGCCATCACGGAGAGGCCACAGGAACCCCCCTTGGGCCCTCCATGTCCCCTTGATGGGGCTTTCTGGACTCGAAGACCCCCTCATGTACCCCAGCAGGGGTGCTTCGCTTGCATCTCCAAGACGCCCCCCATACAGCAAGGGTCCCCGGTGCTGTCTCCTTCTTCTGCTGTGTGCCTGATGGAGAACAAGACCTGCAAAGGGGACAGCCTGAGACCACCGGTGCAATGCAAACACTCAGTAGAGAAGAAAACGATGACTAATCCCACTGCTGTAATTGAAATCTACCCAGACACCACTGAAGTGAATGATTATTATCTCTGGTCCATCTTCAACTTTGTATACCTCAATTTCTGCTGTTTGGGCTTCATTGCCTTGGCATATTCTCTGAAAGTAAGTATGAATCTCAGTCCTGCATGATTAAACTTGTTGGGTTCAGGCCTGTAGTTGGAGTTAAGTCTGTGTTCATTTAACAAGAACAACTAATTGTTGCTAATTTACTCAAGTTTGGAAATGAGAACTGATTTCAAGGAGGAGGAAGTATCTTAAGATGGACATTCTCTAATAGAAATTATTTGTGAATTCAGGTCTGTGTTACAGAAATACTGTGAAAAGGAGTGCTGTTGATTTTTTTTGGTGGGGGGAGGAGATAACCTGGAAGCATTCTCATAAATGAAATAATATACCTTCTAGATGGTTTCAATAATAAATTAAATTGTTCATTGCAATTTAATTACTTCTTTCAGTTTCCTGACAAACCAGGAAGATGAATTAATTTTATAACGGTTGGATTGTAATCATTAGAACAAGTTGGGTGGTTAGAATTTAAGAATATATGTCCTAGTAGGATACAGTTTCTTCATGCCATTGTTATCATGCTACCACCATCAGAAACCTTTTTTTTATATTCTAATAGCAATCCTTTCATCAGTTTACATATTTTATTTATCTTTATACTAAACATGTAGAATAGATTAATATTTTCATAACAAAACGATAGCTTTCAAGAGAATCCACATTACTAGAGAGATTTTGCCTTAGGGCTTGGGATTTTCATTAACTCTCCTTGTTTATAAAGCATTGGAGAAGTTGATTCATATAATTACACAATGCCCCATCTAGCAATGGATCCATCTTAATTGGTAGCAGCTGCCTAGAACATCTCTCAAGAATTCAGGAATGGAACATAGATCTTCTGGTTGTAAAACATTTCATGCTCTGCCACTATTCCTCTTCAGTATTTCCAAACTTTCACTGGATATGTAGACAAAATAATTCTCATCTTAAAAGGCAGGAATATTGCAGGTTCTATACATTCTAATCATTTTGATTTTGGTTATCCAATGAAATGTTTTGAATTTAGTATTCTAATGGGAAAATGAGCTTAAGATTAGGGCTGCCACCTTGTGTTTAAAAACATTTGGAAGTCTATTAGATGGCAGCAGACAAATTCAGAAAATGCCAGCCCATTGCTATTGTCTAGTGGTCATCCAGAGTTCTTCAGTACAGATCTGATAGTCCTACAGAATCAATCATTGGATTCTAATCTTTAGGGAGAAACCTTTTTGTTTCTAGAATATGAGTGGCTACGGATGCAAAGGATCCTTTGAGGCAAAAGAGGAGCTGCAAATAATGAGCAAAGATTTGTACTTCATGAACAAAGATTTGTACTTGTCAGCTTCTAAGACTGCCTTTTGGAGGACCTCTAAACCTCTTATAAGACCATGCTGCTCCCTCCATATACTACCTTCTTCCTTGGGAAAATTAGAATAGGAAGGGGTGAACAGCACAGCTGCTACTACTCATATCACCCAGGCAAAGAAGAAGCAGGCAGTCCCTGGGACTCATAAATGGCAAGGTCAGAAACAGAGACCTTCTAGCAAAACTCCTAGCTAGAATAATGGAAGCTATAGGAGAGGGTAGAAGTATGGATATGACATGTATTATGGATCAGAAAAGTAGATCTGGAACAGTTTTGTTTAAAAATGGGAAATCAACAACATGCACTCATTTAAAGAGTTCATTTAAAGATAACCTGGAGACTGTTACATAGGTATGAAAACTCCTGCTTATTTGGCCATTACAAAATTAGAGATGGTTTCATTAAGAGGGGGTGATCTGGCCACAGAGCTTCTCTATCTTGTATAATATTTTTAATGTAATATAACCCTCTAAACACAGCAAACCTGCTGTAATTATTTCTCATAACTGCAGGGGGAATATGAGACAGCTGGACTCCAGGAATTTCACTGCTGAGTGCAGCCAAAAAGCAAATTGTGATCATCTGTCAGTGATCACAGGATGGTAGCTCTCTCCCCTCCACATACTCCCCTCCCTTTTTTTTTACTCCTTTTTAATAAACTGGAATGAGGAGTTGAAAATGGCCTCAGAGAGGAATATATAATATGTTTCACAGGCAGCATGTATACTAATTTGGTGTAGCCCAGCATATATTTACGTATTTCATCCCAGAAACGGATCAATTAATTGCCTGTGTCCAGCAACTGTAAATTGTGCAAGAGGGCAGTGGGATCATTTCCAAGTTAACTCTGTCTCTTTAGCAGTACAAGCTGGTTACCCCAAACTTGAGTTCCTATGCTCCTCAATTTTTATTTTTATTTTGCTGGGGTGGGGTGAGGAGAGAGAAGCCCAATGATTGGCCTACATTCCTCAGTTGCATTAGTGTGATTAGTCTGATTTACTGTAAAGTAAAGAGATTTCAGGAAGTTGGGTGTGTTTAATATGCTGAGCCAACAGCTGTAGTGTACAGGCTTAGCATTCTTTTGCAGGTAACCCCATGATACATGGATTACAACCGGCATCCTTTGAAAACTGGCTTTGCATTCAGTCTAAGACATGTATGGCCTTTGAAAAATGCAGGAAAGTCGTTTTGATCATAAGGTCCCTTGCTCCCAGTGTAATATTGCAGCTCCTGTTTTTTGTATTATTACATGCCCTAACTCATGTTCCTTGTGTGACTGTGGCAGTCCTCTGTGGATAAATGGATCAATGCAATGCTCTTCTTATAGCAATAGAGAACAGTTGCAAATAGTCTGTTGTATCAAATTTGCAACTGTGAGCATTGAGGACAGAGTTGGATTTCCGTACAAATCCATCTTCTAGGCGGTGCACTGTCTTGGCTATTAAGTGATCGCTCTTGGTCACATAACCCACTGTGGTTCCACGTGATTTCTCATCAAACTATTTCAGGTTACATTCCTGTGTTTCATGCTGAACTTCACTAGTTTTGTGCCCATGCACTTGCCTTGGTTTTAGTGTTTTGGAGAACATATTAGGGTCTTAATTGAGCCAGGTTCAGTCTCGGAGCAAAGAGATCTCAGATTAATGGCTGCATTTGAAACGGAAATGTAGCAAACAAAGTATTGCTGCATTATCTAAGGTCATGCAATAATTACCCTGGGTCAATTACAAGTGCCTGCAGGCTGTCCGTGGGTTAAGAATGAGTTCTCTTCCCTAAATCTTTAACTCAAATTTGTATTTAAATTGGAACTCATACTTATAAATGGGTTGTCTATTAATAAAAATGGCAGATGGCATTCTCCTTCCTTGAGCTGACAAAGTGCTGAAGCTGCATGTTTTTAATATACGGCCTGTTTTCAGCAGTTCCTACAAGCGTTTCACGGCTTCAGTGCTTCATCAGCTTGAGGAAGGAGAATGCTGTCCACCTTTTTTTTTTGTAATAGGCAGCCTGTCATATCTAGGGGTTGTGCTGAAGTCAAATGTTCTTAACCTAGGGCTGTCTGTATATGATTCATTTTTACCTCTTTCTAAATCTCTGGACACACACAGTCCTAGGCACCTAACACAGGCATAGGTTTTTCCACCTGAGGTTTAGGCTCTATAGATCTTGCCTCACAGGTGGCAAATGTTCCTCTTATGTCATGTCCTTGCTCTTAATAAATTGTTTTTTATTCTCCTGGTTCTAAGCCAACTTATTGGTTGAAGGAAAAATGGGGGCAACAAGGGACAACCTTTGAAGCAAATTCTAATGTAAAATATTCTGCATTTATAATGCTTTCCATGCAAAAGTTAAAATTTTAAAACAGGATGGGAGCAGAATCTTTATAGAGTATATAAGAGCACACCAAAACAGGGAACTGTGTTAAGGGTGTTGGATAAATTTCTCTTTCTCCACCTACATCAGGTTTTTTCAAGCACTATCCCAAGTTATATCGCAAATCTAAGTAGCATGAAATTTTAAATAGGCATGGATCTGGTTCGTTAAGATGGATGGGTGACTATTAGAAACACTCTGAAAAGTGTAGATCAGACTGGAAAGTTGCAAAAGAAATCAAACAACTTCTGTACCATTATTAGGAAAACAATATGAGCATATCCAGGTGATCAACCGCTCATCTCCAGGACATTGCGGTAGACAGGAGGGAAGCTAATTGATAGTTCTTCTTTGTGACCTTTGCATACTGTACTAGGGGCTGTTCCTAATATCTTTGCCAGGGTTAGAAATCCGATTGCCTGGTAAAAGTGAAGATTTAAAGTCTGACAAATGTCTCTGCCCAAAGGGCTTGTAAGAACATTGAGTGAAAATAGTTTCATTCACATTACAATACTGTTAGCAAAGGGACCGTGAGACTAGGCAGAGGTATTGCATTTGTGGTCAGTGTGTTTATAAAAGTTGGCCTTATGATGAGTTGGCTAGGTTATTCAGCTACAGAATTTTTGAATAACCTAAATGATGGAAAAGCAAGATTTCATTTTGCTATAATCTAAAGCTTATCAGCATAGACACCTGAACAATTATTGTACCCCAAAAGGAGGGTTAGATTAAAAAAACAACCTAAGTAGTAGAAGATAATTTAATAGTTATTGGTAGATTTCTGGGGATGCAGAAATCTTGCAGTTGTTCAATACTATTTGGCTTCCTGTTATTTAGAAACAATAATAATCTCTCTTGTCCCAAAATATATGACAAAATATATGACGAATATAAGAAGCCGAAGAAGAGGACAACAAGAAATATATTTAGTGTGCAGGCTTTTGAATTTCATTCAATTACATCAAAACAAATTTGCAGATGCTGAATACGTGAGTTCTGATTATACTACTATTGCATCAGGCTTTTGATGATAAAGTTCTGGGTAATGGCAAAATAGATTTCATAAGCCTTAAATGAGTTTATCCATGTTTCAAAATATGATCAAAATATTCTAGAATTTTGATCCATTTTTGTGTATTCGGTATCATTTTTTTTCAAGGCATAGAATATGTTCTATAATCCTGTCCTTCACAGTATCTCTTAATTCTTCATTATCTTCCAATGGATAAGCAAATGAATACTAACAATTTAGTGCCAGCATGGCTGCTACTGAAAAGGGGACCAATATCCCTTTTATATTTGGTTAGGTTTTCTCAAGTGCAGCATCTGCTGCATGAAGAAAGGTGAAATGATGTGGCGAAGGTGAGATTAATTCTTCCATTTCCCTAATCCCTTTCCAATTTATAGATAAAAACGCTGCCACTTATTTTTCACCCAGAATTTGCTATTTCGGGGAGGGAGGAATTCTGTCCCTCATTGAAAAGAAGGATGGAAAAATGGGGTTTCATGTGGATATCTTTTGTAAGAAGAGTAGAAGATGCTGTACCCTGCCCTCAGTTGCCATTAAAAAAATAGCAGCAGTATCTTGATCAATACTGTGTGGCTCTCAATTGGCCCTGTTGATTTCCTACAAAGTAGAGCACAGGCAAGTAGAAGTCAATGTCACCATGTTGCCAGTCACATATCCACCATTACAGGTCCCACCAAGACCCATCAGAGAACACTTAATGAAGGATCTCATCAAACTGAAACTGATTCTGCCCCGAATGGTGTTCTCCAAGAAATATAACAACTGGGAGACATGGAATATTTGACAGTGTAAAATAGAAAATCAGAGTTTTTAAAATAAATAAACAAATGCCGTTGTGAGGAGGAGTTTGCTAAACATGTAGCAAATAGAAAAACAAATGTTTATGTTTGAGGAGACTGAATGTTAATGTGTTACGATGGAGGGGAGGAAGTATCTGAGAGTCGTCCTATATGTTCTGCAAGTTTTTTCTAAGCCTCTAAGTGGCTCTTAATAAAGTCTAGTTCTTTTATAGTAGAGAAAAGGAATTTTGTAGAAACTGAGGCATTCTGAAATGCCTCAGGGATAGCAATGAAGTTCTAGGTCTGAAGAATTCTCCTACAAATTAAATCCTGGTTTGAATACTAACATTTCTCATCTATTTTGGGACACATCTTCTTGTGTTCAAAACATGCACAAACAAGGACAGACGTCACATTTTGACACAATAGCCAAAGTCATATTTTAGCACCCCTGTGGTTTAGTTTATTTTCCTTTTTTTAAAAGGGAATTTCAAAGAGGTGCCAACTTGTATCTTCTATTTTTTTCATTGAGTGTTTGAGCATTATACTTAGAATTTTCAGCCCTGGACCGATTTTTATCTTTCTCAAAAATTTTCAACTTTTATAGTATGAATAACAGTAAATAATTTTAATTACATCAGCACTCAAATGTTGTCATATGTCACATCCAACTTTAGCAATGGATATGTTTGAAAAGCATAGAAAGAAAAAGTCCTAAAGGAATGAGGAAAGATTATGCGATTTTATACTTGTATTATGTATTTTGGAAGTCTTTTCAATTTTGACATCTCCTAAAAATTTGATGTCCTAGGCAACTGCCTGGATATCTAAGCTTAGTACCAAGTGTAGACATAAATACTTGTTGGAAGCAGGAGGCTTGGGGAGTTAATGCCATGAAAGTATGGCATTAACACTGCTTAAACCATTTAAGAGCGAAGCCGACAGAAAACTTTAAACATGCATAATCAGAAAGGAATTGAAAATGGACTGACTATAGATGGGAAATTTGGATATACTGTATGTATAAGAAGCCCCAAGGAAATTATCCAGAACTCAAGAAGAGATGCAAACCTTCAAATGGAACTTTGAAAAGGAAAAAGAAAGAAAGAAAATGCAGTGATATTTTTTTCATCCTAACCAAAACAATTATGAACATAAAGAAAATTTAGAACAAAAATTTATTTTTAAGGAAAAAAACAAGTCCAAAGGTACGCTACATTTTGAGGCAGAGGAACAAAGTAATTTTTGACTCCAATTTTGGTAAAGTTAGAAAGGTTGAAGAAGGCACCTTGCCATTTTGATTTAGTTAAATATCATTCAGATGTAAAACCTATTGGGAAAATGATATTAGAAATCCTCCTGGGAAAAATAGTGACCAAAACTTTTGCCATCATAACAGCTCTGAAAAAGTCAAAACATTGACTTAAGTTGACAAAGATAAATGGGTCATTAAGTCAGGTCCACCAAACCAGAGAAATATAGCTATTTGCATTTAAACACAATATAAGAAATGTTAGCAAGGACATGTGCTAGACTAGACAACTTTTGCATCTTTATAGCTGTCACTGTGATGGATTGTTAAGATCCATTATTACAACATTCTACATGGCATAGAGTTGGAAGATTTTTTTTATCAGTAATTTCTGCAGAAAGCCTTTAGGGCTCTTCTATCTTTAGGCTCTGATTTTATAGGAGAGGAAAAGTTGGGGAGAAAGCGGAAAATGCAAACATATCTTCAAAAATACAGAAAGAAACTGCGTGACAAAGGTTGAAGGCATAAAAACTTCAGGACAGAGAAAGGAGCATAGGAAATAGAATCACATGACAAGTATTGTATAGGAGGTGATAGTATCCATTTTGGAAAAAAATATCCTTTTTTCAAAATACTTGAGGTTATACAGACAAAATTGCAAAAATTGGTGCTATATCTGAGCATCACCTTCATTTAAAGATATTGGTTAAATGGTATAGAGAAATATTTTAGGCAATGCATCCTGATGGAAGGGCAGAGGCCAATGGTGCATTTTCATTTAAGTTCCTTCGAAGAGGTGAAAGGTTTTTATCAATTGAAAGCTATATTTTGAACTGTAATGTTCAAAATTCAAACTGTAATGTATTCTGTTAGGTAAGCTCCCCGTTGGGAGAGCGAGTGCATACAGAGAAGCGTTGTGGGAGTTGTGTAGGAGAACACACAAACCAGCATACAGAGACACTGCAGTTTAAATAGGCTTTTACTTTCGTGGAAATAGAGGTATCAGAGTCCATCAAACAGTCCAAGTCATACATGGATAAGACAGTCATCAATGTCTTTCAGTTAAGGGATAATCCAAATAACATACATATATAATAATACATAATCATACAAACAGTCAGGTACTCAAAGTTTGCTAGCACTTGCAAAGCCTACAATAGCTCACGGCACTTTCTAACAGCCAGCTTCCAAAACACTCAGATCAGATCAGCCCAGCATCTAATAAACAGAGAGCTAACAGTCATTCTGACTCCCTTTTATGGCTGATTGAGGAAAACAGCAACCAATCCTCTCCTGTATGTTTTCTAGTTGATGGTTACAGTGTAATCATCCAGGACAACGAGAGAGAGAGAGAGAGAGAGAGAGAGAGGGAGGGAGGGAGGGAGAGGGGGGGGAGAGAGAGATTTATTCTGTCTAATAAAGTCTCAGTTTTTCCAGCAGGTGGAATTGGCATGGCTAAAGCATGTTTGTACATTCTGTAAATGCAATTGTGGGCCCAGGGACATCTTGATTAACTTTCATTAACAGGATATTTTTGTCATGTCTTTCAAAACCTTGCAAATGTCTTTTTAGGCAGTAAGAAGTTGACTTAAAAGGATGTGCTTCTTTTTTGGCAAATACCAACAATGTAATGTTGTAAGCTGTCCAGAATCTCCGCAAGGCTAGATAGGTAGCAAATAAATATAATAAATAAATAAAATAAACCAATTTTTAAAATTCAATATAATTTTAATTATTAAGTCTAATTTAGATGTCAGTAGCAATTATCTAGTTAGAGTGTCAGGTAGTAACTGAATGATTTGTTGACCAAGTAATTGTAGTTTGACAATTATAGATAAGTTGTTCATTTCACTGATTTTAGTTTGGGCCAGGACATTTCAATTGCCTTATTTTTACTTGTATTCACTAAACATTAAGAGTGAATCCAACCAATGAGAGACCCAAGTGATTCATGGTAGCCAAAAGGAAGGGTAAGGTAAAGTTTATATCCTAAAATGAAAAGGAATTGCAGCATGTCAGCAACTTCAGCTGTACTGCAATTGAGCCTGAGATAAATTAGCTCAATTGTCCACTAGTGCTGCCGTCAACTGAAACTTCAGGTTGTGGGGGCCGCTTTCAGACTGACACAGAATCCTAGTATAAAAATAAGTAACCTCAGTATGTACTGTGGATCCAGTTTATGCTGTGCTCAAAGTGGTACCATTCTTCTTCTGAGATTGCTGCTAATCCTATATTTCAAATCTAAGGTTGTATGTGTGTTTAGAATCTGTTCATGGCTACCGTAAAGATAATTTTTCTTCCAGTGTCTAAAAAAGGAAGAGATACAGTTTAGATTGTATAGTTCAATACTTAATCGGTTCTTTTCTTTGACCTTTTGGTCATTTTATCAAATTTAAGATCATACAAAAGCTTACATTTTTATAAATGTATAAGCCATCCTCCTTAACAGTATATATTCTGAATGTGCTGAATTCCAACTTCTAGAATTCCATGTGCAAATTCTTAATATCCAGCCCCTATTGAAGAACCCATTCCTACAAACATAGGAAATGTTTGTATATAAGATTCCAATTCCAAATTATGCCAATGAAGGATTCCCTTTCAGGGCCGCTAGCAGCTTCAAATAATAATTTACTTCTGGATTATATCTTAAAAATTCATCTTCCCTGCTGTTTCTTACTGACTCCTGTAATTGTGTTTGTGTTTTGTATTAAACATAAAGATGAATTCAAGCTTTATCGTATAAATTATTTACATCTGAATGCGTGAACTGTCTCCATTTAAAGGCAATATGTCTAAGAGACAATTTTCTCTTTTTTTTCTTTTGAGGTTTTTTGTCATATGTCATTTCTTCATGCAGTCACTTAGTAATAAATATGCATATATGAACCAGCTACTGCATTCTTTTACAGATAGGAATCAAGACATATAAACCCAGATTTTTAGGTTTCTTGGAATTGTAGCATAGGACACCTAGTGCAAACATGAACATGCAGATTAAGCCAACCTTGCTGTTTACTTAGTCCAATGAGATTATTTCTTAATAAGTGGGTATGTATAATTACAGTTTTAGTGAATGTTGACTTTCCAGTTTTTACTCTGAGAAATAAAAGGCAGCTCTTGAGCTCACAGGTGGTTGGCCAGCTGGCGGCAAGCTCTTAATGAAGAAACCCAGTCGACAAATTCTCATAATTTTATCATATTTCTTTGAAGAACAAAGATTTATAAAAATTAAGAAACATCAAGCTTGCCTTGCAGCTAGCAAAGTAAATATAGACAGGCGGGGCAGGGATAATGTTCATAATTGCAAAGTACTACAACTTCAGTAACCTCCTGAGATCTGGAGTTAAGAGAAACTGATAAAGTGTCTGTCTCTAATGCCATCATTAGAGACAGGGAGAAGGAACCCTTCACACCAGTCAGACCAATCAGAGAGATTAAAAAGAGCACATAGTGCCTCAGGCTTCTAACCAAAATCCTTTCCAAATGAGAGCCATGAAAGAGATCGTTAGATCTATGAACAGCAGATCTGTAGATTCATCCACACTCATCTCTGGAATGCTTTCCTCCCATGTAAGAGGTGGGAAGAAGTCATGTTAGTATGAATCATGCTTGCCTTTAACATGCTGTGCTGATGTCCATATATTTCTTCCATGCAACATTGTTAGATCAATGACTAACACTTCTCCATCCCCAGACATGAGAAACATCAGTTGCCATGCCTTCTCCATGTCAGATGGTTATTGTAAGGTTTAAGCCAATCTATTCTTTTCTAATCTTTTTTTTTTAATCAAAAGGCTGTCAATCTATTGACCACTTCATAGCAGGCAAGAGTTTGTCTCCCTTAACTGAAAGGCAGCAGGAACCTGGATTTGTCCAGCCAACATCTGGTGCATAAGTGTTCTTGGAGCCAGAGTTTAAGAAAGGGTCTTTAGTATGTGAGAAAGAAGTGTTAGACTTGAAAGATGCTCGTAGGTATGTGATTTTTGTCAACTGATTAATCCATCAACCACCATGTGACACTAAAGAGATGCATCTATAGCTGCTACAATAAAAGTAGTCCTAATCTACGTGGCATTGGTTTCTTAGTTACCTTTTAGGACTGAAGGCATCAGTCCGGGTCAGAGATCATTTAAAAAAAAAGAAAAATGTGGCTAAAGAAGCAGGATTATGGTCTCCTTCATAGCCAAAACAGTAATGTTGAAAAAGTGCCAACCCAGGGGGTAAAATGAAAGGGGCAGTTGTAGTTCAGCAGACCAAGTACCCCAACTGTGTCACTCAAGCCAATTCCTCCACTTGGAAGCTCCTCTTCTGTTTTCCCAAGGAAAACATTATGTTCCTATTGGAACAGCTTGGTCACCTTAAATGTTCTTAGCAGTGGGCTGCCGACAAGATGGGGGCTCTTTAGTACTGTAAGATGATGTCTTCAAGAAATAAAAGGAAATAAAGTCAGGAGATGCTGTTTCTGCTGGTCTTATGGATTAACATCCCCTTAGAAATCAAGCCTACTCAATTCCTTCTGATGTTCTGGAAGCTTCTGAAGATGGAAGAGCATTTTGTTGACTAGTTTGTTTTTACTTTACTTGGTTTTGAATTTCTTTTAAATTAATTTGCTTATGTTATCTTGATTCTTGTTTTTATTATTACTTTATTATTACTATTACAATTACCTTTGTATTTTGTAATTTTTATTAGCAATTTTAATATTTGTGTATTTAGCATAGATAAATATTTCTGTCTGCAGATAGATGTTTCCTGATGACTCTTGTAACCTACCATGACTCTTCATTGAGACAATGGGAGGGAAGGATTTTCAACCTACCATATTGTTTCAGAAACACTGCTATGCTGATGTAAATGTTTTTCTGGGTTTCTTCATTTCAGTGAATCCATTGATTTAAAATGTATTTCTATCTTATAAATCAACATATAGTGCTGCAGCTGTGAGAGAAATTATGAACATTTTCAGGAAGAGCAAGTGGAATTTTATCACTTATACAATGTAATTTTTCTAGCATGCTGCTGTATAGTAATTTCAGAGATAATTGTAAGATAAGCCCGCTGCTTCATTTAAAAAAAAATGGTTAAACTCCTGCACATTTATATTAGTACACCTGATTTTGTCTAATGAAAGACTTGCAAAGCTTTTCAAAATTGCCTGTATTTTCGTCCCTCCCCCATAGCTCTGAGTAATCAATGTTTTTTTGCTATGGCTGCAGTAGCTTTTATTTTTAAATCTCTAGGAAAAGCAAAAAATTGATGTTGCTTCTTCTAAAGACTTGTACGTCTTTGATATGGCTTCTGAGCAGAAATGCCTTTTACCCACAAGTCCACATATATTCATTTTCCACTTTTCACAAAAAAAAGTATTCTATATCTCAATTCCATTATTTTCATTTCCTTCCAACTGTCATGGCCAAATTATTCCTCTAATGCAGAGGGGTGGGAAGTTTAAGTCTTGTGGACTTCAATAATTCTCCAGCCTATTATCTATATAATAGATAACACATTTTCATGAAATCTGAGACTTCAGTGATTGTTATGGGCCTTTAAAATCCCTCTAGGAACTGTTGAGAAGCTTTTGGTATACAGAAGTTTTTGGTCTATGTCTCAGCTATGCATTACTTCTTATCTGTCTTATTGCACCATGAAAAGAATAAATATAGTGGGGGTCTTCTAAAGTTTGGTAGTAGTTCCACATACAGTAAGTATCAGATGATTTGAAATCACTTCAGGAAAATTGTATGAAGTATAAAATTATATTAAAATGTATGTAGACATTCTTAGTCTCACTGTAGAATAAGAGCAGGCACAGCTGGGTGCACAATTAAATATGTCATAAGCTTAGAGTCCTTACGTTGCCACAAATGATTCAAGACCCTTCTTGAATTCCATTGACTCTGAATCTAGTGCCAGTTTAGTGCTGACTGTTAGGTGATTAAATTTTTGTGTATAGGCTTGAATAAACCTGTGCTATAATTTAATGTATGGTCCTAATCCTTGGTGCCTGACATTCATCAATAGTTTACCATTGGCAACTATCAATTGATTTTACTTGACTGGCCTTCTCCAAGCTGGGGCCTACCAAATATCTTAGGCTACATGTCCCAATATTCTCAGGGGTCCTGAATGTGCTGGCTAAGAATTATCGGAATTCCTGCAAGTTTTACATTAGGAAAGGTTAACCTGAATCAGTGAGCATTCATACCATTTTAGTTCACATTCACTATCTAATCTATCTTCTTGGGAATCTGATAATATATTGAATCTATAGAAGTGGTGGAGATACAAGTGCTGATTTTAAATTACATTGTCTTATGCCTTGGTGGTTGGTATAACGTACAATTCAGAGCTTCCATTGTTCAACCTTGTGGCTTGCATTATTCTAATCTCTATGTGTTTTAAAAATATGAGGTTGTGGTTAGGAATTAATTAAAGCAGCAATTTAGTGAGAAAAATCTGATTGGAACAAAGCAAAGCAAAAACTAGCATAGTGATAGTATAGATAGAGCTAAAAGCATCTCCCATGCTTTTAAAAATCTGATATAACTTGGGTTCAGCAGCATCTGACATGTTCGTGCACGAAATCCATCTATGTGGATACATTACAAGCCCAAGCAGTTGTGCTTTGCTATTAGTATTGCAAGGGTGCTGCGGGATAAAAAATGTTATTGATGCATTGACTCCTATTCCTTCTTGGACTTAGGATCATCAAATTGGAAGGTTTTCCTGTAGACAACATTATTCACTGAGTTAAGACTTTCAGCTTGTGAGTTCTCATAGAACTCATGTTAAAAATAGCCTGCAATCGTTGGTACTTCTTTCTGAAAGGTGATTTCTGGAAGCCTTCAAGTCTTTCCTCATTTGGGGGAAAGTACTGAAGAAGAAAGGAACAATCTGCTATCCGTTTCTTTCTATCTCACTCTAATCAGCGCAAAGGACAAACCAAAAGATTACAAGAATGCAGTTCTTTTCTATATTGGAAGTGTCCATCCACATGTTGAACATTTATACAGATTCAACCACAGCAGAAGGTTGAATCTGAAGTTTCAAAGAACTTGATTCCAAGCTAAAGTAAATGTTTGTAGTTCTGTTCCTTCTATTGCCCAATTAATGGATATTTGCAGAACACAGGTTTTTGCAGTGACAGTAAAGATTGCAATGCCTGTGCACATAGGAAGACAGAAGAATACAGACTATTTAAAACAACTCCACAAAGCAGCTTCTGTCAAATGTGTCATGGTGTTCATAAGCTTGCCTTGCCTTTGATGCAAGGGGGGAAATGAAGTGACAAACTCATTTGCAAAGATGGATTGAAGAACTCACTGTGATCTCAGCTGAAAAGGAGTCTAAACCAGCTGTAGGAAATCAAAGGCCTTCTGATGATACTGAACTACAATTCCCAGAATCTGTTATCATTAGCTGGAATTGCTGATAAGGGAGTCTGGGAACGTGTATGCAACTGAAATGTTGCAAGTTCCAGAGAAGCAAACTCCATTGCCCAGAACTCATTAGGAGAAAATACACTAGGGCTCCCAAGAGCAAGAAGAAATGCCTCTTAGGAAGATACAGATATTATCTCTCAATGAGAAGATTATTATCTAAAGTCCTTGGTTAAATGAGGCGTTCAGTCTTAGGGTTCAGAAAAATTAAGACTACATTACCAACCTAAATCTTACCCATGCATACCACAGCATTCTCCACTAAAATTAAAGACAATGTTGTCAGTTTTGCCAGATTTTGGCAAACAAGTAAGACGCACAACCAAAATCCAGTTTCACCCCAAGCAGTCTCATGCTATCCTGTGGAAGCTAGGATCTTTAATACCTTGAAAGCCGGCTTCCGGGGAGTGGCCTGTCGCCGGTCGGCAGCTTAACAGAGCTGCCCCCAGAATTCAGGATCGTTATCTACTCAATATCAAGAAGATAATTCTTTTTTCAGACAAGAAAAAAGCAGTGAGGAATCTCAGCTGGTAAGAATCTTCTTTGAAGTTCACAGTTTGTTTCTTTGTGAGCTGTGGACGGAGGGGGAGAATCAACCCAAAGCTGAGTCATTCAACTCCGACCTGAACTTCGCAGCTGTTATTCACAGCACGAGACAGGATCCCCTCCCCCTCAGGACAATCTTTAGAAAAGAGACTATCAAAAGTCAATACGAGCAAAGACCAACTTGTGAACTTTAAAATCTTTTCTCTATCTGAAATACCAGCTTCAATGTTATAAAAACCTCTTTTGCTTAATTGTCTTCAAAATGGCGTTTACAGCTTCTGCATCTGTTATCTCCGGCTTCCTGCTACAGAAGTAAAGAAATAATCTCTTATAATTTAATTAGAGCTACTCCCTTAAAGCTTTCAAGACTCTTTGTTGACTCAGACACATTCCAAACATTCTAAATGGACTTTCTCTTTTGAAATCCTCCGTAAAACCCCTTGGGAAAAGAAAAAAAAAAAAAAAAAAAAAAAAAGAAGGGAAAAAAGGGGGGGGAGGAATTTCTTTTTCTCCACATAGCACAGTGGATTAGTAATTTAGAATAAATAATTAAAACCAAAATATAATGGCATCCAAATCAACCTCTGTTAAATTACCTCCGAAAACGTCTCCCATACCTGGCACAAAGTTGCAGCCCCCACCATCTATGCCCCCTAGTGGAGATGTACTAACAAAAGAATTTTTTCTGGAAATGTTCAAAGAATCCAGAGAACAGAACTTAGAAATGTTTAAAGAATTCAGAGAACAGAATCTAGAAATGATTAAAGATTTCAAAGATGAAATAAGGAATGAGATGGAAGTTCTATATGACAAATTCGATACCAGGGTCACTAAAATGAATGATAATATGATGGGAATTGTAAATGTGATAACAGAATATATTTCTGGAATGGAAGATAATTTAGAAACTCTCAATGAAGCTAAAACTAACCTGATATCCAAAACTGAAGTGGTGGAACAAAAAATTGATAATGCTGAAAAACAAATTATTATGATACAGTATAAGCAGATGGAGCTTGCATTAAGAGTGAGGGGGCTGCGTGAAGAAAAGCAGGAGAACTTAAAGCAAATGTTTTCTGAAGCTTTTGACCGTCTGGTGGGAAAACCGGGATCCAATTTTGATTGGCAGATTGACAGGATTTTTCGTGTTAACTCATGGGCGGCAAAACAAAGGCAACTTCCCCGAGACGTGGTAATATACTTTGTTACAAGAGAATCTAGAAATATGATACTACAAGAGTCCTACAATACTAAGCTTCAAATTGGTGGACAGGACCTGATTGTTCTGAAAGAAATACCGCCTCAGATGCTAAGAGCCAGAAGAGATTATGCTTTTCTGGTGGAAGAGCTCAGAAGGCGCCAGATACAGTACAGATGGGATGCCCCATTCGGTATTATAGTTACAATGGACAAACAAAGATATCGTCTCAGCTCTGTATGGAAAGCTCGTGATTTCTATCATAAGATTCTGAAGATGGGATATCCTGAACCTTCGGGATATGGTGAAAAACCACGAGACGAACAAGATAAACAGCAAACCACACAACCATCAGATAAAATGTATCATCTCCCTCTTCCGGAAGGGCAAGGAGTCAAGGAAAAAAGATCCAACCGCAAGACCACCAGACAAACGGATAAACAAGCTACTATGCAACAATCTCAACAATCATTGGCCACTGACCAAGGAGCTACTGCAACAAGCTCAGAAGCTGTGGGAGGAGCCAAACCAAAGGTGAGACAGGCCTTGCGGGAGGCTCTAAAAAAGCTTCAGGCAACCAAAAATGACAACTAAGATTTTGACATGGAATGTTAACGGATTGAACTCTCCACAGAAAAGAAAGAAAATATTTCATTATCTTAAACAGTTTAAGAATGACATAATTTGCTTGCAAGAAACTCATATCAAATCAACCGATCAAAAATATTTGTTTAACCCCAAACTGGGCCAACATTTTGCGACCTCAGCCATGGAAAAGAAAAATGGCATAGTAGTATATTTAAGAAAAGACATTAAAGCTGAGCTAATTGAAGCAGATCCCTTTGGAAGATATATTGCATTAGATTTAATCTTAGAAGGGAAAAAGACGTTACTTTTGGGAATTTATGCTCCTAATCAACAACAAGATGGATTTTATAGAAATCTCCATGCTAAATTAGTACAGTGAGATTTTGAGTCTTGTATATTAATGGGTGACTGGAATGGCGTGATCGACACCAAAAGAGATAAGAAGACAGCTCGCCTGAACACCAAATTTCGAGCTAAGTTACCCAAACCCTTTTTTGACATGCTGGACGACTTTGAATTGCGAGACGCTTGGCGCGAGAGGCACGCAGAAGAATATGACTTTACCTTTTTTTCCAATAGACATCAATCTCTTTCAAGGATTGATTTTATACTAATTACAAATGATTTACTTTGTAGGGTGAAGAAGACAAAGATTATGGCGAGAGCTCTCTCAGACCATAATCCAGTCTGGATGGAATTGGGAAGGGTAGCCCAGGCAAGAAGGTCCTGGAGGTTGAATGAAAACTTATTTAGATATGAAAAGTATGTTAATGATTGTAAAAAATTGCTATCAGAATATTTTGTCTTCAATATGAACAAGGGTACATCTTTGGAATATGTATGGGATGCAAGCAAAGCGTATATGAGAGGAGTATTAATGAATATAAATAAAATACATAGATACAAACAAGGGCAAAAACGAAAAGAATTGGAAGAGGAAATTAAAGGGAAAGAGTCAGAATTAACATTGAATCCAGGAGATACAAAGATTAGGGAAACAATTGCTATATTAAAATCTCAGTTTGATATGCTGATCTCTGACCAGGTAGCTACTAGTTTATTATATGCTAAACATAATACTTTCTGCAATGCAAATAAACCCGGTAGGTGGTTGGCTTATCAGATTAGAAAAAAAAGGAAAGCTCGAAATGTAACCAAATGGTGTCACAGAGGGAAGGAAGTGTTTCAACAGGAAGAGATTCAAAAGGTATTTCGGGAATTTTTTACAGAGTTGTATAAAGGGGATAAAATTAAGGACGGAGATATAGACAAATACCTAGATAAAGAGAAAATCCCCCTAGTCAGAGAAGAACATAGGCATAAGCTGAACCAACCTATAACCTCTGGGGAAATTTTGCAGGCAATTAAACAACTAAAGTTAGGGAAAGCACCAGGCACAGATGGTTTAACAGCTGTTTATTATAAATATCTACAGTTAGAAATGGTAGAACCCCTCAGAGAACTATTCAATAAAATTCAATCGGGAGGGAAAGTGCCTCCCTCGTGGAAGACTGCGTTCATATCGTTGATACCCAAAGAAGATCAAGACCTCACCCAACCAAAAAATTACAGACCTATTTCATTACTTAATGTAGATTATAAAATTTTTACTAAAATATTAGCAAATAGGCTAATGGGGGTAACTCAGCAACTGATACATACCGATCAAACTGGTTTTATACAGGGCAGACAGATGAAGGATAACGTTAGATTAATTATCAACGCTTTAGAATACCTGGGAAAGAACAATCAAATCCCGGCCGCATTCATATTTTTGGATGCGGAGAAAGCCTTTGATCGAGTTAATTGGCAATTCCTGCTGAAGACATTGCAAAAAATGCAGATAGGAGATGGCTTTTTACGGTCAATTGGTGCAATATATCAGCAGCAAACAGCCCAGATCATTGTCAATGGAAGTCTGACAGACTCCTTTCAAATTGAAAAAGGTACAAGACAGGGCTGTCCTCTGTCCCCATTATTGTTTATTATAACTTTGGAAATACTGTTGAATAAGATACGGGGCCTGGGCGGTCTAAAAGGGATCAAAATTAGACAGCAAGAATATAGAATTCGTGCATTTGCGGATGATCTGGTTATAATATTGGAACAACCGCAGGAATCTAGTAGGGTATTATTGAATACGATCAATCAATATGGTCAAGTCTCGGGATTTAAAATAAATCTAGGAAAAACCAAAATAATAGCTATAAATATGACTATCAAACAGAAGGAAGAACTGGGGGCGACGCTAAGATGTGAGGTAGTTAAAAAAGTTAAATATCTTGGAGTTAATATCTCAATCTCAAATGGGAAATTATACAAGTATAATTATGAATCACTTTGGCATAGTACACAGTTGGAGTTGAAAAGGTGGGAAAAACTGCATTTGTCCTTGCTGGGTAGAATAGCGGCAGTAAAAATGAACATTTTACCAAAATTTTTATTTCTTTTTCAAATGTTACCAATACTTAAAAGAGATGCGAATCTTTTAGAATGGCAGAAGGGTATCAACAAATTTGTGTGGGCAGTAAAGAAGCCGAGGGTAAAGATGAAAATAATGCAAGATGCACGTGAAAGAGGAGGATTGAAATTACCTAACTTAAAATTATACTATGACGCAGTGGCATTATCTGCAATTAGTGATTGGATTCATCTAACTAATGACAGAATTTTGAATATCGAGGGATATGATTTGTTATATGGTTGGCATGCTTACCTGTTATTTAACAAAAAAACGGATAAGAAATTTAAAAATCACATCTTAAGAAATGCTTTATTGCGGGTTTGGAAAAAATATCAACATAAACTAAATGATAAAGTGCCCATGTGGGCAATTCCTAGACATGCAATTGAAAATATGAATGTAGAACAAAAACACGATAGAACCACCTATAGACAACTTCTTATCTCAGAAAGAGGGGTGATGGAACTAAAATCTTTAGAGGTACTTAAAGAAGAGAAGGTAGTTCAAACGTGGTTTCAGTATGGTCAACTACAAGCTAGGTGGAAAACAGATCAAAAAACTGGCTTTGTAAAAGTTGAGGATAATCTGTTTAAACAAATAAGAGATCAAAGCTCAATGCATATAAAGAGGATATATAATGTATTAGCACAGATGGATTCTGAAACGGAACTGATTAAGGATTGTATGATAAAATGGGCTCAGAATGTCGAGGAACCAATAATGCTTGAAACATGGGAAAGAATCTGGGTAAGAAATGTGAAATTTACACAAGCACAAAACTTGAGAGAAAATTTTTATAAGATGTTTTATAGATGGCACCTAGATCCTAAAAAGCTTGCCTCTATGTATCCAAATGTTCAACCTAAATGTTGGAGATGTGGTTCTTGTGATGCTACATATTTTCATATATGGTGGACATGTCGTAATGTTAAGGCATTTTGGATAAAAATATGGTGGATCCTGCAAAACATCTTTAAAAGAAGGATAAAATTTACCCCCCAGCTGTTTTTACTGGGTATATGCATTGATTTTACAGTAGCAGAGACTAATTTGATCCTGTATTTAATAACGGCAGCAAGACTCTTGGTGGCGCAGTATTGGAAGAAGAAAGATTTACCCACCATTCAAGAATGGACTTTGAAAGTTATGAACTTAGCCGAAATGGCCAAAATCTCAGCATATCTCAAAGAACATTCAAACGAGAGATACAAAAGAGACTGGAAAAAGTGGATTGATTACATAAAAAGTAAATATGGGACTAAAAAACTCCAGATAGCTTATGCTTAGTATCAGTAATAATTTAAATTGTTTAAAATTTGGGTAACAGTAAGAAGCTGAGTTCAATGTAGAGATATTTCAGACTGTGATTGTTCAAAAATTATACCACGTATGGTCTTTGGGAAGTCGGGGGGAGGGAAGGGAGGTGGGGATTTAGGGGGAGGGGGGAGGGGGGAAATACAATATGTGTTAAATTCCATGATTGTATTTGTATACTGTGGCTTTTCAATGTTAGTGCGAAAATAGTACAAACCGAATATACTGGAAGGTAATAGATACCGGGAAAAAAAAAAAAAAAAAAAAAAAAAAAAAAAAAAAAAAAAACCTTGAAAGCCAAAAAGTATTCTATGTTAAAGGACTCTTCTAGCTTTAAAAATGTAAGCAAAATTGCTCTTCCCGTAACATTAATACATTATTCTGCATCCAGCACTTTCATAGGGAAAAGATCAAGTGACTCTTGTCATTATCAAGGATGTCCACAATGGTTTTAAAATGGCATTCATAACTGGACATCCTTAATCAAGGTGCATTGGATATATTGCATGCATTATAAAAGAATGGAGTTTTCTCATGGGATCACATCCACCATTTGGAAGCCAGTAACCATTGCTGCAATCCATCCCAAATCTTTTAGTTCTTTCCAGTCACTCTGAAATACCTTTTCTGTCTCCTTGCTTTGGACTGTCTTTCTCTTCCAGATGTGCCCAGCTACTATGCTTCCTCCAACCTTACTTCCACTTTTCCCCAATATAGGAGAAAGCCTACTTCCATTTCTTGTTATTCAATGGGATGGGCAACAAGGGGACAGGAGTTGAGAAGAGCACAGTGGAAATTGTGTATGAATGTGCTGGACATTGACCAGAGATATCCAACTTCAAATCCTTGTTTGACAACAGCTTAGTGGGTGATGTCTGCTCAGTTTTCCCCCCAGCTCAATACCAACTCACCAACCACCACACCGACCGGGTTCTAGTTATAGGGATAAATATAAACCAAGACATTGGTGTAAATTACTTGGAACTTTTACAGGAAAAGTGGGATAATTTGGGGGAGGGGGCTTTGGTTGGTATATTATGTAGAAGAACCACTTTTCTAATATTTTGCATAGGTTTAAATATGGTGACCCAGGCTTTATCATTAGGTCTGCTGGCATGTTAAAATTATTTTCCTGTACAATCTGAGTCACTGCCAATTAATTATCCCTCTTTCAAAATCTCATTGCAAATTACAGTTATTGATGTATTCCAAATTCAGGTTTTGCTTTTTCTTACCATCAGTTATGATATTTTAATCTACAAAGAGAAATAAGCAGATTAGCCACATTTTCAAAGTCTACTAATCATCTCAGTGGGAGTTGCTGGTTTTTCCAAGGCTTAGAAGTATCTGTTGTTTCCCCAATTTTAAGGCAGCCAGCTCATCAGAAAATCGCAGCTCTCACTATGAAAGCAAACCGAGGATGCTCGTATCCCTTTCTCTGCCTTTCTCTTAATTCTCTCTCTCCCTCTTCCCAATGAGCCTTGAACCCCTTCATCAATGTACTTTCCAATTCCATGCCCCTTGATAGTTTGATTCCCATTTACTGTAACAGTTCTGGATTGTGAGCGGCCAAATGCAGCGAAAGGACATCGGATAAGGCAAAACAAAAGTCAATTTGCTTTATTTCCTGCAAGAAAAATCACCCCTCCTCAGATATGTTTTTTCCCATGCAAGAATTATTTTTATTCAGAATGTTGCATTTTCATTTGTGAGCTGTTTTCTTCTATGAGCAAGCAGGCTATATTTTTTAAGCAAGGACTACCTTCACAGAATAACGAAGTGGAAGATTCCACATATTTAGGATGCACAGGATGTTGCTCTATGGCCTGAAATAAACTTTCAGGCTTTAGGAATTGGTGAGCTGGAAACACAAACTGCATCCTTGGACGTGCAGCAAGAGTTAGAGGTGAATGTTCGCCAAACAGCACCAAGTTCACCAGTGATTTATTTTCTTATTTATTTAACTGATTTCTAGCCTGCTCTCTGTAAAACTGGCCAAGCCATGACAGCTCCCAATATAAATCCATAACAATAATCACACAAAAAACACGCATATGCCTTCTATAGAAATCAGACACTTTAAAAATATAATAACGTTATAAAGGAATGATGTCCAGAAAATAAAATCCACAGCCCCAAAATTAAAATAGCCAATTTTAAAATGATATGATTTTGACCGTGGGGAGGGGAGGGGGAAGGCTTGGATATAACAAATAGGACTAAACTATTTTTTAAAAAACAAATCAGAAGAAAAAGTGCCATAGAAACAGCTTATAAGTGAATAGTCGAAATCTATTGCATATACAGAAAGGAGATTGTCTGAAAAAAGAGATCCAGGTTCCTGACTGGGATATGAGAGGGAGTAGAAGAGAAGATGCAGATACAGAAAAACTGTGTTGGAAAGGACCTTAGAGGTCTTCTAGTCCAGCGCCCCCTGCTCAATTACCTGCCCTATAGAAGTAATCTTTCAGTTACAAGAGTTCACTTAATGACTGTTTGAAGTTGCAACAAAGCTCCCCCAAGTATTTATGACATGACACAGTCCTGAAGTTGCGAATGTTGCAACATCACAGCTGTCTTTCACCTGTATGAACGACCGCAGAGGCACTGCAACATTCACCCTGCCTATTCCCCCCTCCCCAGCCAGGTCTCCACAGACACTGGGCTTGTGGACACTCACTTACCTTGTGAAGATCTAGCGAGCTGTCTCCTCTCTGCGGTCTCTTTGCCTGCTTCGTGGCTTTAGGCCTTCGCAGATAACAGAGGTGTAAAGTACCACAAGATCACGCAAGATTCAGTAGTGTGAGATCTCATGCTACTGGTCTTGCGTGATCTCACACTACTTTAGGCCACTGTTTGTGGCAAATTGAGGCCTGGATGAGATCTGCGGCAAAAGGCTTTGCAAACGGAGGGAAGATTTCAGTACTTGAGGCCTTCCCTCCCTTTGCCATTTCCTTGCCGAAATTTGCAGGCTCTGGTTGTCTTTGCAAGAAGCCTTTGCCAGCACAAATGGAGCCCAGGAGGGGCCAGCGCATTCTTGCCAGCAAAAGCTTTTTGCAAAGGCTTGCTGAAGAGTTTGTAAGCCGATAGGACACTTTGAGACAGTGTGATTTCACTGCCCCAAAGCCTCCCATTGGCATGAAAATGTTTTGTCCACTGAGTCTGGAAGCTTCTGGGAGCCGTGATCTTGCGCGGCAGAGAGACTGGAGAGGAGGCAACTCGCTAGATCTTCGCTAGGTATGTGACCCTGTATGGCAAGATTGGGAGGGGAGAAGCAATTGTGGGGAGTAGGAGGTGGAATGGGGGAAGACCTCGGGTGGTCTTAAGTAGGTGTCCTGTTCTATCAGTAGCCCCCCCTCCCATGGCTTTCCCCACCCTGAGATACCTGGTGTACTTAATATCCTGTGTATTTGATTATTAAATGGGCGAAAGAAGGAGTTTTCACTGTCATTTTATATGATTCACTTCAACAAATCCTCAGGTTACAAATGTAATTGGTAGGCTCCATTAAATTCGTAACACAAAGACTGTTGTGGCCCGCCAGCAGAGCTGGCAGCAGATTCAGACAGTGATAAGGTTGGGGAGAAACATGGGCCAGTCCTGGAGTCTGATGAGGGCTCTGTGTTGGAGGCAGAGAGGACGCCAGAGCCATATGCCAGCTATCAGCTGCCTTCAGAGTCAGACATCAGTGAGGCAGACAAACTGCTGGAGCCTGTTCCCAGTGTGCGCATGCACAGAGTTGCTAGATGATGGGAACAACTAAAGAGCAGGGGTTGACTTGGGAGTACGGCCAGATGATGAATGGCCCCTCCCAGAGGAAATAAAAGAGGAGCGAAAGGGGAGTGGAATTTGCAGGAGACAATTAGTTCACTTAATTGGTTCATGACTCTCCGAGACTCCTTGTCAAGTTCTGCTGATATCAGCCTGTCACTTCCCCAAGCCAGATAAGGTACAGATAAGATAAGATAAGCCTGTACATCCTCCCTGGAAAGACTTTGGTGGATGTGAATGAGCAGAATTCACTATAAATTAATAAAAGGTTTTTTTTGCCGGGACAAGGAGTTTGTTTCATGCTCTTAGGAAGCCTCGGTCAGAACAAATACTACCTGTACCATTCCAGACAAATGATTGTCCATTGTCTTCTTAAAAACCTCCAATTATGGAGCACCCACAACTTCTGGAGGCAAGTCATTCCACTGGTTAATTGTTGTCCTCACTGTCAGGAAATTTCTCCTTAGTTCTAGACTGGATCTCACTTTAATGATCTTCTACCCATTACTTCTTGTCCTGCCTTCCCAGATTCTGTTTCTAGCTTTCCTGTGGAGTCTAGTCTTTCTGATCTGGCCTACCTCAAAGGGCTGACATGAACTCTTACAGGGAATAAGAACCTCTAATGTTGGTTGGTGCTGCCAGCGAGGAAAGTCAAATCCTAATTTAATTCTAGGAAAATTTCCTTCCAGGATGGCAGGGATAAATAACAATAAAGCCTTAGAGGGGAATCAGAACTCTCTGTTCACAAAATATATTGGATGCTGTGCTTTCAGCTAAATGTGTGTGAATGCAGTGATAATGTGTATGAACTTGTGGAAATATTTTTGGAGTTCATAAAAAATAATCATTTGATCTATGCAGTTCTGCTGCATTACAGAACAAAGGGTTTTCTATGCATGCTCCACCACTGACATCTTGTGTTTAGCCTTGTTCAGTGCAAGGGCTATTCATCCAGTGGAAGACACTAAGTTCCTTGTCCATAACAAAAGGCCTCCAGCCATAAAATTCAACTATCTATAATCTTTTAGTATATATGTTTCAATGTGAAAGAATGTCTTAGAATAATGATTTACAGTACTAATTCTAGGATCCCCGAACAATGACCCTGGTCACCAATGTTCCTGCAGACCAGAGAGACAGACAGGCAGACAGACAGACAGACACACACACACACACACACACACACACACACACACACACACACACAAAGAGGCTTTGCTAACATGAATGGGCAAGCCCCCACCCTCACTCCCTGCAGCCACCGTACTTACAATGTACTCCCAAATTTCCAGATGTGCCTACTAGCCAAAAAGATTGGATACTCTTCACCATTGGTGTTTAGTTACAGCCATGCCGAAAGTGCCAATAAGCAGATTTAATTCACACATTAATGTTAAGCCAATATTTTAACTACAATAAAAAATGGTTAAGCTAACACAACGGCTTTCTTTACATATTGTATTACACTAATCTAAGGTAAACTACCTTTGTCTTTTTGTTGAAAAATGTTCATGGGATGTTCTTAAAGTTGAGCTAAATTCCTGGTGACTAAGGGAAATATTCCTGGACAATTTTGGCCTGCGGGAAGGGGCACAAAAATGAATAAGTTGTCAATGCCTTTTTCTGGGGTATTTTTTCAACATCTCAGTCTAACCTACAGATCTAAGTCATTTTGTATGGGTTTTCCACATAGAACAAAAGATAATCTTATAAATAGTAGTTCAGTGTTCTATAGCGGTAATAGTAATTCCATTCTCAGCATTGTTTGCTAAGCATTTGCTTTTAGCTAGAAAAAATAGGTTATGCTAGAAGGTTAATATGTACCTAGCATAAAGGTAGAAGAAGTAAGTGCATGTCATTTTATAGGCTAAACCAAGTTACTATGATGTATTTTTCCACATTCTAGTGTTTACTTCATCAGATGTTGGCAATTTTGTCCTAAATGCAAATAAAATGGTTTTCTCCAAAGTTTTAAGATACATTTGTGACATACAGATAACCAGCTTATGGAGCAAGTTAAAGGAATTAAGCACCTAGAGCTTGTGTCCAGGCCAATCATGCTTCCTCTGTGGCCCAAAAGAGCCTTTCAGCCATTTCAAAATTTCATCATACACAGAGAAGGTACAGGTAGTCCTTGACTTACAACCATTCATTTAGTGGCCATGCAAAGTTACAGCCACACTGGAAAAAGTGACTTAGGACTGTTTTTCACTCTTACAACCGTTGCAACATCCCCAGGGTCACATGACCAAAATTCAGGCGCTTGGCAACTGGTTCATATTTATGACAATTGCAGTGTCTCAGGGTCATGTGATTTGCAACCTTCTGACAAGCAAAGTCCACGGGGCAGCCAGATTCACTTAACAACCATTTTACTAACTGAGCCGTGGTGGTGCCGTGATTAGAATGCAGTACTGCAGGCTACTTCTGCTGATTGCCAATTGTCTGCAGTTCGATTCTCACTGGCTCCAGGTTGACTCAGCCTTCCATCTTTCCAAGGTTGGTAAAATGAGGACCCAGATTGTTGAGGGCAATATGCTGACCCTGTAAAACTGCTTAGAGGGGGTTGTAAAGTACTGTGAAGTGGTATATAAGTCTAATTGCTATTGTCTAATTTAACAACTGCAGTGATTCTCAACAACTTTGGCAAGAAAGGTCGTAAAATGGTACAAAACTCACAACCAATGCCTCACTTAGCAACATAAATTATGGGCTCCATTATAGTCCTACATAGAAGATTACCTGTACTTCATCACAGCCCCCATTAAATTATTTACAACAGATTCTTATACAGACTGCAATTGGGCTTATATTCTAATTTTGGACATCCACGCCAAACCCTGTTCCACTATCAGAATCCCTGATTTTTGACTCCTAATGTAGACCTGAGATTAGAGGTCGAATTGTTTAGAATCAGAGCTAAAATCTGGCAAGCTGTTTTATTAACATTGCTAAACATCCATCTGGCTCCAGCCAGACTGCTTTCCTTTCTAATATCTGACAATCTTAGGTCACACTGGTGGAGGAGTCTTATGAATCAATGGCGATCATATGTCCCTCTCCAGAATATTTGTTATTGTTAGAGTGAGATAAAGCCAAAGAAATAATCACCGAGCAGGAGATTCAAGATACAGGGTGACAAAATGATTTAATTCAACCTTCAGGAATGTATCACCATCTCAGGGAGATCCAGAGTGCCTCCCTGCAACTTATCCATTTTCAATTACATGAATATTGATGAGCTCTTCTTCAGGACGTGCTTTAATGTCCTCCATTCTGCATTCTTTGGGAATAGATAAAATACTGTTGCAATCTTTCAGAGATTTTTGCCTCAGCAAAGTGAGGGAGATGCAAACACTCTTTTATGCTGCAAGCTTCAGGCTGCCTCTCCTCTGAGGCTAATTTCCCAGATCACGTTTTGTATTGATTATTTATTTGCTGACAGGCACTAGAGAGTAATGTACTTAGATGCAACCTTTTTTTTTTGCAGCTGGAATCTATTACTGTATCTTTAATGGACCGGAGCAAATAGCTAATCATATTGTCTAAAATTGTGTGGCGTGGATGATGGTTGCAACGCAAACTTTGCCATTCTCAGAAATAGGCTGCTGGCATTTTTGCATCCACTGAATAGGAAAGGGAATGGCTCAGTCATTTATATTGTGGGACAAAGGTCATGGGGGGTATTTGGAGTAAGAGAGACCCCTTGGGATCAATTCGCTTCTTTCTGGCCTTTCCAGAATATAATACTTCCCCTCTTGACCCTGTGAATTGATTTATGGCAACTGGCCAGTCATGTTAAGAGCCAGGTTGGTTGTTCATAGGATTTGTATTGAGAAAAAAAAATCAGATTGCCATATTAATAGGTTGCAGCCACAAAACCTTGTGAAAGTTCAAGATAAATAAGGACATTATGACAAAAACTGGTCTCCAAATCACTAGTTACTGAAATTCCAGTAGGATGCTACTGAATTAAAATATTTTTAAAGGTCCAGTTATATAAGTCTGGCCATGAAGTACAACAATAATTACTTTCATCTCCATCACAAATTGTAATTAATGTAATATAACTAGAATGAATGGTTTATTCCTGCTGTCATAAATGATCACTATGTTTCTTCTGCACTGATTTAAATGTGTTGTCCCAAACTGTACCTTTGCTATTTTATTGCCACTTGACCTCATTTATTACCGTTCCCTCCTTCCACCCGTACACATATATATCTGCCAATTGTGACAAATGCCTTCTATGGCTGATGAAGTGGATTGTAGCTGACAAAAACTTTGACCAAGCACTATAGCAGAATTGTGTAATGCACAGAATTCTTAGGCATACTTGAAATCATACCTACCTTAATTTAAATCTGCATGCCCATAAAGCATGGGCAGCTGAAACAATTCTCAATGATACAACTTTGGATTCTCACGCTATTCATTTTCAAGCTCTTATTCTAAAATATATTGGTTTCACAAGAATCACTCCAAAATATGCTGCTTTAACATGTCTTAAGAATAATCGTGATGTGCAGGATAATATATAAATCCATTCTAAGAAACAATTCTACCTTTCTCTATCCCTGTTAAACTGTAGATGTTCTACAGAAGATCCTGTTAGCTCAATTCTCTTAATAGTCTGTTAGTCCTATCAGGGACGCGGTGGCTGGGTGGCTAAGATGCTGCGCTTGTCGATCAGAAAGGTCGGCAGAGATGAGCACTACCCCCTAGAGTCGGGAATGACTCGCACATATGTGTGAGGGGAACCGTTACCTTTACTTTTTACCCATCAAAACTTCTTATCGCAAGGAAAACCTGTGGCATGTTTCACCTTCTCTTTGAAAAGGACTGCAGTTGCCTAACTAGTAGGAACAGAATATGCATGCACACAAATATATACAGATTTCAGGCTTTAAAATAACTTGAAGAGGAGGCATTTCCAGGTTTCAAGACCATGACGTGGCAGATCTCATGAAAATAAAACATCTTTTCAGTGCGTACAATGGGTTTCCTCTCCCACGTGACACCTCAGCCATTGTCAAGGTCTTAATGGCACATTCACCCACATCTCATTTTCACCCCATGATCTACATCCCAAACAGTAGATTTTGAAACCCCCGGAATTGTTGAGAATTGCAGCACCCTTACCATTTTTTCTTCTTCTAAGCAAAGCTAATTAGTACCATTCACCTCTGTCATTGATCAAACTGTTCCCAATTCATCACCTTCCACCTTCTCATTGAGAGGGCTTTTTCCTTCACGGGAAAACAAATACAGCAGTCCTGCTCTCACTGTTCGAGACTGAAAGGAGTAGCTAGGGTCTCCAGCCAGAGGAAATACTATTGCTGGATGTGAGATGCTAGCAGCAAATTTCAAGGTCTTTCTATTTGTTGGGTTCAAGTCAGAACTTTGCTTAAAATGGCAAAAATAGAAATGCTTCTAGACAATTGGTCTTGTTTTGGAGTTTTAAACTCGCCCTTATTTCTTAGCTTCCTTTTTTTAAAAACTTGTATTCCTAAATTTGTTTCTTTGTTCTTGTTCTTTCCAGGTGCGAGATAAAAAACTCCTCAACGATTTGAATGGTGCTGTGGAAGATGCCAAGACTGCCCGCCTTTTTAACATTACCAGCTCGGCACTTGCCACCTTCTGCATCATCCTTGTCTTTATCTTCCTACGATACCCACTCACTGACTACTAGAACATGGCTCAGCCATTGCTGCTCAAAGTCCTCCGTGCCACCAGTAGCTGCCGTGGAGTTTCTCACCTAAGGGACACAAACAACAATAGCCCCATCTTAATGGCAGATGCTCCCTCTCCTCAATACTAAAAGTATGCTGCAAGCTTCAACATATACTCACCCTCTGCCCCACCCACCCCTGTCTGCACCCAGCCTGGCTGGAATGCAAACTTAAGTAGCAGAAACTTTTAGTTTTACATTTTGTACACAAAATATTTATTTTCTTGAAAAAGAAGTAGGATTTGATGGTGGGAATGGTTTTTTTTCCCCCCTGGTCCAAGGAGAGAGATAGTACCAGAGCCTCAGATGAATGTTACACAACCAGGCTGAGTACAAATTGGAATTGAAAATTTGGGGTGGATAATTCTGTTGAGGAATCCAGAGGAATTTTGGGGCTCTACAACCAAGTCTGTATACAACTTCCATTCCATTGCAGAGGACAGAATGAGCTAAGGAAGAGGCATGACTTTGTGGAACTTAATCCATTGCATCTGGACTGCTGCTTTGTCTTTGCCTAACTGCCTCCCTGTTCTGTATCCCCAACACACATCATTTGCTATGTATGTTTTATTGGTTTTTACATTTGACTGAAGCCCAAAATAGCTTGCCAACAAAGAAACAAAAGCAAAAAAGAACAACCATCAGGAAATTTGGATTCCTCGGAATTTATTCTCAACTTCTCCTGATCAATTCTAGAGTTTTCCAAAGAAAATAGAAAAAAAGTTTTCTTTGGAACCTCATGGAGACCCTGAAAATTTACATAGTTCTTGTATCGCTGCCAACTTTCAATAAAGAAAAAAAGCCTCTAACCATCAAATAATGAATTACTACAAAGTTCATGTTTCTGTCTCATCTTTTATTCTCTAATAGGAGAAAGCTATAGTATACTTCTGAAACCCTTTTGATTTTATTTACCACACACTCATTGCTTGAATATTATGTTAATATCACTAATATTAAAGGGGAAAGTGGTTTCCTTCCCCCCCTTTAAAGTTGCATAATGTACCAATGCAGAAAACACAAAGTATATTGTTTATTTTTTATTTATTCCAGGATTGGAGGAGTATAGTGCTTTGTTTGATAACAGAAAAGAGCCAATTTGGTCTAGTGATTAAGGCACTCGGCTGGAAGTGAGTTCTAGTCCTGCCTTAGGCTTCAAAGCCAGCATGAGTCACTTTTTCCTCAGCTAAACCCACCCCACAGGATTGTTGTGAGGAAATATTAAGTATGTTTGCTACCTTGAGTTATTTATAAAAAAAGGATAAGAGTAGGATTTCAAAAAAGATCTTTAGAAAGCTAAATGATTCAGCATATTAAGTTCAGAAAGGTTCCGTTAATTAAATGATTGATGATATGGTATATCAAATAGATTAAATACTTACCGGGGATTCCTACATGTCCAAATGTTTTTATATATTTTTTTTTATTTTATTCCACTGAAGATAGCCCTGAGTACATACTTTCTCCAAAGAAGCAACGTTTTTGGGGCTGCATGACACTACTAGTTTGGCAACATCTGAAATTGTGAAACTGTAATTGTAGAGATAGGATTAGATGTTCCTTTTAATAGGGCTACTAGAAATTACTCCTAGATATCAGCATGTTCTATTGCTGCATCCAATGATGCTAAAGATTTCTGCAGCCTAGATATTGCAGTCGCGTACATTAATCCAAACACTAGTGGAAACCTTTCTCTTACTTAACAGCTGTTTTATGCTTGACAACAGACTTGTCAAACTCACACTTGCAGGCCAGATGCGTCACATGCTGACCAGGCCCACACCCAGTTTAGCAAAGGGGGGGGAAGTCATGATACGCCATATGACGCTGCCGTGACGACACGAGTTTGACATCCCTACTCTGCTGAATGATGTAGTATGGAGTCATGAAGGAACAACATTTTGAACGGAATGAATGTTCATCATTTGTCCAGGTTTCCATCTGTTTCAAAGGAAACCAATAGATAATGGATTTGCATAAGTGTGATAAACTTACAGTACCGTGCAAGCAACACAGTGAGTAGTTGAGCTTGTTATAATTCACCTACCTACCATCCAAACTCATCTCCATTTGCTTTAGGTGGTAAGTATTTCTCATAGCTAAGGGGTAAGTTACTGATGCCCTGCAAAGAATTGCTGAACTACAACTCCCAGAATTCCCCAGGAAGCATGGCTAATGTTGAAGAGCTGCAGTTCAGCAACATCTGCAGTTGACGTATCTCTGCCTGGGGCAGCTTCAAAGCCTGTTTAGAGCAGGAAGAACATAGAGAGCAGCCGCAATGACCCTGAACCACAGAACCTGCCTTCAAAGCACTGGGTGGGTGCAACATCAAGTCATGCCCATTGCCTGACAATTGAAGAAGAGCTGTGAAATCATGCCAGTAATTTCCTTGGACCAGAATTAAGTATTGTATTGTATTTGGTTTATTTGTATGCCGCCCTTCTCCAGGAGGGACTCAGGGCGGCGAACAACTCAAGTGTTTATAGAGGGATCCTCGCAGTGGTGGGTTACCATGGTGGGCATACTGGTGCCTGCCGGGAGCACCAGGTACAGTTCCGGTATGGTGCTCCAGAGGGCCCACCTGCCTGCCCGTGCTCCTTACCAGTATTTGAAGTTTTTGGGGCTTCCACGCAATAGCAATAGCAATAGCAATAGCAGTTAGACTTATATACCGCTTCATAGAGCTTTCAGCCCTCTCTAAGCGGTTTACAGAGTCAGCATATTGCCCCCAACAACAATCCGGGTCCTCATTTTACCCACCTCGGAAGGATGGAAGGCTGAGTCAACCCTGAGCCAGTGAGATTTGAACAGCCGAACTGCAGAACTGCAGAACTGCAGTCAGCTGAAGTAGCCTGCAGTGCTGCATTTAACCACTGCGCCACCTTGGCACACGCATGGAGCGTACTGCACCTGTGCGACGCTCCACTGAGCAGCTGGAGCATCGTAGAGGCATCGCAGAGGTGTTGCGGAGCATCACCGGCGGTAAGTATGCATGCGCATGCTGCGCACGTTCATGTGGTGGGCGCTTGGCCCCCTTGCACTGTACCGGTTGCAATGGGATCTGGAACCCACCACTGGATCCTTGGTGCTCTCTTGGCGGTTTTCTTGCAGACCCTCTCCCAAACTAGGTAACATCATCCGTGCTAGTCTGCAAGAAAACAACCAACCTCAGAGAGCACCAAGGGCCCTTCATTTCAACCCCGATCTACAAATATTTTCCTTTATTGACAAGTGTTTTATTTTTTTTTTAAAAGCATAGGCTAAAGAAATAAGCATTCCCCTGAAATGAAACTTCTGACCCATTGTGAATGATTGGATACTGCCAGAACCATCGATAAAAAGCTATAAGGGTAGTAGCTGAACACAGGGACTTTCACTCTCACTACACTTTTCCAAAGAGAGTTCTGCCAGCAGTTTGACAATTAATCGTATATATATAAAGCAGCTACTGCACATCCGGAATCGTGCTGAAGACTTTTTTTTTCAAAATTGAAAATGCTAAGCATTTAAAGGGATCTATTTCCCCATCTCTGGAAATTTTTGCCTGTTGGGCTCAAGCCAGCCTCTACTTCCTCCCTGCAGAGGTTTGATTGCCATCTCTCAGTGGACTTTTAATGTCAGCAGAAGGATAGTGCCTAAGAAAGGGAGCCAAAATAGTGGTTGAGGAAAGGAGGCCTTGATTGAATTTACTCTTACGGTCACTAGAGGGAGCAATAACAAGGTGGTCAGCATTGCGAGGTTAGAGGTACCCATGAAGATGATTGTTAGCATCAGAGACTGCGCGGGGGGAAATGGTGATGGTATGGAAATGCTTAAGTACTGTGTGTTATATAAATTGGTTTTGGGTCTTTTGACAGTAGTTGGGTTTTGTTTTGCTTTTTGCATACTCTGTTACTGTTAACCCTCAAGACGAGCTCAGTTCTTGATGGATTTTATGGGCTAAATAACCAAGCAGTTTTCTTGGAAAAGTACTGAAATAGTTTGCCACTGCAAAATTTTGGGATGTTTTTCAACTTTCCATTCTAGTCTATAGCTCTAGGACTTTCTACTGATCTCGTATCCATATACTAATAATGCCTAACCCTGCTTAGCTTCCATGTTCAACCAAATTATGCCATCTGCTGAGAGACCTATAATATACACATAAACACAAGGCCACGCAAGTCCATTATAGCATGAGACACCCACAGCATTGATTCAAAATGCCCCCTCTTTCTTGGGAAATGTATAACATTTTTTTTTTTTTTTGGAGAAATGGTTCATCTACACATATTTACAAGCTGGAGATGATAATAAGGGGATGAGAATGAGTAAACATCTTTTTCTTTATTTAAATGCTTGCAATCCATCCTTATCCATTTTAGATTAGAAGTGGAGGGGTGTGTGTGGGGGGGGGGGGGGTCATTCGATGTTTCCCAAGAAGCATCACCCATTGTCTCTTAAGATTGTATTTCCAGATTTGGGAGATAAAGAAGAAGCAAAGTAATTTTAGGTGCAGGAAGTGCTTCATAACAAGCTTCAGTGGTTAACTTTTGACGATATCTATAAGATTAATTTACAGAACAACAATATATTATGAAAACATTGAAAATAACACATACATAGCCCAATCTATTTATACCAACAGTTATTGCAGTCCAATAGAAATAAGCATATTTGAAGCTGTTAGTAAGAGTTGACTTTGTAATATATGTGCATGTATGTGTGAGACAGAGAGAATGCGTATATATAGCTGTATAAAATTGCAGCCCATGGCTAATTTTACATACACCATAAGGCTATTTGTTTGCTTATAAGTTACAATGCCATCACACTTGACTTGGTGTGAGTTGTATTAATCACAAATGGTTCAACAAAAAATAGTTTCATATATCTTGTGAAACCAGACAGTATATTAGCCAATAATAAGGCTATTCAACTCACTAATAAAGATTAGCATTACTGAAACAGAATCTCATATAACTTGTTTGTTTGGAGGTCCTAGCAGGGGAGCGCAGCTATTGTATACCCTTGACCGAAGATCGGTACACTCCTTCTATCTGGGATGGTCGTCCTCTTCCACCAAGCACGCAGCTTTGGGAGGGACGCACATGGAGCGGTGAGGGAGGAAGGGGACACCCACCTAGCCAGCCAGTCAGCCGAATCAACCCTGGCGATCAATGGGGTGACAGATGTTGCAGCCAGATCTCCCTCACATCCCTCATATAACTTAAATGATCTGAAGAGTAGAAAATTGCTTTTCATCTTGTGAAATATAAACAATTATTTTGCACGGATCCTAAGAAGCAGAAGAAGCAAGTAGTTAGCAATGTGGAAGTGAGTAGATGGTTGCACAGAACAGGTATTAGTGGGCCCCAGACCCAAAGAACAGGTTCATATAACCAGGGGTGGCCTGCTGGGGGTTCGTAGGGGTTCGGGAAAATCTCTAGCTAAGATTCTGTGCAGTTCGAAGAACCTCCAAATCCCACTCCTGGCTGGCCCCGCCCCTCCCACCCCTCCCAAGAGTCCCCACAAAGCCCGTTTTAGATGCAGGCAAGTGCAAGGCCCATGTAGAGGCTCGGGGAGAGTGAAAAATGGGCCTACCGGAAGTTCGGCTGTTTTTGCCCTCCCTGAGGCTCGAGGAAAACCTCCGGAGCCCGGGGAGGGCAAAACCACCCACCACCATGGCCACGCCCACCCAGAAACTGGGCAGAGATTCCCTTGCTAAAATTTTTGAAGCTCACCACTGCATATAATTGCAGCTTTAGAAAAGATTAGAAAGAATGTACGTCTTACAATGCCCTGCACGGCTAGCTTGAAGTTCAGAGAAATGGAAACAGATTAGCCCTATGTTTTCACTTGAAGCAATGCTGTGAGAATGGGATGTTAGAAGATAGAAGAGAGCTTGTACAATGGAAGAATATTTAACCTTATTTCATATTATAAATCATTTCGGGGATAATTTTACTTTATTTCATCCAGGCTTCAAATTCAAAGCAGCTTTCATCGTGACAAATGATTCTCCTGCAGTATTTCTCAACTTCGGCAACTTTTAAGATACATGAAAATCAACTCCCAGAACCAGGATCCTGGTTGGGAAGTTCTGGGAATTGAAGCCCACATACCTTAAAGTTGCTAAAGTTGAGAGACTGCTTTAGCGGAATGCTGTCTTGTCTCAGGCTTTGAGGTCACCTTGAGATCTCTCTGCCAGGATCAGGAAATCCAAGATGAAGGATTGGCAGGCGTCTAACAGGATGCTATCTTTTGTTTTTTTCCCCACTCTATAACTGAGTAATTATTTTGTTATACGAGGATCAATACTTTCACAGGGCTACTGGGATCAAAAGAGCCAATTACATTGCATGAGGGAATATATAATTCTGAACACCTAATTAAACATCACCTTGAGACAGATTGCAAAATCTGGATAATGGTTGAATGACATCAAAGTCTTTTCTATAGTTCTTTGCTGCTATCTAGTGGCCATCTGGATGCTTATAGGCTAGGTCTGGTGGCCTTTTCTTATTATTAATAAGGATTATGTTTTTTACCACGACTTCATCATCATCATCAACAACAAATAATTTGAAGAATTACTATGCAAGGTATGGAGGAATACTATTCAAATAATCTCTCATCTGAACTCTGGGAGAAAAATAGATTTGGGACTGAGCTTTGAATCAAAGGCAGGAGGCAAGTAAGAAGATAATTTCCGAGCTAGGTTTATTCTCCACACAAAATGCCTCCCTGTTGTGATAAGGGCTAAAATAGCTCCAGAAGAAGACAGCAACGAGAGGAAAGATTCTTAGGAAATGACCATTTCAGTTGTTAGGGTCACCTTGAAACAATAGCCCCCCCCCCCCCAAGGAGTCAGTTTTCGTCCTGTCTGGAAAGGCAATAGGAGAAATGAAATCTGCCTTGTAAGATAATGAGAAAAAGATTTAGGGAGGACCACGTTTTGCACTCTGAGTTCTGGAGTAGCGGTCTCCAAACTTTCGGGCTTTATGGATTGGCAGGGGGGAGAGGGGATTGTTTTGTGTGAGTGGTGGGCAAGTATCGGAGGTGGCATTCAGCAGGTTCTGACCAGTTCTGGAGAACTAGTAGCAGACTGGCCCCACTCTGATCTATTCTCTGCCTCCTGAATCCCAGCTGCTCGGAAGGGAATGGAGATTTTACAGCATCCTTCCCCTGCCATGCCCACTAAGCCATGCCACACCCACAGAACTGGTAGTAAATTTTTTGAATCTCACTACTGGCGGGTATGGGCAGCTCCATTTCCATAAGTGGCAGGCACATGCACTCGCTGCTTGCACAAATGTAGGTACAAGCATGCGTAAGTGGAACTGCATGCCCATTCATTCGCTGTTTCTACGTTCAGGTTCTGAATGGACTGTGGCCCAGAAGCAGGCCACAGCCCGAGGGTTGAAGACTCCTAACTTGGAGAACCTTCATAATCAGGGGTGGGTTGCTGCTGGCATTACTGCCGGTTTGGTGCGCAAAACAAATTGCGCCCGTGCGCTCACTTCACTCACTCACATGCCAGAAGTGCACTCTGCACATGTGCACATTTCCACCTAAAAAGTTCTGCCCATGTGCATGATGTTAGAAAAGGAAAAAATTACATTTCTGCTTATGAAGATTGTTCTGCGCATGCGCAGAACCTAAAATCAAGATGGTGCCACCGGCAATAGAACCAGTTCAGGGGTGTGGCAGGCCAAGTTACTATCTACTCAGCCAAACCAGTCTGAACCAGTAGGAATCCACTTCTATTCATAGTATACCTAAAATATATTAGACCACGGATGTCAAACTCGCTACATCATGTTGCCATCATGTGACATATCACAACTTTTTTTCCCTTCGCAGAGCTGGGGTGGGCATGGTCTGTGCATGATGCACTGGCCCACAGTCACCAGTTTGACACCCCTGTATTAGACCAAGAGCCTGAGGCCCTTTGTCTGTTCTGGGTATTTGCCTCTTGTTGACTGTGATGATATTTTTAATTGGCCTTTCAGAATTTGCTGGTATTGCCTAATATATAATCTCCCAATAATTTTAATGTGTCTACCTATGGGATCCAAGTTAAGTTTAACTTTAATATAGTTTTATTTCTGTTCTATACAGCCTGGAATAAGACAAGCCTTGCGTTAGAAACGATAAAATTCTCATTCCTACTGATACTTGCAAAATTATTATAAATTCACTCAAAATTGTAGCATGCCAAGGTTATTTATGAGTTGAATTGCACATACTGGGGACTTCCCAGGAGGAAGAAAGTGTTATTTAAGCAGCATTATTGATGTGGCAGACAGAGGGCCCCCTTGGACTATATAATTTTATAGGAAAAAAAAGCTGAAGCAGTTCTAGATTTTGTGGGGGGAAAGATTGACTAAGGATTCCCACTTCTTCAAGTGAAGAACCTAACTTTTTCACTGCCCAAGTATGTTTAAGAAAACAGCCTTTGCTCTGCAACATTCTCTGTGCAAAGAAGATTCATCTTTTTCCCTGTCATGATGAGCAAAAAATGAACAGGGGGAACTTATTAAGCCGGATGAAAAGCTTGTATAAGGCAGTTATTGGAATACTGCAGTTTTTCTGTTTGCAGCAAGAGAAGGAAATGTTACCAGTTTCCAAAAGGTGTAACAATCTTCCACTGTTTCTAAGGTCTCTTCTACACAACAGCACAAAAATGAAGAGAGGCAGGAAGGGAAATACCTCCTTGAATGTCCCAAGTAGGATTGGGGTGCTGGCATCTACAGAACCGTGCTCAGCCTCTTTTCTTAATAATGTAGTAATGGAGACTTTAAATATCTTAACATCAACTGATAAACAAACTGCAGTTAGTAGGAGATTTAACAGGTTTCTGAGGTGCCTAACTGACAAGTTTATCATCCAAAAGATGGAGGCAGGAACTAAAGGATCATACCAGGGGTGGGCTGCTATGAGTGTGCCCGGGTTCAGGAAAATCCATAGCTAACATTATGGCCATTTTGAGAACCTCCAAATCCAGCCCCTGACTGGCCCTGCCCCACCCCACCCCTCCCCCTCCCAGGAGTCTCCACGTGGCCCATTTTGGATGCGAGGTAAGTGCAGGACTCACACGGTGGCTCAGGGAGGGGGAAACAGGCCTTCCCAGAAGTTACAGAAGGCTGGAAATGGGCCAGTTTCCAGCCTCTGGAGGGCTTCTAGAGCCTGGGGGAAGCAGTTTTGCCCTCCCAGAGGCTCAAGGAAAGCCTCCAAAGCCTAGGGAAGGCGAAAATCCCCCCAACTAGGCCACATCCATCATGGCCATGCCCACCGAACAACTGGGCAGAGAACTCATTGCTGCAATTTTTGAAGCCCACCTTTGAGCTATACCAAAATATTAAAACAATGTTGAGATTCTGGAAAGTCTGTAGAGAAGAGCAACAAAGACGATTAGGGGACTGGAGGCTAAAACATATGAAGAACGATTGCAGGAAATGGGTACATCTAGTCTAATGAAAAGAAGGACTAGGGGAGACATGACAGCAGTGTTCCAGTATTTGAACGGCTCCTACAAAGACGAGGAGGCCGAACTTTTTTCCAAAGCATTAAAAGGCAAGAAGAGTAAGAATGGATGAAAACTAACCAAGGAGAGCCACAACCTAGAACTAAGGAGAAATTTCCTGACAATGAGAACAATTAACCAGTAGTACAGCTTGCCTTCAGCAGTTGTTGGTGCTCCATCACTGGAGGCTTTCAAAAGAGACTGGACAATCATTTTTCTGAAATGATATAGGGCAGTGATGGCGAAGCTTTTCAGCACTGAGTGCCCAAACCAGAACATGTGTGCATGCACATGCCAGAGTGCCAGAAACCTGAAGACCAGCTGGTCTTTGGGTTTTGCACTGGCCAGTTGGTTTTTGCACGTGCCAGAGTGCTTGAAACCACATGTGCACCTATCAGCTGGTCTTCGGGTTTCCTGCATGCATGAAGACTGGTCACATTGGAAACCAGAAGAGCAGCTGGCAATGGTGCGCGTGCCCACAGAGAGGGCTCTAATTGCCACCTCTGGCACGCGTGCCATAGGTTCGCCATCAGGGATATAGGGTCTCCTGTTCAAACAGGGGGTTGGACTAGATGATCTCCAAGGTTCCTTCCAACTCTTTTATTCTATGTTCTACTGGACAGAGTGGAATTCAAAAATTTTAGCAACCGGTTCTCTGCCCAGTTGCTTGAGTGGGCTTGGCCAGGGTAGGCGTGGCCTACTCTGCCTCCTGCACCATGGCGGGGGGAATCTTCACCCTCCCTAGGCTCTGGAGGCTTTCCTCAAGCCTCTGGGAGGGTGAAAACAGTCTTCCCCAGGCTCTGGAGGCCCTCCGGAGGCTGGAAATGAGCCCATTTCTGGACTTCCAGAACTTCTGGGAGGCCAGTTTTTCATCCTCTCACAGCCTCTATTTGGGTCCTGAATTTACCTAGCATCCAAAACTGTGTGGAGTCTCCTGGGAGGGGTGGGGTGGGATAGTTGGGCCAGCTAGTCCTTGCAACCAGTGGTTTGATGAACCAGATGTAAAATTAGTATCTGGTTCGCTCGAACCGGTCCGAACCAGCTGAATCCCACCCCTGCCATGGACTTAATTCTAACTAATAGAGATAAACTGATTGAGGGAGTGGAAGTTTCAGGAACTTTGGGGGAGAGCAAACATGATATATTAAAATTCATTCTAAGGTGGACACAGTTGAGTGAACAATTTATGTCATTTGGATTGACATAAATACCGGGGGGAAACTGGAAAAGATAATCAAACAGCAGATTTGTGAGCACCTAGAAATGAACAGGGTAATTACTCAAAGCCAGCATGATTCCAATGAAGACATGGCCAGCACTCTTTAGATTGTCGTTTTCTCCAACTCAACAACAGAGAAGGAACAGTCTTCCTTTCGTTTATCTGATTCTCCTGAGTTAGGGAGAGTCTCAGAATCATCCCTCAAGATCCTCCAGTAACAGCAACAGTCTGCCAGCAGTTTTAGCAACCGTGTTCCAAAATAGCTTGTGAACTGAAGGTGAATTTGAATTGAAACCACAAATACTTTGGGCATAATTCCAGAAAGCTCAAATGAAAAATATCAAAGTTTTGAAGATATACATTGACAGCAGCAAAAACAAACCTGACACAATACTGAGAAAGAAATTCTGCTGTTGATAGAAGATTAGGGGATTAAAATTGCTGAATAGGTAGTGATAGCAAAACTGACCATCTATAGTTATAACAGAGGTTTAACCAAATTTAAGCAGCAATGGCTCCTTGCAGCAAGGCAGATTGAAGCATTTGGAATATGGTTTCTAAGAAAAGAGTCAAGAGGCTAAAGACAACAGATGGGTGAAATGACTTAAATAGATATAAGGAAAAACCTCCAATGCTTTGTAAAGTATAGCACAAATATTTAAGGAGTGGTTAGTGGTCGGAGGAAAAAAATAGAAGTGAAGGAGAAAGTGTATCACCAAAAATTCCATTCATAATGTTTTACTTATATTTTATTTTTCACTTTGCCTTTTGTGTTGCAGCCTCGTAAGTCCTCAGACTTACGAATGACAGCTCGGCAGCAGCCAGGCGCGTCGTAGCCAATCAGACGCGCCTGCCGGTTGCCGGGCTGTCATATGCGAGGCGATTGGTTAAACCGTTTGACAGCCGGGTATAAAAGGCTGTCAAACGACGGAGACTTGCCGGTCTACTTACTGTTGATGTTCTGAACGTTCTTGCTTGAATAAAAGGTTACGGTTACCTCAGACGCCTCTGTTAATTACTGCGACCGATCTAACATTTTGCATCTTTATTCTGTTCTATACTCTTTAAATTTAAGCAGAGTAACAAAAAATAAATAAAAGAAAAAGACTAAATTAGGCACTATGCACATGCATTGAGTGATAAGTTGCTAAAAGTTGCAAGAACAGGATTTCTTGCTCTGCAATCAAGAATCTGGAGCAGGGGTGTCAAACTTGTGTCATCACGTTAGTCGTCACATATCACAACTTTTGCTCCTTTGCTAAATCGGGGGTGGGCATGGCCAGTGTGTGATATGTCTAGCCCACAGGCTGCGAGTTGGACACCCAATCCAGTGGTGGGGTGCAAATTTTTTTACTACCGGTTCTGTGGGCATGGCTTGGTGGGTGTCGCCTGGTAGGCGTGGCAGGGGAAGGATATTGTAAAATCTCCATTCCCTCCCCACTCCAGGAGAAGGTTACTGCAAAATCCCTATTTCCTCCCGATCAGCTGGGATTCAGGAGGCAGAGAATAGATGAGGGTAGGGCCACTCAGAGGTGGTATTTACCGATTCTCAGAACTACTCAAAATTTCCGCTACTGGTTCTCCAGAACTGGTCAGAAATTGCTGAATACCACCTCTGCCCTGAATCTAGAGGCAAGAAGCTGTGCCATGCATGGAACAGGGTTTTAACAATCAGATGATCTAAGTACCGTATTTTTTGGAGTATAAGATACACTGGAGTATGACACACCAAGGTTTTGAAGAGGCAAATAAAAAAAAAGTTTTTGCACTCTGCAGACCTATCAAAAACAGCCCATTTTTCACGAAAATGGGTCCTTTTTCGCCCTCCAAAACAAGGACATGAATAGTCATTAGGAGGCTTGTAGAGTGCTCCTGAGGGGTGGGGGGCAAAAACAAGCACAAAAAACCTATTTTGCACAAAAACAGGCCCATTTTTTGTCACAAAAAGGGAATGCATAGCCTTTGGGAGGCTTATAGAGTGCTCCTGGGGGCTGGGAGAAGGCAAAATTGAGCAAAAAACGGCCCGGTTTTCACTCATTTCTGCCCTCCCCAGCCCCCAGGAGCACTCTGCAAGGCTCCTAAAGGCTCTGCACGACCATTTTGATGAAGGGACAGGGTTTCAGGAGGCAAAAAAATGCTGTATTCAGTGTATAAAACACACCCAGTTTTTCAGCCTCTTTTTTGAGGGAAAAGGGTGCGTCTTATACTCCGAAAAATACAATAGCTTATGTTAAGTCAACTAGTGGTCAGCTATGTAATGTTTTTATATAGGTGGGCTATTTGACATTCGGGGTGGGTTCCGGCAGTCATTACTGCCAGTTTGCTCGAGGCTGTGCCATGAGCGTGTGTGCTTGATGCGCACTATACGTGCATGCACAGTGCAATAAAAATTACTCTGCGCATGTACACAAGCAAATAAGATGGTGGCGCCTATGGTGCTAGCCAGAGAACTGGTTCAGGGGTGTGGCAGGCCTGGGTCGCTGCAGGTTCCAAATCACTATGGGTTCGTCCAAATCGGTCCAAACTGGTAGGAACCCACCACTGTTTGACATCCTCAATTAACCACAACTTCAATATATATTAAAGCATTTCTTTCTATGCCATGTTTCTCAGGCATTCTTTATGTTGACAGACCATAACCATGCAATCCCAGAAAGTAGGTGTATGATTTAAGGAAGGGTCAACAGTGCCCATCTCCATTCTGAGGTACCTTGTCACATTCTGACAGGCCTCTCTTTAGGATATATGAACACTTTCTGGGATATAGTCTCCGGAGTTCAGGAAAAGACCCAACTTCTTTAAGAAGGCATCATCATTAGCACCCATGACTGACTCAAAGCAACTTTTTTCACATTGCAGTCAAAACATTGCACATCATTACATTTAACTAATGAAATAGTCTTCTCTGCCTGTCTCAAACTGCTAGTACTTTGACCTCCAGGGGTCATCTCCTTGCCAAACTTGTAATATTTGTGCTGAAAACAATAAACCAGTGTTTTTTCAAAGACACAAGATGTATGGACTTCAGTTCCCAAAATTCCTCAACCATCGTGCTGGCTGGGGGATTCTAAGACTTGAAGTCCACACATTTGGCAATTTGCATTAAACAGAAAAAGGAACAATACTGTATGCATTCTTGTCTAAGCTCCTTTTTCTATTTTGAACCATTCCGTTTCTCCAAATTCAATTATAGTAATTTCCCATTGATTGTCAAGAGTCCTCATAAGACTACTGTAGCCAGTTATTCAAATGCATTTAGCAGCCTTAATACATTCATACACTAACCTATGCAGTCATAACTCATTGTAATAAATGAAGCAAAGGTAAATCCTGGGGGATGGGGTGTCTATAGATTCCATAATAGGGTTGAAAGTAGCACTGCATCCTTGCCATGCAAGTTCCACCCATTTTCTGCGTTTGACACCACAATGAAGGTACAAAAAGAATGGACTGTCATTTTGTCATTTGTCTCCTGACTTCTTGCAAATGCCATGAGCTATGTCTTTTCTTGCTCTTTCCCTTATCCATTTATAGTAGCTGATGGATCTTGTGTTCCTCTACCTTTTCTAAAACATGCTCATTCATTTGGCATTTTTCTCTCCATTGATGGCTATCTTCTTCTTTCTAAGTCTTTAACTCTTAACTCCAACTCTACTGATCTGATGGATTAGTGCAGTTATCCAGTTTCATGCAATCTCTTGCATCTCCATTTTTCAATAAAAAAGCAGGTAGACCAATCTTTTCAATTTCTAGGTCATACAGGCTTGTTCCTTATTTATTATCAAACAGCTCCCAGTCTCTTTTCCTGAGGTTTTAAATAGTTCGCTGGGTATTTCATCTGCACCTGATGCTTTCCTGTCTGACAGCTGGTCTATTGACCTCACTTTCTACTGGAATTAGTTCCTGAACATATTCTCTCCCCACAAATGCTTCTGTCATTTGGAATCCTGTTTGTAAAGGGTTTCAGTGTGGTTTTCCTATCTTCTTTTAACCTCATTTGCTTTTATCATATTTCTTTCATGATTATACTTCAGCATTTCTAGATCGGTTGAAAAAAAAATCCTGTGATTTATTTGATCTTCTTTTTTAAAAAGAATGTTCTTTTTCCTTCTCTTGTTATATTTTAGTTGGTTGACATTCGGATTTGAGATATCCTTTCTTGTCCTTTCTTACTTAATGTTAACAGCCTGTGTTCAGTTGCCATATGCTATTTTAATTGCCCAGGGGCTTCCATTCTCTGTTTATATCTGGCCATCTGAATAGTTTCTTGTGAAAGCCACTTAGATCTTTTTCTTTTTGAAATTTTAGGGACTTTTCATTGCTTAGTCTCTTATTTCCTCCCATAGTTCCTCATGTTCACTTTCTCAAAAGCTAGGAGCACTAAATTTTGTATTTACAACATTGAAATTATACCTTTGACTGCATGTACCCCAGGCCATATCCGGTTGATGCATATGCTCTAATGGGAGACAGATCATCCTGCAAATAACCCAGCCCTGTGCCATGAAGGGTTTTATAGGTATTAAACAACACTTTGAACTGTACCTGGAAGCCTCTTGCAAGCCATTGCAGCTTATACAGCTTTTTAAGGAAGGTGGTGGAGAAGACCATTAGCTCACAGCTCCAGAGGATCCTGGAAGAATTAGATTTTTCTGCGCTTTTTTAAAAATGTGGATTCAGGCCCAGTTACGGGACAGCATTAATCCTGCTTGTGGAAGCTCTCTGGCAGGCCTAGGATGGAGGTAGTGCATACATTCTTTCCCTTGTTGATCTCTCAGTGGCTTTCAATACCATCAATCATGGTAGCTTTCTGGGTGACTCAGAGGGTTGGGAATGAGAGGCACAATATTGTGGTGATTTTCCTCTTTTGTATGGGGCCAGACAGTGCCAGATTAACAGTGAGAAGAACCATTAATCAATGGAACAACATGCCTCCTTGAGTTGTGGGTACTCCATCGCTGGAGGTTTTCAAGAATAGACTGGACAAACATTTGTCCTGGGTGGTATAAGGTTTCCTGCCTCCAAGGACTAAAAGACCTCCAAGGTCCCTTCCAGCCCTATGATTCCATGGGTAGGGAGTAGAGGTTAATTAAGTCTGAGGTCACTGGTTTGTGGAATACTTCAGGGTCTACTCTGTCTCTGCTCCTATTTAACAACCTCCTATCTACATCAAATTGCTGGAGAAGATCATCTGCAAACATAGGATGCAATCCAGAGGTGGGTTGTTACCGGTTCACACCAGTTTGGGTGAATCGGTAGTGGTTTGTTAGCCTGGGCTGCAGAACTGGCAACGACCCAGGCTGCCCATGCCTCCAAACTGGTTCCCTGGTCACGTTGGGGTTGCCAGCATGGTTTTTTGTCCTTTTAAAATGTTCTATGCATGCGCAGAACAATTTACAGACAACTGCACACACACACATGCAGTAGTAACACCAGTAGCAACCCACCCCTGATGCAATCTCATCAGTATGTTGATGATACCTAGTTATCTCCACCCTGAACTGGCCATATGATGCCAATACTGGTCTTTTCCTAGTGCTTGGAAGCTGTAAGAGTCTGGATGGGGTTGGGGGAGAAGTCTTTGGCTCAAGCCTGGGTAAGACTGCACCCCAGTTTTAAGTTCTGCAAGGGCAGGATGTATTTCCCTTCTTAGAGGTGGTGCCCTGGACCTCGTTCACAACCATTCATATCTTAATGTGTGCAATGGCTCCATGGTTAAAAACATTGATCTTGTCAGCTGGAGAGCTGACAGCCCGGGATTGAGACCTGAGCACCATGTGACAGGGTGAGCTCCTGTTACATACCACAGCTCCTGCCAACTAGCAGTTTGAAAGCATGCAAATGTGAGTAGATAAATAGGTACCGCTTTGGTGAGAAGGTAACTGGATTTTGTGCACCTCTGTGTATAGTCAGGGTAGCCGCAACCATGGAAAGAGTTGACTCCCTCAGCTAAGAAACAGAGATGAGCACCACTCCCTAGAGTCCCTAGAAATGATTGGACAGGGAAAACCTTTACCTTTAGGTTATGCATAATTATCTGCCTTTTTACCATAGTCTTCACCGAGAACAAACTTTTCTTTTGGAAGTTGTGTTCCTTCATCTCTGCCCATAGCAGATGTTAAGTGCAGCACTGGCTTTTTCACTTCTACAGCAGAGAACACCCCTACTGCCTTACCTTAGGTTGGTCCCCACTGGAGCTGGCAGATCCAAAATGGTAAAGAAACTCCCAAGTCAAGCTCAGCTTGAGAACACGCAGTTTTCTTGAAAATAGTTCAGCACTGCCTTCTTTTAGGATTTATTTTATCAGATTACTTGGGAAATTTCCAGTAAAAATGGCATTTGAAGAACCCTGCTTACTATATGCGTGCTCTTTCGCACACTGAAGCACAGATTATTCACTCTTGAAATTAAAGGATTGTCTACTCCACCCTACCATTATCCATGCAATCTCACATATATCTGCATGGCAATAAATTCCATTTAAACCAATTAACTGGAATGCTAAATCATGCAAACACTCCATTTGCAACATCGCCCAGTTCTTTCCACCTGTTCACTATGAAAAATGCTGGTAGCAAAACATTATCCACACTCTTTATTGAAGCCCAAACTGATTTTTTTCCTCTACCACTTGTCATCTGTGTATGTATTTTGGAGGAACCCCCCCCCCCATTCCAGGTTGTGTGACATAGCAAGGAAATATTGCTGGATGTAAACATGGTTCACTGCGCAAGAGATGAAATGACAAAAAGATCTAACCCAGTACATGTAAACATGGCAAATTTACATATGTACCAATTAAGTTTCTGGGACAACTATTTATTAATATCTTTAGAACTTTAGATCTTATCAACAATCATATAAAATTGGATTCCATATATGTTCAGGATAATCCAACGTTAATCTTCTTTACCTTGAAAAACGTAGTTGACTAATTGCTATAAGCTCATCATCATAGGCTCATCTATCTGCTCAATAGGAGCTTTTTAAAAAGTCCACGTGTATAATTATTTTTATATTACCTGTTTAATGAGAAATGGGTGTTAGCAATCGGAATGTTTCAGCTGCACTTCTTTATGTGATCACCACAACTGAGGCCTTGTTCAGGTTGTTACCTATTGGATTTTTGGTCTTAAACAAAAAAGCATTAGCTGAACTGAACAGAATGTTTAACTGCCTATTTTTCAGAGGTCATCATTGCATTCAGTCTCTTTTTTTTATGTTTGCAATATTCCTTTGGGCACTGGGCTAGATATTTTCACAAACAAAACACTAAAGTATATGAGCACGTAAGTGCTACTGCATAGAGATTGAATTCATTGTTGTTTTATCCTGCAGGCTAAAAAAGATAAACTATTTCAAATTACATTTTCCTACTGTGAAACAGATATTAAGTTATATGTATTAAAAAAATAATGGTAGGTCTGGTTTGTATTTCATAGAAATGGAACGAACTATCCAAATCTTTAATTGGGGGAATCAACTCCCTCTCTTAATGATGCTCTATAGCAGTGGTCTCCAACCTTGGCAACTTTAAGACCTGTGGACTTCAACTCCCAGAGTTCCTCAGCCAGCTTTGCTGGGTGCTCCACAAGTGGGTGCTGGGAGTTGAAGTCCACAAGACTTAAAGTTGCCAAGGTTGGAGACCACTGCTCTATAGGACTGCCTTACTCAGGATTAACCATCCAGATTTCAGAATGCACTCATCGCTAATTGGTTCTGGGTGGTATGATAAATACCAAAAATAATGATTACCAAACAAATTTATCCATAAGGAATAATGTAGTGAGTTATAAGGCAGCTGACACCAACATGTTCTAGCTTGTGCATTGTGTACCAAACCAAGGAAGAGTACGGGGACAGAATTTTCATATCAAAATGCGTTGAATACCAAATTCTATGAGATTCAAAGCAGTTGTGATGAGGTACATATGCAATACAGTCAGATGATAGGTCAAACTGCTCATTTATTGCTCCAATTTCCCCCCAAACGCTTCCACGTTTATGGCAAATCCCAGAGCAAAACACTTGCGCACACACCTCCAGCAGCCTCTGGCTGTGAATAGTCCAGCAAAATGCTATCAGCACAATGGCATCTAGGCAAGACGTCCAGTGAGGCAGGTGAACAAGGCAATGAGTTCCACAAAGCAAAGGAACAAGGCAATGAGTCCACAAAGCAAAAGACTTAGGCAATGAATCCACAAACTCCAAACATTGGCAACGGCACACAAAACTCCATGAATTCAGTGTTTGTTCCTGAAAAACGCCCCTCCTTAAGTCTCAGACCCCAGGTGTGCCTTGTGAAGAGGGTGGGGTGCTCTCCTCCCAAGTCGTTGGGTCAGCCTGTGCTGTTCCCGTCTCATCTCAACTCTCCATGCTCAGGGATCAGGAGGGGCAGTCCTTGCTTGTTGTCTGAGCTCCGTAGCTCCTCCTCTCCACTGCCTGCCCTCTCTTCCCCCCACCCCTCTCATTCATTCTGCCGCCATTCTTCCCTGCTGGCAAGCCGTCCCAAGTCCAAGGGACCTGGGGCTGCCTCATCCAGCTTCTCCCCCTGTTCGTCCAAAGCCAACAAGGACGCTCCCTTGACCTCTGTCAGCCCCAGCTCCAGCTCATCCTCCTCCGTGGATTCAGGCTCCAATGGGGCAATGACAGCAGTTGAGTACCAAGGTATCACTGTATATCCAATATCAAGACTAAATAACAAGATTGTATTTTTCAGAACATTCCTTTTATACCACAAAATAGCTTCTGAAAATACTATATATATATACATACATACACACACATACACACACACACACACATATATATATACATATATACATATATATATATACATATATATATATACATATATATATGTATATATATATATATACATACACACATACACACACACACACACACATATATATATATATATACAGACATATATACACACATACACATACATATATACATATATATACATATACATATATATATATATATATATATCTGTGTGTGTGTATATGTGTATATATATATATATGTATGTATATGTGTATGTATGTGTATGTATGTATGTGTATGTATGTATGTATGTATATGTGTGTGTGTGTGTGTGTGTGTGTGTATGTATATATATATATATATATATATATATATATATATATATATATATATATATATATATATATATATATATATGCCTATACAAAACCACAATGATGTTATGTGCATTATGAAGTAAATGTTATCTAGTACATAATTTCCATTATTTGGGTGATGTTACAAAGTATGTCAGGGATGCGGTGATCCAGAGGTTAAGATGCTGAGCTTGTCAATCAGAAAATTCGGCAGTTTGAATCCCTAGTGCCGCATAACAGAATGAGCTCCCGTTACTTGTCCCAGCTTCTGCTAACCTAGCAGTTTGAAAGCACATAAAAAATACAAGTGGAAAAATAGGGACCACCTTTGGTGGGAAGGTAAGTTTTCTGTGCACCTTCGGCGTTTAGTCATGCTTGCCACATGACCACCGAGATATCTTCAGACAGTGCTAGCTCTTCCACTTTGAAACGGAGATGAGCACCACCCCCTAGAGTCAGGAATGACTAGCATGTATGTGCGAGGGGAACCTCTACCTTTACAAAGTATGTGGCATCACTATTTCTCTCCCTCAACATCTGTAAGCCTATCTTAGTACAGATAGCTGTTTAAATTAAGACTTGCTAAGTTGTCCCCAAAAGTACAAATATAACCATTAGTTTTATAATATTTTGTTATGTCCTTAAATGGAATTCCTGGGTGTGTCCAGATAAATAATTGAAAGAATAAATTATCAAAAAGTACTGTGTAGAATAGCTCCATCTTTTCCTTCCTAATGGATTTTCTCTGAAAATAAATTGAAAAGGGAAAATAGGTAGGACTACAAATGGAGGGCACTATTGTTTAGAGCCTGTGTAAAGTGTCGAATAAAGCAAAGTTATTATGCAATAAAATTAATATCTAGAAACCTGAAATCAAGCAGCTGCAACGTTTGCATTTTTTTGAGCGAAAAAGCCTTATCTCTCTGAAAGCCTGGCAACATAACAAAAGTGAAGTGCTTCAAAAAAAACATGTTTGGCAATTTGGATAGAGACTATTGATATTGTGTTGTACCTTGGGGGTGGGGTGGGGTGTTATATTGTTAAAAAGGGAATCTTAGGAAAAATTGGGCAGAAACAACACTTTGAATCTGAAGCCTGAAGATGCAGGTCAATGTTTTAGATAACATTTTAGACAAAAAAGCCAACCCAGTTCTAGGCTGCATAAACAAAGGGATAAAATCACGATCACGTGAAGTGTTAATACCACTTTATAATGCCTTGGTAAGGCCACACTTGAAATCCTGCATTCAGTTTTGGTTGTCATGATGTAGAAAAGATGTGGAGGCTCTAGAAAGAGTCCAGAAAAGAGCAATAAAGATGATTAGGGGACTGGAGGCCAAAACATATGAAGAACAGTTGCAGGAACCGGGCATTGCTGGTCTAATGAAAAGAAGGACTAGGGGAGACATGATAGCAGTGTTCCAATATCTCAGGGGTTGCCACAAACCAACCCCTGAGATATTCTCCAAAGCACCTAATGGTAGAACAAGAAGCAATGGGTGGAAACTAATCAAGGAGAGAAGCAATTTAGAACTGAGGAGAAATTTCCTGACAGTTAGAACAATTAATCAGTGGAACAGCTTGCCTCCAGAAGTTGTGAATGCTCCAACAATGGAAGTTTTAAAGAAGATGTTGGATAGCCATTTGTCTGAAGTAGTGTATGGTTTCCTGCCTAAGCAGGGGGTTGGACTAGAAGACCTCCAAGGTCCCTTCTAACTCTGTTATTCTATTCTATTCTATTCTAAATTACTTCCATTTCAGCAGGCCCCAACCCAGCCTCATTCACTGGGTAAAGTTAAGGAGAAAACCTAATAATGGGATTTGGTAGCCTCCATTTGAAAAACAGATGCTCCCTCCTTTTCTTATTAATAACAACCATTGCCAGGATAAACTTTAAAATGATTTAAATATGAATGCAGGAAAGTCCTTTAATTTCATGTATGTTTGGCTTAAAAAAATATTTCATTTAAGATAACCGAAACCACTGTACATGGATGTCAGTGAAAAGCCTCCATTAAAAGCAGGTACTGAAACCCTTCTTATTCAGCGCCTTTCCAATCACATCTCCCAGCTCCCCAAAATGATGGCAGAGGTTTTCTGCCTATGTGCAAATCACAGGATTGGAGGAACATGCTGCTTGGCCACCCCGTTCATTTAGTGAAAGCTTGAAAATATTTTTCAGTTCCTATTCCCTTGATTGTAGGAATAAACCCTTCAGTGACTCTTGCTGGGTGGTCCCTACGACTTGACTGATATCAAGCTTCCTAATGTTTGTTTTATTCTTCTCCATCCTTCCGTTTTCTTCCCTAGTACATTCCTTTAAGAAAGGTCTTTATTCAGTGTAGATATAAATGGAGGGAGGTAATCTTAACACTAAACAGTTCAGAGCTGTGCAGTTCCCAGATATTTCTATCAGTGATTCTCAAGCTTTGTGGGACCACAGTCCCCCAAATGATTAAGTGACTCTGCATGGAGTAAAACGAATGATTTTATTGCGGTTATGACTGGACGAAAAATAAATACATCACCTGCAATAATTAAATGTTAATCTATATATTAATATGTACAGCAACTGTCCATTGTGAGCTTGGGCAAGCAATGCAAGGAGCAGAATCCCAGAGCAAGCTCCCACTTTGCCCAGAAAAACTTGATTGGGACTTTTAAATATTGTACCTCCCCAACTGCTTATAGCACTTAGACTTATATGACACTTCACAGCGCTTTCCAGCCCTCTCTAAGCAGTTTACAAAGTCAGCATATTGCCCCCAACAATCTGGGTCCTCATTTTACCGACTTCAGAAGGATGGAAGGGTGAGTCAACCTTGAGCCTGGTGAAATTTGAACTGCTAAATTGCAGGCAGCCAGCAGCCAGCAGAAGTAGCCTGCAGTACTGCACTCTAACCACTGTGCCACCGCAGCTCAGTGACTGAGCTTATGGTTCTCACACAAACCTCTAGGAATTTCAATCATCAGCTCAAGAAGACTTGCTTTAGGTCAGGGCTGTCAAACCCGCGGCCCACGGGCCCAATGCATCACACTGGTCACGCCCACATCCGGTTTAGCAAAGTGGGAAAAAGCCTCGCTATATCATGTGACACCACCTTTTTTTTTTTTTTTTTTTTTTTTTTACAGAGAACTTTTTATTTTTTTCTTTAAAAAACAAACAAACACAAATATGTCATCATTTGTCAATCATTAAGACATTGAAATACAATTTTTTTTTTGTTGTGTGTACCCCTCCCTCCCTCCACCCCCCCATCCCCCCTCCTCCTTCCCCCCCCCGACTTCCCAGAACCCGTACACGGTATGGATTTTTAACTAACACAGTCTAAAATCTATTGAGAAAAAAGAAATAAAGAAATTAATGACATTCTAGATTGAACTTAGCTTCTTCTTACTGAACTAACTTTTAACAGTTTAAATCATTTCTGATCTTAAGCATAGGCTAACTGGAATTTCTTAGTCCCGTATTTATTTTGTATATAGTCAATCCATTTTTTCCAGTCTCGTTTATATCTCTCATTTGAATGATCTTTGAGATATGCCGATATTTTAGCCATTTCAGCTAAGTTTGTTACTTTCAATGTCCATTCTTGGATTGTAGGCAAGTCTTCCTTCTTCCAATATTGCGCCACCAACAGTCTTGCTGCAGTTATCAGGTGCAGAATCAAATTGGTCTCTACCACTGTAAAATCAGTACATATACCTAGTAAAAATAACTGAGGAATAAACTTTATCCTTTTTTTAAAAACATTTTGCATGACCCACCATATTTTTATCCAAAATGCCTTAACCTTTTGGCAGGTCCACCATATATGATAATATGTAGCATCGAGAGAACCACACCTCCAACATTTAGGCTGTACATTCGGATACATAGAAGCCAACTTTTTAGGATCTAAATGCCATCTATAAAACATCTTGTAAAAATTTTCTCTCAGATTTTGAGCTTGTGTAAATTTCACATTTCTTACCCAAATTCTTTCCCATGTATCCAACATTATTGGTTCCTCAATATTTTGAGCCCATTTTATCATACAATCTTTAACTAATTCTGTTTCCGAATCCATCTGTATTAATACATTATATATCCTCTTTATATGCATTAAGCTTTGATCTCTTATTTGTTTAAACAGATTATCCTCAACTTGAATAAAGCCAATTTTTTGATCTATTTTCCACCTAGCCTGTAATTGCCCATACTGGAACCATGTTTGAACTACCTTCTCCTCTTTTAATACCTCTAAAGATTTTAATTGTAATACCCCCCTTTCCGAGGTAAGAAGCTGTCTGTAAGTAAATCTGTCCTGTTTTTGTGCTGTATTCATATTTTCAATTGCATGTCTAGGAATTGCCCACATGGGTATCTTGTCATTTAATTTATATTGGTATTTCTTCCAAACCCGCAATAAAGCATTTCTCAAAATATGACTTTTAAAGTTCTTATCCAATTTTTTGTTGAATAACAGGTAAGCATGCCAACCAAATACCAGATCGTGTCCCTCAATGTTCAATATTCTATCATTGGTTAAATGAATCCAATCACTAATTACAGATAATGCCACTGCATCATAATATAGTTTTAAATTAGGTAGTTTTAATCCTCCTCTCTCGCGTACATCTTGCATTATTTTCATCTTTACCCTCGGCTTCTTTCCTGCCCACACAAATTTATTGATACCCTTCTGCCATTCTAAAAGGTTCGCATCTTTTTTAAGTATAGGTAACATTTGGAAAAGAAATAAAAATTTTGGTAAAATGTTCATTTTCACTGCCGCTATCCTGCCCAGCAAAGATAAGTGCAATTTCTCCCATTTTTTCATCTCTGTCTGTATGCTATGCCAAAGTGGTTCATAATTATGCTTATATAATTTCCCATTTGAAGTTAAAATGTTAACTCCAAGATATTTGACTTTTTTAACTACCTCACATCCTAGCATCACTCCTAATTCTTCCTTTTGTTTAATATTCATATTTATAGCTAATATTTTGGTTTTTCCTAAGTTTATTTTAAAGCCAGACACTTGACCATATTGATTAATCGTATTCATTAAAACCATACTGGATTCCTGCGGTTGTTCCAATATTATGACCAAATCATCCGCAAAAGCGCGGACTCTATATTCTTGCTGCCTAATCTTGATCCCTTTTAAACCATCCAAGCCCCGTATTTTATTCAACAATACTTCCAAAGTTATAATAAACAATAATGGGGACAAAGGACAACCCTGTCTTGTACCTTTTCCAATTTGAAAAGAGTCTGTTAAACTTCCATTGACTATGATTTGTGCTGTTTGCTGTTGGTATATTGCTTTAATTGACTGTAAAAAATTATCTCCTATCTGCATTTTTTGCAATATCTTCAGCAGAAATTGCCAGTTAACTCGATCAAAGGCCTTCTCAGCATCCAAAAATATAAACGCAGCAGGGATCTGGTTGTTCTTTCCCAAATATTCTAATGCATTAATAATTAATCTGACATTACTTTTCATCTGTCTCCCTTGTATAAAACCTGTTTGGTCCGTATGTATCAATTGTTGAATGACCAACATTAACCTATTTGCTAATATTTTAGTAAAAATTTTATAATCTACATTCAGTAATGAAATGGGTCTATAATTTTTGGGTTGAGTAGTATCTTGATCTTCTTTGGGTATCAAAGATATAAACGCTGTCTTCCAAGATGGAGGGACTTTACCTTCCGTTTGAATCATATTAAATAATTCTCTAAGAGGTTCTACCATTTCTAACTGTAAGTTTTTGTAGTAAACCGCTGTCAAGCCATCTGTACCTGGTGCTTTCCCTGGCTTTAATTGCTTAATTACCTGCAGGATTTCCCCCGAGGTTATTGGTTGATTCAATTTTTGCCTGTGTTCTTCTCTAACTGAAGGTATTTTCTCCTTGTCTAAATATTTGTCTATGTCTAAACCATTAATTTTATCCCCTTTATACAGTTCTGTAAAAAATTCCCAGAAAGCCTTTTGAATCTCTTCCTGTTGGAACACCTCCTTCCCTCTGTAAATCAGTTTAGATATATTTCGAGTTTTCCTTTTTTTCCTAATCTGATAAGCTAACCATCTGCCAGGTTTGTTTGCATTACAAAAAGTATTGTGTTTTGCATATAATAAATTAGTAGCTACCTGGTCAGAGATCAACATGTCAAATTGAGATTTTAATATGTTAATAGCTTCCTTAACCTTTGTATCGTCTGGTTTCCTTGTTAACTCCAGCTCTTTTCTCTTAATTTCCTCTTCCAGTTCTGTTCGTTTTAGCCCTTGCTTATTTCTATGTGTTTTATTTATATTCATCAAAACTCCTCTCATATACGCTTTGCTTGCATCCCATACAAATTCCATAGATGTACCCTTATTCATATTCAAAACAAAATATTCAGATAGTAATTTTTTACAGTCATTAATATAGTTTTCATATCTAAATAAATTTTCATTCAGTCTCCAAAACCTTCTTGCCTGCACTACCCTTCCCAACTCCATCCAAACTGGGTTATGGTCCGAAAGGACTCTAGCTGCAATCTTTGTTTTCTTGACCCTAGAAAGCAAATCATTAGTGGTTAGAATAAAATCAATCCTTGAAAGGGATTGATGCCTGTCCGAGAAGAAAGTGAAGTCATATTCCTCTGCATTTCTTTCTCGCCAGATATCTCTCAATTCAAAATCATCCATAATGTCAAAGAAAGATTTGGGTAACTTTGCTCGCATCTTGGTATTTAGGCGGGAAATCTTCTTATCTCTCTTAGTGTCTATCACTCCATTCCAGTCACCCAATAGTATACAGGAACTATAGTCCCACTGTACTAATTTAGCATGAAGATTTCTATAGAATCTATCTTGCTGTTGATTGGGAGCATAAATTCCCAAAAGTAATGTCTTTTTCCCTTCTAAGATTAAGTCTAAAGCAATATATCTTCCGAAGGGATCTGCTTCTATTAATTCAGCTTTCATATCTTTTCTTAAGTATACAACTATACCATTCTTCTTTTCCATAGCAGAAGCTGCAAAATGTTGACCAAGTTTTGAGTTGATCAAATATTTTTGATCAGTTGACTTGATATGAGTTTCTTGCAAACAAATTACATCGTTCTTAAACTGTTTAAGATAATGAAATATTTTCTTCCTCTTCTGTGGAGAGTTCAGTCCGTTGACATTCCATGTTAAAATCTTAGTTGTCATCTTTGGTTGGTTGAAGCATTTTTAGAGCTTCCTGCATGGCCTGTTTAACCTTAGGTCTAGCTCCTCCCACTGCTTCCAGATTTGTTGTTGTAGTTCCTTGATCGATGGCCGATGATTGTTGATGCTGTTGCCTCTTAGCTTGTTTCTCCATACGTCTAGTAGTCATGCGGCTAGGTCTTGGTTCCATAGCACCTTGCACTTCTAGAGAAGAGAGATGCTCCATCTTGTCTGGTGGTTGTGTAGTTTGCTGTCTATCCTGTCCTTCTTGTGGTCTTTCTCTAGGTCCAGATGGTGCAGGGTGTCCGGCCTTCAATATATTATAATAAAAATCTCGGGCTTTCCATACAGAGTTGAGGCGGTACCTTTGCTTATCAAATGTAAATATGATGCCAAATGGTGCATCCCATCTATACTGTATCTGACGATTTCTGAGTTCTTCAACCAAAAAAGCGTAGTCTCTTCTGGCTCTTAACATTTGAGGTGGTATCTCTTTCAAAACAGCCAGGTCTTGACCGCCAATTTGAAGCTTAGTGTTATAAGACGCTTGCAGTACCATATTTCTGAACTCTCTTGTAGTAAAATATATAACGATGTCTCGAGGAAGCTGCTTCTGCTTTGCCAGCCAGGAGTTAACGCGGTAAGCTTTGTCAATTTGCCAGCCTTGGTTGGTCCCTGGTCTTCCCATCAGGCGGTCAAAAGCTTCCGATAGGATCTGTTTCAGGTTCTCCTGTTTCTCCTCACGCAGCCCCCTTACTCTTAATGCGAACTCCATTTGTCGGTACTGTATCATAATAATTTCTTTTTCAGCATTTTCCACTTTTTGTTCCACCACCTCTGTTTTCAATGTCAAGTTAGCATTGGCATCATTAAGAACCTCTAGAGTATCTTCCACTCCAGAAATATGTTCTGTTAATACAGTTACAAGACTCAGCATGTCGTCTCTAATTTTATCAACCTTAGCCTCAAATTTCTCATACAACTCCTGTTTAAGTCCTTTTATTTCACTTTTAATTTCACTTTTAATTTCTTCTTTCATTTCTTTTATTTCCTCTTTTCTCTCCTCTCTATTATCTCTAAATTTATCTTCCATTTTAATTGTCTGTGCATTAAGAGCCTCGCTTAGATTACTCAGAAAAAATTCTTTCGTTAACACATCCCCAGCAGGGGGCGTAGGAAGCGGAGGCTGCAGCTTTGTACCAGGCACTGAGGATGTGCCCCTGGAAGTAGAGGGTGACGACTTCAAGTTAATATTTGGTTTTGAGGCCATTTCAAAATTTGTCTGCCTGCAGTTAATAAAACTCTATTGCCAAAATATGCAGCTTTAAGTAAAGAGGCTTTTATTTTGAAGTTTAAGGCTTGGCAAAAGTTTCAGTGAGTAAACATTGTAACAAGACCGTTCAACAGATTCATCACCATTTAACTTCCAAATAAGCAAAGTTAATGAAGGAGTAAAATTCTTCTATTGTGAAACCAAAACATGTGATAAGCTATCTCTTTTGTTTTGAATTCTTTTGAAGTCTTGTGAGAATTAGCAAAAAGTGTTCGTTATTACCGGAGAAACCAGCCTGCTCGGCGCCATTTTAAAAGCCTCTGAGTAAATAATTTTTCGGAGGAGAAAAAGAGAAGAAGCTAAAATGTTGATAAGCAATTATTGTCCTCGCAGTAAACGGATTCAGCTCGTGATAAGATTAAATCAAACAAAACTTAGAGCAGAGTGGGAGAGACCTACTTTGTCCTGCACAAGGCAGTTTGAAGTTCCCAGCACGGACAGCCGTTCTGCCTTGGGCTAGCCCCCCTTTCCTTGCAAGCACAAAAGCTGCAAAAATCGAAGAGCATTTGCCAGCAAAACAGTTTCTTCTTTCCCTCTTGCCTGAAGGATAAGAAAACCTGATAAGACGTCAGATGGAAGATCCTCTAATCAGGTACGTAGCCAGGAATTCGGAGGCAGCTGATTTTTTGCTGCTTCCACCAGTAAGCTCCTCCCAGGAAGCCTCCATGTGACACCACCTTGACAACATGAGTTTGACAGCCCTGCTTTAGATCATATAAGAATAAGCTAGCAAACTGCCCTCATCCAACTTTTAATACAATAGGGCTTCCAGCCAGGCCTGGCCCTTTAGTAAGACCTGTGAAGCTGAAATTCATATATGGGTAGTCCTCCACTTATAACCATTTGTTTAGTGACTGTTCAAAACTGCAACAGAACTTTAAAAAATGATTATGACTGGTATTCATACTTACATCTGTTGCAGGATCACTATGATCATGTGATCAAAATTCAAGCATTTAGAAACTGGCATGTATTTATGACAATTGCATTGTCCTGGGATCACGTGATTGCCCTTTGTAACCTTCCCAGTCAGCCTCTGACAATGGAGAAGTCAATGGTGGAAGCCAGATTCACTTATTGACTGTGTGATTAATAACTACAGTGATTCACTTAACAATTATAGCAAAAAGATTGTAACATGAGGAAAAACTCACTCAACAACTCCATTGCTTAGCTACAGAAATTTGGGGTTTAATTGTGGTCATAAGTCAAGGACTAGCTGTATCCTAAGTAGAATTATTAAATGTTAGGCAAAAGGTGAAAACACACCCCTTTTTGTCCTTATCTCTCAGTCTGGCAAACCCAGCCTTGAAATCAAATATTGTCTGACTTTTTGAGTGTCTTGTATTCATTTATTTATTTAGGTCTATTTTCCAACAGTAGCCATTCAAACTTTTGTGTATTATGACTTGTAAAAATGGCAGTTTATTTCCCTCATCCTCTGACAGCCTAAATTTATATGATTTAGTTTATTTTCTGATCCCAGCAGTCAGGATTATATAAACCAGTTTATTAGACTCGACCGAGGGGGCATGTTGAAGATACCATTTGCCAGGGACTACATTTGGTGGATTCCAGGTGGTGAAAGGGATGCAATGTCTCAGTGGCTAAGAAGTTGAGCTTGTCAATCAGAAGGATGGCAGCTCAGTGGTTCGAATCCCTAGTGTCACGTAATGGAGTGAGCTCCCATTATTTGTCCCAGCTTCTGCTAACCTAGCAGTTCGAAAGCACGTAAAAATGCAAGAAGAAAAACAGGGACCATTTTGGTGGGAAGGTAACAGTGCTCCGTGCGCCTTCGGCATTTAGTCATGCTGGCCACATGACCACGGAGACGTCTTCAGACAGTGCTGACTCTTTGGCTTAGAAATGAAGATGAGTACTGCCGCCCTAGGGAGGAAAAGACTAGCACACATGTGCACCTTACCTGGGTGGTGAATCTTCTCTGTCATGGCACCTGCCTTATCAGACATTCTCTCTCCTGACATTATATCAGCTCCATTGCTTTTGCTATTTCAGAGGTCCCTCAAGATTTGGTTATGTTATCAGGCCTGGTCAACCCAAGGAACCTGAGGCTTGATTAGATGGCTCCACTCTTGAGGATGGATGCATTTGTTGTCTTTCAGTATGGGGTTTGCATACTTTTTAGTTTTAATTAATCTTTATCCTAATGTTACTTTTTAATTTTTTAATGTCTTGTATGTGTGTATAGATAGGTAGGTAGGTAGGTAGGTAGATAGGTAGATAGGTAGATAGATAGATGATAGATAGATAGATAGATAGATAGATAGATAGATAGATAGATAGATAGCCTCTTGTGAGATGGATGGCTATATACAATACAATACAATACAATACAATACAATACAATACAATACAATACAATACATATAATAAAATCTGCTGCAATCCATCCCCTTCAATCTAGGATATCTCTAATCTGTAGATGACATAATTTGTCCTACATTTTGGGACAGAAATATTAAATTGACGATGTCGACTACATATAACGAAAAATTGTATTCAATGTTTTATAGATGGCACTTTACACTGGCCAGACTGGCAAAAATGTTTAAAGATAGATCAGCTAAATGTGGGCAGTATAGGCAAGCATCTGGTTCATACTATCATATGTGGCAGACATGCCCCAAAGCAAGAAAATATTGGATGAAAATACATACATGGCTGGAAAAATGGCACAATATATAGATTTGAAACCAGAGATATTTTTGTTGGGCATTCTACGATATTTTTGTTGGGCGTTCATTATCATAAACCTATGATAAAAAGACCACATATTTGATCTTGCATATCTTAACTGTAACTAGAATTGCATTTGCCCAACAATGGAAAGATGATGAGATTCTGTCTGAGGGGAATGCGACCAAGAAAATTTTAGACTGTGCAGAAATGATAGATTAACACTTGCTATTAAGGATAAAGAAGAAATGGAATACTTTTTCATATGGGACATATTTTATCAATGGCTAAATAATAGAAGTTAGAAAGGAGTACAATTGGAGGAAATGGTAAAGAGGAAAGTTGTTAAAGAAGATGTCAAATGTTAAATATTAATGTTACGATATTATTATGTTATATTATTAATATGATGGTGAGGAATAATAACAAAAATGTATATGATTACATAAGCACAATTGTACCCAGAACACACACTGTTCGGTGAAAATTTGATGTTACATTAAAAAAATGAATAAACTTGGGAAAAAAATGTCCTACATTGCTATAATAAAATTTGAAAAGTACCGGTATGTTGTCATAAATTTCTACATAATTGCTAGCATATCTTCTTGAAAATATACATTTGTTGGAAAAGTAGATGACTGAGAAAGAACTGGAAAAGCTTGGGCATACCTTTTCAGAACAGATAAGGAACCGATTGGATGCGGTATAATATTAAGACATCTCTCCTCAGAAATTGCTCCTATTAAAAGCCCATACATCTATAACGAGGAGGGGAAAACATATATTAAATTGTAGCCTACACAAGACAGGAATTTGGGAGAGATCACATCTACTCATTCTCTTTTATTTATCTGCTTTTTGGATTAAGAGTATTATAGGATTAAGTGTATAAATCTCAGATACAATTTTCCTGACTGCATATATTTCTGACATATATCACCCAGGAAGGGAAAGAAAGAGCAACAACACCTGAAATGACAAAGGAGAAAATGGATACAAGTTAAAATGGGAAAGGGGTACAGTTTGCTCAATACAAGCCAATCCTTGATATGATATAAATAAAATAACAAATACTGTGTGAGACACTTGCCTCCATTATTGTTTATTGCAGGAGTAGCAGCACAATGATTATCAAACAATTATGCAATACAACTACCGATAGTAGCAGTATAACACAACTAGTCTATTTCTAGCCTATTCTCCTAAGAAGTGGCCATCTCTCCCAGTATTTGGTGGGTATTTTCCTCATCAAAGGCATGGCTGAAATTTGAGTGTCAGGGTTATGTATTAGAGGTTACTCAGTCCATCTCTGTAATTCAGAGTGGCGTCTTAATTCATTTTGTAAGTAGTCAATCCACCTTCCCTTTGCTGTGGGAAGAAGAGAGGGAGCAATGTTCAGTTTTTCTTTCCAGCAGCAGGATTTATTTATGTGCCAACGACGTAAGCCTACCCTCCCTTCTGCAACAATAAATGACATGCAGATTTAGAACGAGAGGTTTTGTATTATGTTGCTACAATCCCTCTGCACCGGCTTCCTCCCCCTCTCCCCCGCTCCCCGAACACCGGGGCATTTCCTTTTTAAGAGCTTGCAAAAAAAAAAAAAAACTGAAAGGGAATGAAGCACAAAAAGAAAAATCTAGCCCCTTTTAAATTGCAATTCTGCCTGCCTGTCTCTCTTTAATCTGCACCCAAAGCCCAGGATCAGAGGCTGACGTCATCCTGCCCCTGAGCCTCCCTCTCTGATTGGCTGGGGATGACGTCAGGTGCTTTTTTTCAAGGCATGACCTAATCCTCAGTTCATTTTTAGTTCTAAAGTGCAACCTTCTGTCTTCCTGGATCCTTCAGCCCTGTTTAATGCTTATCTGTGCTATTCCCCCCCCACCCCCACCCGCTCCCCACATAACACAGCGCGCGCCCGCCCGCGTCCCCGCTGCGGGAAAATGCCTGCTCCCTAGTTTCCTCGGCTGACATAATGACCGCAGTTCGGTGTGGTTGCGTGTTTGTGTTTGCAAAAGGCTGAGAACTTGTCTTCTCAGCGCTTGCCCAAGTCTTTCCAAGCTGTTCCCATCAAATCCTCTCGCAATTGTGGTTTAATCATCCTGGCGAATGTGCAGCATTTTGCAACTCGTCGGAGCGCTGCAGGGGCTTTGATCTTGGGCTGCGGAGGAAGTGCCAGGCGGGTAAGTGTTCCCACGTATGAAGGGGTTGCCTTGCATGGGAGCCGGGGAGAATACAGCGGGGGGCTTCCTCATCCCGCACAGCACTGCAGGACCATAGGTACGTTGCGGGTCCGAAATCTTGTGGGAACCTGACAAGGATTTTTCCCCTTTATGTACCGCAATGCCTTCCACATCAGAGTCCAAACGCCTCCTCCTGCGTACCGCAGATGGAAACGGGGATGAAATGTGGCTGCGGAATGGGTTTTGTTTACGACGGTGCGTGAATTTGGTCTGCCTTTCCCCCCCTGTAAGAGGAAGTTTGTTCGGGCGGGGGCAGGTCCTTTGGTGGCGGAGTTTGCCTGTGCGCGTTTAATGCACAATTGCTGCAGGGTCGAGTAGGAACGCTCTTGCGGGCGTTCGCAAATCCGCAGCAGCGATAGCGGTGATGCGGAGAAAGCAGACCTGCAACCAACGCATCGCATATTTATGACGTGTATCGAAGTACAAGGAGGATTAAAGGGGGTTAAGGGGGGGAGATACGGGTTATACTCAGGGTCAGTAAAAAAAAAGAATAGATCTGAATAGATCTGAAGGTGGTGGTGGTGGTGGTGGTGGTGGTGGTGGTTATGTATAATAGCCTCTACTCCCCTTTATTGTCGTTCATGTAGAGACGCTTGGAAAGAAAGCCCAAAGGGAGGAGACCAGGTTCACACACTCTTTTTGGGATGCTGACATTTGAAGGCTCTGATGCTCTTGGGAGGCGGGTGGTGGTGGTGGTGGTTTCACAGGACTGGCTGTGCTCCTGATGCTACCAAGAGTTTGCTCAGCAGCCCCCAGAGCCTTGGCGATAGGGAACCTGCGCCTGTGCAAAGTTCCACTTGCTGGTGTCTTTGGCAGAACGGCTAAGTCAATACATAGTGAATTAAAGAGATTCCGACCACAAAGCGTTTGGAGCCAGGGCTCCTGCCAGCAACTGTGTTTGTACTGTGAGTCAGCGCTTGACTACTCCAAAACACAGACTTGTAAGCCCGGGTAGCCCTGTTTAGGAGCAAAAGATTCTTACTAAGGCTCTGCACCCCTATTTTCTTGCGTCTAGTTCAACAAAGCCCAGGGAGAAACTTTTTTCAGGGTGGGCCAAGGTAAAGAAGGGTTCTGGAAGTCTGCTAATGTGGTATCTAGGCCAGGTTGAAATCTTTCTTGTAAGAAAGAGTAATAGTGATGGAAAATGGGGATACTTAAAGACAAAGATCCTGGCTCCGCTATTGTATTGTGGTTCTACAACAACCAGGCCTTTTCAGCAGGTTTAAAAAAAATAATAGGAGGAACTGTCTTTATTTCCCTTTTACTAAAGGTGTGATGTGTGTTTGTTTCATAGCTTCATAGCATCGTTCTCAGCTTCATGGTCTATAAACTGAAGTTCTGTTTTTGATTAATTTGTAACCTTAGAATGAACTGTTAACATGATTTCTAAAATTCTGCAACTTTTTTTGCAGAGGTTTTTGCAGAAACCTCACTGAGCTATGAAAAATTTACTGGGTTTTGCAAACTAGAATTTGGCTGCAACATGCCTTCAAAGTACCACAGTTTACTTTTTAGAATTGTAGAACATCTAAGGAATTTGAAACATCTCCAAACCTACAGGAGAAGGTAGGCTGTGAAGTAGTAAAGGTGAATAGGGTTTTGAATCTTGATTTAGTGTCTATGTGGGCAGGTGGTTAAGGAGTTGAAATGGCACCAGAAAGACTAGTCATACAAGCTCAGTGGATGATTTCAAGCCAGCCATATTCTCTATTTCTTTCTTTCTGTCTATCTGTCTTGGTGAAGGCTACCTTACTAGTTCATTTTTCAGAAAAGTAGGAGGAAGGTGGGTCCCTTTGAGCTCTTCAATGCAAGGCTGGATGTGACTGTAATCATTCAAGTTGCTCAAGCAAACATGATTTAATGTCTGACCCTGATATACTGTCTTGACATAGAAAAGAGATAAAGAGTAAATGAAAGAAAATTATTTTTAAACCCAACATGCATTTTGACCTTTGTAGTTCAACTAATATATTTTACATCTGGACATTTCAAATAGCACTTTTACTGCTATGGATGAAAAAGCCCTTTGTCGGGAAGCTTAAAGAGCCTGTGTACACCCAACCCAGGGAAGTGTGCTGAGCAGGCAGCAGTGAGAAAATCTGATGGGTCAGCTGACTCATTTTGCATGTGAACATGCAAGCCTGAATGAATTTATGCATTTGTGCCTGCGCAATTCTATGTACTTGTCTAGTGAGCATGCATGGATGTGAAAGGTATGATGGAATAAGAAGCTTTTAGCTACACTAGCCTAGTTGCATTCTGTTTGTCTTTCTGAAGGCTTGAAATCAACCATTATTAAAGATTACATACAGCTACACACTGGCATATATTTTGCCAAAGGCTACCATGTAGCCCTATTTTATTCCATTCATAAAGTCCCAAAGGGTTCAGAGGAGAGCAGCCCACCTCTCCTTCAGTCCTATTACAGATGTGGCTTGCAAAAGACACAGCTTCATTGATGCTTCCCATTCGCTGCATGCTTGCCTCCCTCCTCCCTACCTTTTCTTATAATCTGTCAAGAGCAGCATTAAGATCTCTGCTCAGACAGGCAGGTAGAAATGGCTGGTCAGCTGGAGAACTGTACATTTGGAAAAAAGCCACAATTACTATACGATTATTCAAAAGGCGGTACTATATTGGTATAAATTGCGGGGAGAGTCTGTGTGTTGTGATTTACACTTCATTTGCATAGAGTCTCAGTCACCAGGGCAGCAATGTATCTGGTCAGGAAGAAAGGCTTGACCAAGAGAAATCACCCCAATTCCAAATAGAGTCAGATCTAGAATGTGTACCGGGGAATTGAACCATAAGAGGCAAGGGGAATCCAGAGGTCTTGTTGCCTCCCCTGCAGAATATTCTGGCTAGGCAAGAAATCCATTTTCCTTTGTGATAGTATATCTTCTCCTGGTAAACATTTCCTAACTTTCAGTTTGATGTTGTCTGTGGCAGTAAAAGGCCCAGTCAGTTGCTAGACAAAGGACAATTTAGAAACATTTTTATTAGTGTGCAATTCTTTTGTAGCAATGAACAGCATATTTTACAGCAAATGCAAGGCCTTGAGCATTGAGAGTCTAACTAAAATAAGTCTGAACAAAGGTGGAGGATTTTCTTCGACACAATAGAAAGCGTAATCCGGAATGACTCCATACACATAAAATGAGGAGGTTGAGTTTTGATCGATTCTTTTTCTTTTAACAAAAATTCAATTTTTGTTAAGCAGAGTCAAGTAGTTTGGTTTTTCATTGAGAAATATTTGAACGAATACCGAACTGGAACAAAACCAAGCACCCAAGCAAGCAAACATTTTAAATAAAACCCCTTTATTCTCAGACAAAAGAAGGAATTATAGCCATGTTGGGCTATGAGAAAAATGCAGATTCCATAGTTGGGTAATATATTTTTATTTGGACTAAGCAAAATAGCACCAGCATGATAGTGTTGTAGTATCTTCTCAGTTCTTCCAAATATAAAATAACAATAACCACCACAATAGTAATAGAAAATAACAAAAAGCAAAGGCCTGCAAAATAGAAATAGGACGACTGTGGCAAAGGAAAGCAAAATAGTACCAATATCAATAAGTGCTTTGGATGCAATCTCAAAACACCTGGAGCACCACTTGAACACCATCGACATTGACAAAACCAACATCAGTCAGTTGGAACTTTACTTAAAACAGTTTACTACCTATGACGATACATGTAACACCATAAAACATCCACATCACCCTATCCAGGCCCTTGGGAAGGACTCAATAGCTGGATAAAAATGCCAAATCCAATCTGAACATCTGGCTAACTGTGCGATGAACCATAATATAGGTAAGGCTATTATCTCAAACTATCACAGGATTTGGACCAGAATCAGTTCTGGTTCGGTGCTCCGGTGCTGCACACATGCATTTGGTGGATGCCGGCCCCGTTGCACCGTACCAGTTGCAACGGGATCCGGAACCCACCACTGCACTGATGTCATTTAACCCAAAATGAAGAGAGATGATTGCCATATCAGATGATGAAGACACATCCGAGTTCTTACATTATGAAGACAACCTTGGGCATGAAAAAATCTACAGAATATTTAGATGAACTTGCAAACAGATCAGGCTTAATGAGTAAAAGTTGAGTAAAGGAGGAATTAATAGGGTATTTTACTAGTAAGCTCTTTGGAAGTGGCTTATTGTTATAAATATTTGTGAATTTGTGAGACTGAGTGCTTTGTGTCTTAGATTCTTTGGCATATCAACCCTTGATTGGACCCTATTCTCATTCTCCATTTTTCATTCTTTGAAACTTTTGAATAGAAGTCAGATGGTTGGTTTCTGGACCAATTCACTGGCTATCATCCTACATGTCACTTTAGCCACAAATAATCCTTTTTGGAATTAGATATCAGATTGTGTAAGCAGGTCAGTTCTCCAAATGTAGGCCTGACTCACACAGTAGGGTAGAAAGTTTTGAAGAACTCCAAAGCCCTGCTCTTTTAATTTGCCAAATAAATAATTCTAAAAGTTCAAAAAGTTTGTGAATTCTGATGTATCTTAATAAACACACACTCTGATTTTAGATTATTCTGGCAGTTATTTCCTCATTGCTGTCTGCTCTGCGAATGAGATTAATATGGGTGACAACAATAACATCAGATGATTAAGATGGCACTTTGGTTTATTTGTATTTTGCTGTACAGTAAATTGTTCAGTGGGCTGAACTTCATAATTAAGCTGATATTTAAGCTCATAGCTTACTATTATGAATCCAACAATCTAATTATAAATGTTACACTATCTCTGTAAATAGCACTTTCTTCTCAGCTATAATTTTATGCATAAATAACTTGGAATGAATTGCATTGAGTAGAATGGGACTTATTTCCAAGTCATCACAGTGAGTCTTTCACCTGATGTTGAACTATAACTCTGATTATCACTTACTATTGACCATTGTAGTTGGGCCTGTTTGGATTTAAAGTTCAGAAATATGTGAAATTCAGATTGTACCTACCTAAAAGTAACTCTGTTGTTGCTTTTTAGTATAAAGTATGTATAGGAGATGACCAGGTAGAGCTTGAGGGCAGAGTCAAAGGCATCATCAGTCTATAGTCCCTGCACACCTGAAAGAGACTTAAGTCCCTCTCCTCTGAAGTCTGTTGACTGTTATCTGGCACCAATTTGCCTTGACTGTTAGTAGATCAGATTCTTGTGTATAGGTTGAATGGAACAAACTCACAGTGCTTTTGAACTCTATCCTGGCTCCTGTTACTTGCCCTTGACAGTGGGAATGTATATACTATATATAAAGTTGGTGGTTTAGGGAAGTATAAAGGCAATTTGCTCCTTAAAATATTCATTGTGCAGTATCTGTATAAATAAATCAGGATTGATTGAGAAAGCACTCTAGGTAAAGGTTTACTGACTGAAAATGGTGAAATGATGAATAAAACAGAACACAATATCAGAGTTAGAAGGGACATTTAAGGTCTTCTGGTCCACCCTCCTGCACAAGCAGGAGACCCTATTGCATTCTGAACAAATGGCTGTCTAATCTCTTCTTAAAAGCTACAGAGATGGAGCATCCTCAACTTCTGAAGGCAACCCATCCCACTGGTTAATTGTTCTCACTGTCAAGAAATTTCTCCTTAGTTTGAAGTTGGTTCTCTCCTTCATTAGTTTCCATAAATTGTTTCTTGTTCTGCCTCCTGGTGTTGGGGAAAATACATTGATCCCCGTTTCTTTATAGCAGTCCCTCAAATATTGGAACACTGCTCTCATGTCAACCCAGTTCTTCTTTTCACTAGACTAGAAATACTGAATTCCTGCAACCATTCTTCATACATTTTAGCCTCCAGCCCTAATCACATTTGTTGATCTTCTCTACATCTTTCCAGAGTCTCAACATCTTTTTTATATCATGGCAACCAAAACTGGATGCAATATTCAAAGTATGGTCTTACCAAAGCATTATAAAACAGTACTAACACTCCTCTAGGCAGTCCCTTTACACATCTCATATCCTAGACTTTTCATTTTATATTTTGAAATCTGATGTGGTTAAGATATTGAGAATTGTAGCTACTGCATAGAATACTGTATATTCTGATAGAGCAGAGAAGACAAAACATATCCATGTGACATATTAAGATGATATTTCATTGGGCTTTTTAAGTGGTGAAAAAATGTGCATGATATTTAAACAAGGCATCATACTTATGTACGTTCTTTCTGAATTATATTCAGGTTTCTGAGTATTTGTGAAAAATATCCATTAGTTCCACTGCTGACATAATGGGCAGCATATAATCTTTGCATACTGCTGGTTTGTAGTGTCTTGCATCCTAATATGTGCAAAGGTTAAAACTGAAGCTGATGTTTTCATGGCATACTTCTTTCCTGTTTCTTTACCTGATTCTAAATTTTGGAAAGAGAAGGGGGAATTCTGTTAAAGAGCCATTCAAGTTGAAGTAGAAAGGACAAGGTAACATAAGTCACAACAGCAGTCCCCAGTCTTTCTGGCACTACAGACCAGCCAGGGCGGAGGGAGGGGATGGTTTCACACACATGCTTATCACTTACACAAATGGAACTTTGTGCACTCGCCCATTGCTTCTGCAGCCTGGTTCCCATTGGACCATGAACAAGTGTTTGGGGATCCCTGGGTAAGAACTCATTGTATAATTAGAATTTTCTGGTGGTTATGAATATAACTGATAGTTCAGCAAAAAAAAAGTGCATCAATTTTGATATGAAGAATTATTTATTTGTTTATTGATTTTAATTTATTGGTAGCTGCCTCCAGTGGGTTGAGTTGGGTTTAAGAAGGCAAAGGGGGCTCTTAAATGGTGAATGTATTTTTCTGTTAATTAGCAACTCTTTTTCTTTTGGTGCCTTTGAATGTTTTTTTTTTTACTTGTCTTGACTACCTGGGCAAAGCCTAGGAATTTTCTTGGCAAGATTTTTCAGAAGTGGTTGTACTTTGCTTCCTTCCCAAGAAAGACAGTTGACTTCGTTTCTAAGGCAGGAATAAAACTCATAAGAATCCCATTTTCTAGCTTCATTCCTTAACAACTACCGTACACCACGCTTGCTCTCTTATATGTAAACCTGCTGCTTATATTTTAATATGCATAAGTACATCTTTTGGGGAGATCTTTGATTATATTGTTGAAGGATTGTAGAAATTGTAAGTTTGCTCATCTGGAAAAGATCAGGTTAGGAAAAGCTTGTTAAGCATGTTTTCATATAGTACTGGTCAAGATACAAGATGGCATGTACAGCAGAAGTCCAACCCCTTATACATATTTTTGGTCTATGGCTGTCAATCTTTAATTTAATATAGAGTTCCCATGCTGTATAGATAAAAGGGATTGAGTTTAATTGCATGATTTCAGCCACCTTGTCCTCCATGGAAACCTTGATGGGTATTTGCATAATGTATATACAAAATAATTAGGGATTGATTTCCAGTCAATGTTGAAATCTTAAACTTTGCAGCTGAGCTAATAAAGTCACAGGGATGTAAGATTTGTTTTAGTGTGTTTATTTCTTTACATCTTGAGCAGTTAGATGAACCAAGACTTTATTTTGTAGCGATATAATGGAGCCTTCATGGTGCATTTATGCTGATTTAGCTATTGTTGGTTTATTCACTTTTCTGGCATGTTAGTGAAAACTGAAAGCAGATGCTCTCGTAAAGACAAAATGCTTTTGAAAATGTAATAGGCAGCTTTTGGCAATTTTCCTACAGACACAGAGTGGCTTCTTACAGTAATGTTAATGGACTGTTGAGAGAATAAAATTCCAGAGTTTTGCATCTTATCGCCATCAAACTGAAATGAGAAGAGGAGGAGAAAATATAGTTAATAAAGCATATGTAGCAGAATAGCAGAAATATATAGAAATATATAGATGTAGGCAGTGCAGGTATTTCTTCTTACCACAGTAAGGTATTACTGCCGTTTGCAATAAGATATGTTGCATTTCTTATTTACGTAATTTTATAACATCTAGGCTGTCAGAAGTGTTTGTCAGCATTAAAAAATCCTGTGAAATAGGTAAAGCTGGAGCAAGAATTCTCTGCTTCATCTCCATCCCTTTCAAGGGAGCAGACATCAGGAGCAGATATTCAAATGCAATATTTGGGTACTTTGGCTTATTCTGAATTTTATAGATATTTATAATGCAACTTTGCCACTTCAATCTTAAAAGTACTGATCTGTTTTACAGTAATTTTGGTTATTATTTGTTGGCTTCTGAGGCGATACTTGAATAGTCGGCTGCCTTGCTATTATTCCTCCTTTGAATTTGGTGGGCTATATTTTGAAGGACTTTAAGGCACCAAGCTGTCCTTTAAGTACGATTCATAGAAGGTGCCAACATTGGCAATGCCTGTCCACCAACCAAAGTTTGCAAAATAAGAACAAAAATTGTGACATCTATTTCTAAGTGGTGTTTCAATAAGAACATCCTCATTATTTGTGTTTAGAGAAACAAGAAATATAATTACCTTTTCCTTCACTAGAAACACCTCATAGTGATTAGACTAACTTTCGATTGATATTTGCTATCACACAGTTCAGTTACTTGATGCTGACTGATATGATTGTCAGGGTTTCAAATAGCATCCTCAAACAAGTAACACTCCAAGGCAAGAAGTTCTTGAAAGTTGCAATTTATTAAAAGAGCCATGTTGGTCAATCTGGGAAAACCCGAATCTGAAAGCTTCCAGGTTTTCTCACCTAGTTGAAAGTTCAAGATCCTGCCCTAACACCCACAATTTCATCACATGGTCCAATCTTTCACTGCCACGAAGACAGATTCCACCCATCCAGCCAGGTGCAGAGACAAAGATGACCTTGGCTTTCTAAGAAGAATGTTATTATGGCTACATATCACCCAACTTCATATATTCCCCCCTCCCATTTTTCCACACAGTAGAAAGTGTGGCAAGCTTGAAGTCCAAAAAGGAAAGATGGCTTGCAGGTATGACAATAATATTGATAAGTGAAAATATGCTTTGATTGCTTGTGCTTAGTCTGTTACCTAGATCCTGGCAATTGAGGTAGATTCAGCAAAGAAGTGAAGGAAATCATGGCTTAGCATGCTATGCCTGTGAAGCTGTTAATTTTTCCGCAGGGCTTCATATTTTTTGAAAATGATTTGGAATGCTAAACAGCAAAGGCCCTCTTTTTAAAACAGTCAATTTTTTTTTGCAGGCTTTCATGCAAGCCTGAAGATATCTTGAACAAAGCTGCTTAAAGCAACGTTGTCTCTTCCAGGCTCATATAGAATCCTAAAAAAATTTGAGCTGTCTAAAGATTCTATGTGTGCTCTTGAATGCATTGTGAAATCCCTCTTCTGAATAGATTTTGAGACCAGCACAGTTCTCTTATTTCCACAAGTGAAAGAACTGAAACAGAAGGTGTGGGGATTCCCCCCACTCCCTGATTTTGGTATAATGTTTACTTCTTAGCAACCATACTCTAATTCTACTGAAATGCTATAATTGAGTACTACAGCAAAGTATAGATGAGGTGGAAAGATTAAAACCTTGCATAATTAAATCTGATTCAAACACACCATATTCTCTACAGTAGCAATTGAGTGTTAAGGCCCTCAAAAGGCAGTTACATAAACAAAAGCAAATGTAAGCCTTCAGATGAACTCATGTCTGCTTCAAAGCAGATAGAAATGCTATAGCGGAGTGATCAATCATGTAATGGCCATTACATAACAAGCTTAAATCCTTGCCATTGACAAAATAGGATCGTATTGTGTTTCTGGCAAACTTTCAAACAGAAGCTCAGAACAGTGTGCATGATTTCTCTGCATGCCCCTTGCAAGTTTCTAAGCTATCACGAGCACGCGTAGGATTACCATTCAAGTTTTTTTTTTTTTTACAAAATTATGTTTGCAAGCAGTGAGCGTTGCATGGTTCACTAACTGTTCACTCACACAGTATTTGTATCCCACCTTACTGGAAAGATAGCAGAGCTACAATGAAAGAGTTGTAATACCAAAACACGAATCCTACTGTGGCTGTAAGAGAAGGACAGGCAGACCCTGGGAGCTGAGCAAAGAGAGAAATCAGCCTAGAGTCATTACATTCTCATAAACAATCTTAATTCCAAACCCCCTTGAATTCAGTTGATTTTTATCTAGTGCAATTTGGTGCCAGCTAGTTAGTTGATAAGATATTGTATACAAGCATGATCAATAAATCAGCTTAACTGTGGTCCTGGATACCTCAGACAAGACAAGGACAGACAAATGGGAGGCTTATTGTTGGCTTTTTATACTGGGATGTTAGGCTTTATTTTTTAATGCAAAACTGAAGAAGGTGAGTGATACACTCAGTTTGTGGCCAAGAACAAGCTATTGATTGGCTGAACTGTATCTGTCCTGATCTATTGGCCGATAAATTAAGATTGGTTTTCTGTTCTCCATCAGAGAAATAAGCATTCTCATCCCTGCAGTGGCATGGTTACTTAACTCATCAGAATGATCTGCTCATGCCTTGCTTTATTTCAATACAAGATTTGGTCAACAGAAAAAACTCTTGTTTTTTTTCAATTCTCAGAATTGAAGACAAATGCTAGAAATACCTTAATTATATATCTAAAATTATTCATGGTAGAATAAATAGTCTTTCAGGGTGAAATTATTGAGGAAAAATCTTGGTCAAAGTGATGTATGGCCTGTACAGACTTCTACTTTGCTTTTGAAAGCACATTGACATCTTCTGTTTCTCCTTTCCCAACCAAATCTATTTAAGAGCTGATCCCTTTTGCCAGGTGGAATGTTGTAGTCCATCTGAAATTGTTAATCTTGCCATATAATTGTGGTACATTTCAGTGTGCTATCATGTTTGGAAAGTCCTCTCACTAGTCCTAGGTTAACCCTGTTGATGAAATGCTGCAGAATGAGATGGATGAAAAGAAGGGATATTTGGGCAAAACAATCTGGGAACAGAGCAATACCACTTCTCTCTCAGTAAAATGTTGTTTAGTCAGTTGAACTGATCTACTCATGTTAGCGAATGGGTAGACCTGACACTCTGAAAAGTCCCTCAGTTCATTCTGATTGTTTACTAGCATGGAGGTGCTTTCACAGTGGTGGCCTGCCATATTTAAACATTCCAATGGTCAAATCTCTATAATTATATTTGAATAGAATAGAATAGGAATAGGAATAGAATAACAGAGTTGGAAGGGACCTTGGAAGTCTTCTAGTCCAACCCCTTGCTCAGGCAGGAACTCTATACCATTGCAGACAAATGGTTGTCCAATCTCCTCTTAAAAACTTCCAGGGTTGGAGCATCTACAACTTCTGGAGACAAGTGTTTCCATTTATTAATTGTTCTCACTGTCAGGAAATTTCTTCATAGTTCTAGGTTGCTTTTCTCCTTGATTAGTTTCCATCTATTGCCTGCCTTCAGGTGAGTTGGAGAATAGATTGACTTCCTCTTTTTTGTGGCAACCCCTGAGATATTGCAATACTGCTATCATTTCACCCTTCTTTTAATTAAACTAGATATACCCAATTCCTGCAACTCTTCTTCATATGTTTTAACTTCTAGTCTTCTAATAATCTTTGTTGCTGTTGTCTGTACTCTTTTTAGAGGATGGGTTTCAAACTCGCCACAATATATTATCATCATGTGATGTTTCATGACCTTTTCCCCATTCATGGAGTTGGGGTGGGCGTTCGCCTGTGAATGATGCGTCTGGCCTGTGGGCCATCAGTTTGACACCCCTTTTCTAGAGTCTCAACATCTTTCTTATATCATGGTTACCAAAACTGCATTCACTATTCCAAGTGTTGCCTTACCACATAAAAAAATAACTTCATCTACCTGAATTACTCACTGATTAACACAGACCTTTCTTAGTCTACTCTATGAGTCGGCCTGTGTACCCAAGAATCCCATCAGGTTGAAGCAAGCATGAGGTGCGCTCTCAGAGGTGAAGTAGTAGAAGTAGGAAGTAACCTTGCCCCCAGATCAGTCAACCCTAGCCTGATTTTGTCTGACTCTCTATTCAGACATCCTATCTTTCCAAGACCCAGTGCAGCTGTATATGTTGGACTCTTTTAAAGTAACTCTAGTCCTTTGCAGAGACACAGTGGGACTTATAACATGATAGGAAATAATGTGTTCCAAAGTAATACTATTGGAAATATTAATGTGTCTAAAATACTCACAAACTTTTATGTGTGAAGTGATTGACTTGGATAATAGCCTCTACTGACTATTCTTCAGTGTCAAATTAAATTTCAGTTATTCTGTGAAGCGTAATATAGCATATATTTGCTATCTTTTAAGTGTTGATATACTTACTTCTCTTATAATATTTCAGTATTAAATCTGGGTTCCTTCGTATACCAAAAGAGAAGAGCAGAAATTAGGGTTTTGTCAGTGTTCCAAGTAACACCCCTAACAAAAAAAGACTCCGAGGCTTGAGGTTGCTCAAAAGTTCCATTTTATTAGAGATGTCATATTGGCACATCTGGGAAAACACAAATCTGAAAGTTTCCAGGTTTTCTCCATCGAAACAAAAGTTCAAGTCCCTGCCCCAGCATCCACAGATCCATCAAATAGTCCAATTAGGCACCGTCTCCCAGTCACACCTCTCCAGGTGCAGGGCAAGACGTCCTTGACTCTCTGAGAAAAGAATGTTATTTTAACTATATCTATCCTACTACATATGATTCCCCCCTACCAATTTCCCTATGGCAGGTTTGAAGGCCCAATGCAAAAGATGACTTCCAGGCCTAACAGGTGTAATATGAAAGCAGGGATTGGATATTTATCAAATTCATAAAGCTATCCTCCTCGCAAATGTGACTCTTACTTGTTTATCCTAAAGTGAAAAAAGACACACAAAATTGTATGACATATGAATAAATGCAGTTAGAATATATTCCAAATTTATACTTGGAATTATATAAAATACAATAGTGTATAATCTAGTATTTATCATACTCATAACTCACGTAATTGAAAATGTCAATGCTAATTAACTTTTGCAAAACAATCCTGCTTATCCTTAGTCAAGAGAAATTAAATTTTACATAGGCTATAGATTTTGGGCTGTGTATGTATCCTTGCATTATGTTTTAAAAAGACTTCATTGGATCAGGGAAGAGTGATCGTCATGCTATTCTCTTCCATTTAGAAGCATACTACTTCATCACAACAAATAGTTATGTAATGTATGTAAGCTTTTGGGCTTGCATTCCATCCTTCAGTATACCCAGTTTCCCTGTCAAGTATGGTAATAAGCATTGTAAGCATGCAGATGATATGCAGTGTGCTTTCTTTAGTGGTGCTTGTTTAGAACATTGGTTGGTTTATTTATTTATTAGTTTGTCAAACATGTACAAGATAGCAGGTATAAATATGAACACAGACATGAACAAAGGAAATGAATACAAATAAATGTTGATGTTTAATGAATGTTTGATGTTTAATGAATTAATGAATGGGGACAGTAGGACAGAGACGGTAGGCACGTGGGTGCGTTTATGCACGCCCCGTTTAAGGACCTCTTAGGAATGGGGTGAGGTCCACAGCAGACCGTTTGAGGTTGAAGCTGTGAGGGTTTGAGGATGTAACAATGGAGTCAGGTAGAGCATTCCAGGCATTGACCACTTTGTTGCTGAACCTGTATTTTCTGCAATTGAGTTTGGAGTGGTTTATCTTGAGTATGTATTGATTGTTTGCCCGTGTATTATTGAGGTTGAAGCTGAAGTAGTCATTAACAGGACATTGTAGCAGACAATTTTGTGCAATTAGGTCCAACTACTGGAAGAGCAGTTCCAGATTGTCCAAGCCCAAAATTTTGAGCCTGGTGGCATAAGGGATTCTGTTCTGAGCATAGGAGTGGACTACTCTTCTCATGAAATTTCACTTTATGAACCAGCCAAATATATTGTAGGGACCAGTCAGAAAAGAGAACAAGCCAAGTGGAAATCCCTCTGATACAGTAGATACAAATCCCCGGTTACACTGACTCAGATATATTAAATTCCCCCAGCAGATCACCTTAGCTTAAAGTGTGCTACCTCTAACAGGGCAGTAGTTTACATTTTGGATCCTATCGCCAGATGTTCCAGCTGCAAGAGGTTTGTTTCAGTGGCTGAGAAACCTGAGAGCCAGGCTATCTGCACTGCAAATCCTGATTAACTTTTGCCTGGCCTCTAAGGTAGAGCGGTTGCCTGGCATTTCTGAAGTTGCTGTGGAAACGTAAGGTGCTAATTCTTTAATAAGACTTACGCCTTTTGATTGGCAGTGCTGCAGAAATATGAATAATTTGGTAGTAGCACTGTGATTTGAGGGGATTTTTCATAAGGCACTGAGTGGGTGGTAAGAAAGCAAGTTGTTAAGCTCTCAAAAGGAGCAGGAATGGTTGGGGGATTTCCTCTGCAATGCCTAATTTGCATCTTAATAAGAATAGATAGCTGCTTAGTTTAAGCCATCCTGCCACCATTTCAGATTCTAAACCAACAGTTCCTTTTGGGGAGGGTGGGAATCCATCCTACTTATAATAAACTGCCATTCTTGAAGGCTGAATCAAGGATTACACTCTGGCATTCCTCTAGCTACTTTATTCTGAAGTTTGACATGCAGAAGTATAATTTACTTTACCAATAAACATGAATATTTGTAGCTCTGGATTGAAATGAGGGGTCCTTGGTGCTCTCTGAACTTGGTTGTTTTCTTGCAGATGTTTCATTACCCAAACGAGGTAACATCATCAGCGCTAGTCACTAGCATGTTACCTCGTTTAGGTAATGAAACATCTGCAGGAAAGCAACCAAGCTCAGAGACCACCAAAGACCCCTCATATTTTACTTCTTAATTGCTGTCCTAGGAAGTAGGTACCAAACGTAGTATACTTTAAATTCACAGCATATCATTTTATAGAACAAAAAAAAAAAATCTGTGGATGCTGGTTGCTGCAACTCTGAGAATCCCTCATCAGCTTCAATCACAATAATACACGGGCAAACAATCGATACAAACTCAAGGTAAACCACTCCAAACTCGATTGCAGAAAATACGACTTCAGCAACAGAGTGGTCAATGCCTGGGAATGCGTTACCTGATTCAGTGGTTTCTTCCTCAAACCCCCACAACTTTAACCTTAGACTGTCTACTGTTGACCTCACCCCATTCCCAAGAGGTCAGTAGGGGTGTGAATAGCACACTAGCGTGCCTAACGTCCCTGTCCTACTGACCCCATTTATTTGTACCCATTCCTGTGTTCTTATTCATGTTTATTCTTATTCCTATCATCTTGTCCATGAGTGACAAACTAAATAAATAAATATAAATAAATAAATAAATCTGGAGAAGTGTAGACTTCTCATAACTATTTCCCCTCTCTTGTCTTGAGAGGAAAAGAACCCTATAACATGCTTTGTGGGTACTCTGTCTCATTCATCCTACTCTGACTTTGCACTTTTAAAAAGAAGTAAACACTTGATTGGTACTTTTTTGTTTCAGGTATTTTAAGAGAGTTTGACCTAGAAAGACTAAAGTGCTCGTGTCAGTATTGTGTTCAGATGTGAAGCTATCAAATCTATGTTTGCCATCAGATAATCCGTTCATTGAAACAGATTTCTTCTATGGGATGAAATAGAGGTAGTTGTTGATTTACAACCATTTGTTTAGTGGTTATTTGCAGTTGTAATGGCACTGAAGAAAGTGACTTGCGACCGTTTTTCACACTTATGACTGTTGCAGTATCCCTAATAGTAACGTGATCAAAATTCAGAAGCTTGGCAACTGGCATATATTTGTGATGGTTACAGTATCCCACTATCCTCAGCTTTTTCTAGGAATGTGAAAATTTGGAGTATAGTGATCAGAGATGGTATTCAGCAGGTTCTGACCAGTTCTGGAGAACCAGTAGAAGAAATTTTGAGTAGTTCGGAGAACTGGTAAATACCACCCTTGACTGGTCCCACCCCCATCTATTCTCTGCCTCCTGAGTCCCAGCTAATCGGGAGGGAATGGGGATTTTGCAATAATCTTTCCCCTGGAGTGAGGAGGGAATGGAGATTTTATGGCATCCTTCCCCTGACATGCCCACCAAGTTGACAGGTAGGGACATTGTAGCAGACAATTTTGTGTACTATGCTTAGGTCACACAGTAGGTGGTGTAGTTCCAGGTTGTCCAAGCCCAAAATTTCGAGCCTAGTGGCATAAGGGATTCTATTGTGAGCAGAAGAGTGGAGGACTCTTCTCGTGAAATACTTCTGGACCCGCTCCATTGTATTAATGTCAAATATGCAATGTGGATTCCAGGCAGACAAGCTGTATTCGAGAATTGGTCTGGCAAAGATTTTGTATGTCTAGTTTGCAGTACAATGTTATCGGAGAAGAAGCTTCGCAAAATTTGGTTAACAACTCTTAATGCCTTTTGGGCAATTCTGTTACAGTGAGCTCTGGGGCTTAGATCATTTGAGATGAGTATTCCTAGGTCCTAAACAGAGTGAGGGTCGTTTATTTAGGATTTAGGCTAGAACTTTCAACTATCTGAAATCTCAGTCCCTTGTACTGTAATTGGAAATAGGCAATGTAATCTTAACAGTTAATGCTGTTTTCTTTCCTCAGTTTTATTGCCTATCTTTACTCTTCAGCATTTACATTCAGGGAGTTTAGTGCTTTCTTGGCATGACTATCTCTGTTGTGACTTCCTCCATCCTGGTTCACCATGGGAATCAAATGCTGTACTTAAAAAAGGTAGCTTATTTATTAATCAATTTATATGACCTCCTAATTCTCATCTGTCTTAATAAGATGTCCACCTTGTACTAAGCATGTGCCTGAGGATCTTCGGATTTATTACTTTTATTCAGGCCCTGTGTCTGTCTGTTCATTATTACCATTCAAGAGTGAAGTGTGAGATTAAAGGATTATGGAAATGTTCTTAAGAAGCACTCAAGAGGATTATGGTGGCTTTGATAAACTGATAAAAAGGTCCCCAAAACCCTGATTTAGGTCCCATGTTAACCTTCTCCCTCTTTTAAGTGTCAGTATGCTCTTATTGTCCTGGGATGGTAAGACATGTGTCAACCCTTAGTTTTATTTCATGCCTTACTTTTTTAATTACTTCAGAACTATTTAGGATTATCACTAGGTTGGCATGGAAGTCCATAGTGCCTTCTTGTTGATATAGTACACATTTACTTCATAATACTTGTGATGTAATTTGGTAAAGCTCATCTGTGACAAGTCAATACAATACAATAACAGAGTTGGAAGGGACCTTGGAGGTCTTCTAGTCCAACCCTCTCCCTAGGCAGGAAATTTCAGACAAATGGCTATCCAACATCATCTTAAAGACTTCCAGTGTTGAGGCATTCACAACTTCTGGAGGCAAGCTGTTCCACTGATTAATTGTTGTAACTGTCAGGAAATTTCTCCTCAGTTCTAAATTGCTTCTCTCCTTGATTAGTTTCCACCCACTGCTTCTTGTTCTGCCCTCAAGTGCTTTGGAGAATAGTTTCACTGTGAAACTTACATAATTATGTGTAAGTCTCTATGATATCTGAAATGGACTTTCAGAACCTTTCTTTTTTAAAAGTTGAGGCCTTCTTAGCACATTTACTTTGTAAGCAATTATGTCTGAGAGAACATTACTTCTTCCATTTTGCAGAGATTGAGAAATAGTACATTCCTCCAGGTTATTAAACAAGTTAGGTTAAATTGTAATCTTAGATCTATTGTGTGCAGCTTAAGTCAAGCTTTCTAATGGTTCCCAAGAAGGTGTCATTACTTGAGTTGGCAATCTGATCAAGAAAGGACTGGAAAAGTTTCAGACTCTTCCCTTGAAAACATGTTGTTTATTTATCTAAGAAGTATTAAAAAAATGTTTGAAGGAATAACCTTCAGTTGCTTGTTATGTAGCTTCAAAGAGTGCAAAAAAGTAAGATTTTCAATCTGGTATATTTAGGTTTGACTTCTTTTTAATGACCACATCACAGAAAGGCAGATTGCTGGCTACCAAAGCTTTATGTTGGCTTCACCAGGTGTTTAATAAATATTTTTATTCCGGTAGACTTAATTAAATTAAGCTTAACGTGAGTATATAACATAGGACATTATAGAGTTTTCAGGGGATATGATGCTTTCACAAAATGATTGCTGGGAGTGAAAATCATCAGTCACAAAACACTCATTTGTCAACAGAGTGAAGGTATATTTCATCACACCTAACCTGTGAGGTGTTTGCTTTTGTGATTTGGGAGTGGACTGCAGCCATCCATTGTTTTATTTTCTGGGGATGGCCATGAAGATGAAGTTTGGCTCAGATTTACTATGGGAGAAAAAGGCCTTTGTTTTGCAGTATATAATCCATACATATGCAAATTATAAATATATTAAAGGCAGCCAGGAACTTGTCTCTGAAGTAAAATGGTATGCACAAAAATGGAAAAAAATACGTTCATTGCAGATATTCTGCTGAATAATTTTAGTTGGGCTGAGGTTCAGCGAATAGAAAACCCAGAACACTTTGATAGTTTTAGAATTTGGATAAAACATATCTAGACAGATTCTAGAGTAATTAAGTGTCACCTTTTAGGGGAGACACACAGCATAAACATTTAATAAACAGACAAATCCCACAACAGCTGCCAACATGGCATGTCCCACTTCCTTGTCCATTTTCACCTTTTTTGTGCCTTCTGTCGTCTCCCCATCTTGTCTCCCCTGAACAGCTGATTTACCAACATGTCCCACCAGTTTGCCCATTCCTAATCTTCCTTATTCCTTACCTCCTTCTCTTCAGCTACCACCACCAGTGTCCAAGTACAGCTTATCCACAAGTCGGCCGCCCATACTGTATGATCTTCTTAGCACCTTCATTTCCTTTCTTTCCTCCCTGTTACCTATGCCCTGACCGATGTTTCTGTTTTCTTCACACTCCATAAGCTTGCCTGTATTTGCTTCAATTTTAAGTTCCTGTGGTGAGGAGGGGAAGAGCAGGCAGGTGATATGCGGGGATCATAGCAGTGTCTGAGCCAAGAGAGGGAGAATGGAAAAAAATGCTGAAAGGTTGGGCAGGCAACCTTTCAGCATTTTGCTGGGGAATTGCTGAGGGAAGGTGCAGGGAAGATCGATTGATTGAGTGGATGGGAATGCCAGTGGACAGCAGCAATTCCTTTCATCCATCAGGACTTTTGTTATAGGTGACGCTTCTTTACAGGCAGTGTTTGGAGAAAAATATTCCTTTAGATGCTCCCTGAGAGGCTCCTGAGAGAATGGCACTCTCTGCAGAGGGCTGTTTTCATAAGGGTACTCTTGCCGGTTCTAAAAATGGGGAGGTCAACCTTCAGATTTCACTGATATCTCATTGACTCCCAATGAAGGCAAGATTATAACTGTAGAAACATTCCAGAACCATTTAAAGATTGGGCAAGGGGCTTCATTGGTATTTTATACTTTGATAAGTTTAATAAAGTGATTATTTTAAAAAAAGGTTAGGAGAGAGAGAGATTGAGAGAGAGGGAGACAGTGCTTCTACAGTAGTGATGCCTTACTGAGATGTACAGATAACCATGGAACAACAACAAAAAAGAAATAAATTCTGTAATGTAATGGTGTCACTTCGAGGGACAGGATTATAGGTTTCGGCCCATTCAGGGAGAAAGATTATTCTCATAGGAGACGAATAAAATAAAAATTGTGGTTTTTTTTTAAAAAAAAAGTAGAAAAGAGATTATAGACTTGAGACACTATTGCCTAAAACAGTGGGGGCTAACCTTTTTGTCATCACATGCCGAAAGCGTGCGCCCACCCGCACCCATGACACAATGCGCATGCGACACCCCCTGTGCATCCTGACCCCCTGCGCACGCGAAACCTCACAATCCCCCTGCCACGTGCGTATGCACATGTGACTCTCCCTTCCCCCTTTTGGGGCCTAGTAGGCCTCCCTGCAGCCTCCTGGCACCAAAAATAGGCCCCTGTAGGGGTGCTGTTCCCCCCACCCGCTGCACACGCATGTACGATCCCCCTGCCTGCCCTCCATGCATGCACACGCATCTCCTACATGCAGCCCATCTCCGCGCATGCACGTCAGACCCAAAAATCAGCTGACCGACAGGAGGCATGCGCGGTGGAGCTGAGCTGGGGTGAGGGCTCTGCGTGCCACCACGGGCCTCAAACGTACGTAAAGGGATGGTGATAAAATATTGGTTGGAGGTAATATTCTTCCCTAGCAGCCTGGTTCTGCCAATTCTAAAGGATGATCACTTCTCATCGTGGATATCAATAGTAGACTTGAGACTGCTCACTACAGATTTGTTCCATGCTCTCAAAGTTCTTCCTTTGTTTTAAAAATGGTAAAAATGTCTATTTCTCACTAAAGAAAGATTGCACAATATGTGTCATCTACGGCAGTGTTTCTTAACCTTGAAAACTTAAAGCATGTTGGCTGGGGAATTCTGGGAGTTGAAGTTCGCACCTCTTAAAGTTACTGAGGTTGAGAAATACTGATCTAAGGCATCACACGCTCATAAAGTTGTTGATTCTATTTCTGGAAAGCAGCTTGTGAATATCTGAGCCTGTCTCTGGGTTGCTGGTTGACATTACCAAGGCAAATGCGTGAAGAAATGCAGAACATTTTAGTTAGCGAAGTCATCCTAAACAAACCATTTTCACTGTTGAAAACAAAGGGAGGGCAGTGGCTGGAAATTCATTCTGCAGAAACAGGTTTATATTAAATACATACTCTCTTCCTTTGAATAACATTTTTAAACAATTAGTGCTAATTTTCTCTTTTGCATTGCATATTTCCTATTTGTTACTGAAGTACTTTGTGTTTTTGTCCAGAGAAAATCCAAGACATGATAGATAGATAGATAGATAGATAGATAGATAGAGAGAGAGAGAGAGAGAGAGAGAGAGAGAGAGAGATATGATAGATAGATGATAGATAGATGATAGATAGATAGATGATTGATAGGTAGGTAGGTAGGTAGGTAGGTAGTTGCGAAGCTGACCTTGACTGACCTTTGCTCTTTGATCAATCCTCAGTTTCTTTCTACTGTTTCCTTCTCTTGCCTTTGCCTGTGTAATCTAGCTCTCTTTAGGGAAATTCCTTTGTCCATCTGTTTCAATTAATATTTCTCCAAAGTGGAATTTGGAGAAATGTTCAGCTGGTCCTTTCCTCATTTTTCCTCTCCTCTCCCTCTCCATAGATAAAAGATTGAAGAAGGCAAGGAGTGTGGGGAGCAGACAAGAAGCCAATTAATTTGCATCCTTTTTGATTATCTTCATTTCTGTAGCAATAGGTACAGCAGGGAATCCTCTGGGTGGCTGAAAGCACATAATGAAGTATACTTTAACACTCACAGGAGCCTCCATTTTCCCCTTCAGACTTCTCTTAATTAGGAGCTTTTCAGCTTGAAAAGCCTATCCCAAAATACCAAAGAGAGAAAGGGTTGTTCCAGCCAACTGCCATAGGAGCAGCTCATCTTTTACCAAAATACAAATAATAAACATTAAAATCCACACTGGAGAGAGAAAGGAATGGGCAAATGATGTATTGAAAAGAGGACTTTTGGTATTGTTATCAGGGTTCCTCCACGGTACCCTTTTCATTTTAAAAATAGGCTACTGTGATTTCTCTCAGAAGGACGTCCTTCTCCCGCCAAATGTTTCAGGTAACCATAATAATTTGAGTCTCTTAGCAATGGGCCTGACAGAAGATGTGATTATACTTTTCATGCCTGGTAGCATACTATCAGTGTTTGTTGCAGAAAAATCAAATCCAGAAGCACACACAGATAACCGATGCATCAGGATTCATTAACTTCTTTATATACATAAGAATAGTTGAATAAATGTGCAATATCAACAGGTGGTTCTTCCAAGTAAACACAAGGCAGAACACAAGCAGTTAGTTCATTTCAGCAGACAAGCCCAAACAGACTGCTAGTTTACTTCACCCAGCAGCAGGCTGGTTAAGTTTCTATTTCAATTCTCTGCACAGACTCAGATCTGTTTAAGTTCCCATTGGCTGACTTAGTTGCTATGCTTATTCATTGGCTGACCTTGTTCCCATGTCTCTCCCAGTCATGAATATTTTAATATATACTCCTTTTCAAGCCTACTTGGTACCAATAAAAGGGTATATTTGGAGCTCAGGGTTGAAATAAGGGGTCCTTGGTGCTCTCTGATCTTGGTTTTTTTCAGCACTGATGATGCTATCTAGTTTTGGGTAATGAAACATCTGCAAAAAAACAACCAAGCTCAGAGAGCACCAAGGATCCCTCAAACCTACTTGGAAATGTGGTCTATTGAAATGCACTGGGATTTAATCAAATACAACTATATATGTACCTTTTAAGTACCATTGAAGTTCATGAATCTTGTTTCTAGCCAGAACAGTGCAAGGTTTTCTGATAATAAGAAAGACAGGTTGTCTTACTTTTTAAATTACAAATGTACTACAAATCATTTATGTTTTATAATGGTTTTATTATCAATAGGCAACTAATCTATTTTTTTAAGAGAATGTATGCAGTTTGACAGGTTTAAGCTATGAGGCTAGTTTCTTATATCTATTCTTTTACTGAGAATCTTAGTAAATAACAATTTTTAATAGAGTGGCTTCCAACCTTGGGTTGTGTTGAAACCATTAATTCCCCAAAATGAAAAACTGTTATTAAACTTGACTTTCTATTATTATTTTTTTACCAGCTGCCCAGCTTTCTTTTTTAAGGTGTACAGCTATACGAATCTTTTAACACTATAAAGAAGCTGTGTATGGATGCAATCTGAAGCATATCCTAGATCCGTGATGGCAAACCTATGGCACGTGTGCCAGAGGTGTCACGCAGAGCCCTCTTTATGGGCATGTGCACCAAAGCCAACTGCTCTTCCAGGTTCTATCACGTGCATGTGCGAAGTCCAGCTGGGTGGCGTGCATGCACACTCCGGAACCTGGAAGAGAGCAGCTGGCCAGTACACATGGCCAACTGCTCTGTTCCGGGTTCTGGTGCTCCGGTATGCACGCACACTCCAGTTTCGGCACTCGGTGCTGAAAAAGTTAATTATCACTGTCCTAGATGATGTTTGGTCCTCCAAACGCAGTAGGTGGTGTTTTATTTTTTTAAAAAAATATTATTAGATTATGGTTATATACACCATCTTGCCTCTAGTAGTTCAAGTTGGTTTACTTGGAATCTCCCTTCATTTTATTCCCGTAACAATAAACCCCTGAGTTGGATTCAAGCAATATTGGTTGGCTTGATCATCCAGTGAGTTTTGTGTCTGGATGGAGACTTTAATTAGTTCCTCTTAATCCCTGCCTGATGCTTCAACAAGCATATGATCAAACAGAAATACATATGCATTTCTTAATGTGCAAAATTAAATTATGCATGCTCTGTGCTGTGATTTTTGCAATGTTGGAAAGGAGTTTCATATGCTAGCTTTGTAGCTTTCAGCTCAATATTCCGGATATCCCTCTCATAATGGTTTGGGTAATGAAAAGTTTTGAAGGGATAAAATGCATACAATGTACTCTGAGGCAAACATGTGGAAGGCTGGGTTTTGCCTCAGGTGAATTAAAAGTATATGCAACCTGGAATATGTGATTCTGAAGGCTGTTGGATGGAAGTAAGCAAATTACTTTAATAAAAGTAAGAATTCTGTATTTTGCAGAAGCCTTAGACTCTTCAAAACATCAAAAACTCTGTATTGTAAAGAAGATTATTAGGGAACAATAAGACAGTAATCAGTAAATTATGTGAAGTATAGATGAAGCATCTAAGATTAAATCAAAGTCAGATGTGAAACATGATATAAGCTATAACTTTAGGATACCTTTTTCTTTTCCTCTAGCTCATTCATTTATCCAACTTGGTGCCTGCTGCATTGGGAATAAGTTGAATGCTTCTGGAGGATACCAGGTTGAAATGGTAGCATTAGGTAGAGCTTTCTTTAGACTCTAGACTCTAGGCGCTTGACAATCCTAGACCAGGATGTCAAGGCCCGCGGGGTGCTTAGATTTCGCCTGTGGGGCCGACCTGGAAACAGCGAAGGACTGCATGAGGCCCTCTGAGCTCTGTTTTCGCTGGCAGAGGGTTGCAGTAGGCCGTTGCGGGCGAAAATGGAGCTCAGGCGCCCCTGATACGAGTTATGTCAAGCTGGCCATGCCTCCCAAGGTCAAACACAAGCCTGATGTGGCCCTCAGTGAAATTGAGTTTGATACCCCTGCTCTAGACCAAGGGTCTCCAAACTTGGCAACTTTAAGACTTACTGACTTCTGGGAATTGAAGTCCATGAGTCTTAGAGTTGCCAAGTACCCTTGATCTAAAGACTATAGTTTTCCCCAGATCTGAGCTAGAGCAAAATATATCAGTACCAACATGGCATACTTACAAAATCTGACTACTTTTTCCTCCTCTTTTTCTTTTTCTCTTTCTCTCTGCACTTCCTAACAGGTTTGGCACAATGACTTGTCATACAGGGCTTTAGCAGCGTGGCAGAAGTTGGCTGTTTTCAAGTTGCCTTCCCCCTTCCCCCTCCTCCTTCACTTCTGGGATATCTGAGCTGGCTTCTCTTCCCTGGGGGTTCCTTTCCTTCTCCTACTTGCTGCAGAAGGGACCAGTCTACCATGGCCGGAGACAAACTTCCACCCAAAGTGATGGATCCTAAGAAGCTTGCCAGACTCTTGAAGAGCGGGACCGAAGGAATGTTGGTCATTGACAGCCGCTCCTTTGTGGAGTACAACTCCTGGCATGTTCTCAACTCTGTCAACATCTGCTGTTCCAAGCTGGTCAAAAGAAGGCTTCAGCAAGACAAGGTATCCATCACAGAGCTCATCCAGCCAGCCTCTAGTATAAAGGTACTTAACCTTAGCCCTTAGTTATCCACCAAATTCAAATCGTAGTGTGACTCAATATTCCTGTCTTAACTCCTAATTTTAAAGAACCTGTTCCATTATACATAACAATGCAATAAGGTGGGTTAGGTTTAAAAAAAACAACATCTTATGGTCAGAATTTCAAATGCAAGCCCTGCATTTGATTTTATAGCCCTTTTCTTTCATGCGGTTTCCTATTTTTATCTAATCCTATGGGGGAGGGGGAAGAGATAAGCCCTTCTTCCATCATTCTTTCATTCCTGATTATAGGTAGATTTGTTGCATGATAGCAAGCAGTGGAATACTCACTGGAAGAGAACCCATTGCTTGGAAAGATTGAGGGAAAAAGTAGAAGGGGATGACAGAGAATGAGGTGGATGGATGGAGTCACTGAAGCAGTAACCATGAGCTTAAATGGACTCCAGAGGATGGTAGAGGACAGGAAGGTCTGGAGGAAAGTTGTCCATGGGGTCGCAATGGGTTGGACACTGCTTCGCAACTAACAACAAAAAGTATCTGTTTTTGAGAGTGGGGTATCTGTGGCTCTAACTTCAACTCTTAAGTCTCCTGTTTATTGATAACACTGGTTGGGGTTTCAATTCAGCAATAGGGAGACTACTATGATAGCCACATTTTCGTTATTTGGTTATGAAGAATAAGAACTCCGTGTAATGTGTAGTTCCATCTTAAACCAAAACATGGACACAAGAGAGCCAAACATTATCTAACATGGGTATAGAATGGGTGCTGGGTAAAATGTACTGTTTCCTTTGGGATGGAGCTCAGTTGAGGAATCTGGAGTTTTAGTTTTACAAATTCATAGATTACGTGAACTTGCACTTTTCTATCCCTATTTAGGGCTAGTGTTTTATTTCTTCCTTTCTGATTTGTTTATTAGTTCTCTTTATTTCTGGGACTTGTCACATAGGTGTTACAATATGGAGATTATGTATTGTCTCCTCATGACTATTTTGATTTGTGTGATGTCATTACTGAGAACAAACGAAGCCAATTCAAAGTGAGCTTTCTTTTGTGTTATCAGAAAATCCTCCCTCTACATGAAAAACAACAAGAATGAATGGGAAGAAGGTTTGTGTTAGGGGAATGACTCTCATCCAAAAATATAATTAATACAAAATGTACATTTTAAAAATTATCCTGTCAATCAAGAGGATAAAGAAAGACATTAAAGTATCACTGATATTTTTTTTCCAAGCAGGAATATAATTCAAAGGTTAACTATTGTGCTTTAGTTATGTTGGTAGAAATTTGCTTATATGTTTTAAATATTTGGAGGAATAAGTCTTGTTAAGAAAGCATCCATACAGCTTTAGCATAAAAATCTTGTATCACCAACTATTTTGGAGGTGATAACAAGTAGGAACATGGCAAAAATCCAGTAAATTCTACTTGGATAGTCAAAAAACTGTTGATAGCCTTTCAACAGAAGCTACTTAGCTGACCTAGGCTATGAATCAGTTCCTGTATGGACAAACAATTGATTAAAACAGGAAGAGAAGGATAGAACAAATTCTATGGGAGCTATTCAACTTCCCTTTCAATAATTTACAGCAGCACTAATGCTATTTACTTGTTCTATGTAATCTGCACCAGAAAATGAAATTGAATTGAATCCATGCTGATAGGATGGGTGAAAGAGGAACCACTAGTGGATTTATCCATTTCTCTCTCTCCTCTCCTCTCCTCTCCTCTCTCTTTTATCTTTCTCTCTCTCTCCTTTCTCTCTCCTTTCTCTTTCCACTCCCACCCCCTCTCTCATCTCTCATAGTATAATGTTCCAAATTATATGGACCCAAAAGTACTGTACATAAGAACAAATTTACTGTTAACTTTAGTCACTTATTCAGAATTGAAAACATACATTTAAGAATCAAGAATGATTACATCAGGCATTACACTATGGAAGAAATATATACTTCTTTGCTTTTATTGATAATATTAGTTTTCTTCCACATTCCCCATCTCTGGAAACCAATATCCTTGTTTAGCTATAAATGGGAAAATAATGGGAAGAATAGAATAAATTATCTCAAACGGAATTAGCTGGTTAAGATAAAACTATGTAAAATGCTATGTGGAATTTCCATTGCAGCTCTACTTCTAACTAATTCTGCTTCTCTCTGAACTCCTGGCCAGATGCATATATTCTGTTCTCAAGAATTTCAGGTTAACAGAAGTATAATCCTTTGAAGTGGGATTTATGTCAGTGACAATTACTGCAGGCAGAGTAAATTGTGTGCTGAAAGAGGAAGACCATAAGCAATCCTTTTACCTTGCTAAGGTTTGAATGTCCATAGATATCAGAAAAGTTGTATATGTTTATTTAACTGAGAAAGTGCTGAGTGCTACTTTTCTGAAATTGGAGAGAGTAATTAAAGGAGAATATTTGTAGCTCAGGGTTGAAATTAGGGATCCTTGGTGCTTTTTAAAGTTGGTTATTTTCTTGCAGGCATTTCATTACTCAAACTAGGTAACATGAGTTTTAATGCTAACGTCAATAGCACTGATGATGTTGCCTAATTTGGGTAATGAAACGTCTACAACAGGGGTGTCAAACTCGATTTCATTGAGGGCTGCATGAGGGTTGTGTTTGACCTTGGGGGCCAAGGTGGGTGTGGCCCGGGAGGGCATGGCCAGCTTGACATCACTCGTGTCGGGGGCGTCTGTGGTGGCCCAAGCGCTCTGCCAGCAAAAACAGGTTCCAGAGGTCCGTTTTCAGCTGTGCCGCCCTCCTGCCGCCCTCTACTAGTGAAAATGGGGCTTGATGTGCATGGACCCCACCTGAACTCCATTTGTGCTGGCAGAGGCACCATGGGCCACTCCTTTGCTGTATCAGGGTGGCCCAATAGGCCAGATCTAAGCAACCCGTAGCCGGATCCAGCCTCCGGGCCTTGAGTTTGACACCCCTGGACTACAAGAAAACAACCAAGCTTGGGGAACACCAGAGACTCTTCAGAGTGGTTACTGTAATGGATTTGAGAGTCTGAAGGCAGAGTGGAGGCACTCTAGATATTCCAAAGCAGTATAAAGCCAGTATTCTTTTCCAGCGAAAAAGTCAGGGATAGGGTTCAAGATGGGATGGACAATTTGACTTTCCTGCCAAGTCAGTACAGGTAGTCCTCAACTTAACAGCCATTAATTTAGCAACTGTTCAAAGTTACAGCACCACTGAAGAAAGAGTCTTATGACCAGTCTTTGCAATTACCAGAGTCGTAACATCCCCACAGTCAATTGATCAAAAGCCAGGCACTCGGCAACATGTATTTACGACGGTTGCAGCATCCCAGGGCTGTGTAATCATCATTTGCAACCTTTCTAACTGGCTTCTGATAAACCAAGTTAATAGCGGAATCCCGATTTGCTTAATGGCCCCCCTGATTCGCTTAACAATCGCAGTAATTCCTTGAACAATCTTGGTAAAAGGGTTGTAAAATTGGACGGGACTCACTTAATAACTACCTTGCTTAGCAATGGAAATGCTGGTTCCAATTGCGGTCATAAGTCGAGGACTACCTGTAGCAAGGATTATAGCAATAGATTTCCTTTTTGGGACTCAGATCTTTTCAAGAAGAAGGACTGGAATCTATAGGTAAAACTGACAGGGGAAGTACAGGCTGAAGCATTAGGAATGTTTTATTTCTTTTCAGTTGCTTCCGTGCTTAATTGGATAGCTGGCTGAGGAATTCTGGGACCTGAAGTCCAAACATCTTAAACATGCCAAGGTTCAGAAACCCTGGCGGTTTTTACTCTTGTTCACATTCTAAGGTGTGTGTTTTTTAAAATTTGAGTTGCAATGGTTAATGATTGCTCAAGTTTGCATATAGTTGGAGGCCTCAAAACTTAGTTTAGCTCTCTTATTCCTGAAATAGGTACTTTGTCCTTTTTACTATTTTTAAAAATCCTTTATTTATTGTTATTTTGATAGGTGGCTTACCTAAGCACCATGCGCTGTTTGGGCCTTGTTTTCTGGATAAAAGGGGGACACTGGAGCCACTCATTTAAAAACGTAATCCTGGAGAAGAGGATTTCCTCTTCTGTTTTACCCAGATTCCAGAACATTGTCAGAAAAGGGGAGGGCTATCTTCTCACAACAGGTGGCAGCTGCTTAGCTTATCCTGAGTGGAATTCTTCCAACTGAGGCACAGCTATACCCAGATACCCAGAGGGAGATATCCGTCAGGCTTGTGTTATATGACCTTCCAACCAAAGGTGGTTCCTATTTTTCTACTTGCATTTTTACATGCTTTCGAACTGCTAGGTTGGCAAAAGCTGGGACAAGTAATGGGAGCTCACTCTGTTATGTGTCTCTAGGGATTTCTGTAGCCCTGTTCTATAGTGAAATTATGCTCGGTTGTCTACATTGCATAACGTGGTTGGTTACATGATGGAAGAAGAAGACCCAGGAGGTGGTTTTAAAAGAAGTCGGGGGGTGGTACGGTGGGTGAGGTTGTGTTCCAAGGAAGTTTCTGCCTGGAATTTTTTTTTTCAAATAAGCACATTGCACATTTGGCAGTAGATCCCATTCAATTAAGTTGGATTATGTGACAAGGTAAGCCTGTAATGGACCAGAGGTTTAATTATCATTCTTTGGTACTGCATGTTCTCATTTACTTTAACCACAGTTCAATTTGCAGCACTTAAGCAGGTTTCCACCATGTTATCCAGATGCCAAGAAAAAGCTTCATTTTTTTCCCTTGTTCCTGTATCAGAAATCTCCCTTGTTGTGGGGCATGCTTTTCTTTTTCTTCTTTTGAGTGCCTGGGATTTAAATCTTTGCCTGTGCTGCTCCCAGCCTAAATTAGGAAAAAGCAAGGTGCTTATATAGAGTTCCTTTTTTTTGGTCCACTGCATAGACCTGGCTTTTCTTTAGAAGAAGCCAGCTACTTTTTAAAGTTCAGCAGCCATTTTTTCCCAGAAGCTGCATTGGGTTGGCTTTTTTTTAAGTATTTCTTCTTTGTTTCCTTCCCCAATTTTTATTGTTTTGCAGCAAAGGAGGGTAATTCAAGTGATTAATCAAATGCTGGGCCCAGCTGGAACCATCTGTAGGGTCTTCATCTTCCCCTCCCCTTAAATGTATGCATATGGTTTATTGAATTTGGCTAGCAGTGACATCACCCCTGCCTGAATCTTTGTCTGTGTGTGGTGGTGGGGAGGGGATCCTTTGCCTTCTGTCTGCTGTATTCAAGGCCATGAGGAATTATTTTTGAATGTTTTTCTTTAGCCACTGATAACACTGGAGAACAGAGGAACATGATGCATTTTTAGGGGTCTTTTTGGGTGAGCATGGATATATGTCAATGTTGAATTCTCAGAGAGCTTTTTGGCTTTATTAATATTTTCCAAATAGAAAGTAGCTAAATAAATTTGTGGTAAGGCACAGAGTCAAGAAATGGGCAAGGAGCCACTTCTAAATGGACATTGCAGCGTAATCCTGAGTTTCCTTCCTTCCTCCCTCCCTCCTCCCTCCCTCCTCAAATTTTCAACCATTCTGGTTGAAACATTGGGCTTTAGATAAATAGATGGGAGAGTTGTGCAGCAGTCCAGATCTGAAATAAAAGAGCACTTGTGGGCATACCTGCTGCACCTGGCAAATTGTTAAAGACACTTTTGTCTTTTCCTGGGATTATATGATTATATTTGAGTTGAAAATACTTTTGTGCTAAAGTCTTACTGTACTGTTGACAGTACATGGTAAAGAGCAGTGGTGGGTTTCAAATTTTTTGAAAATTTCTTCTGTAGGTGTGGCCTGCTTTGTGGGAGTGGCTTGCTGGCCATGTGACTGGGTGGGAGTGGATTGCCAACCATGTGACTGAGTGGGAGTGGATTGGCAGTCATGTGACTGGCTGGGCATGGCCAACTTGTAAAATGTGGTGAAACTCATAACAATGCTCTTGCTCAGCAACCAAAATGTTGGCTCAGAAACTCTGGCATTTGAAGCATGCAAGTCATAAAGCTGTCAAGTTACAAGACGCACCCCAAGCCCTTTAGGAAAAAAACCCCAAGGGTGTTCAAACTTGACAGCTTTAAGACTTGTGGACTTCAACTCCCAGAATTCCTCCTTCAGTCATGTTGGCTCAGGAACTCTGGCATTGAAGTGTCCAAGTCTTAAAGCTGTCAAGTTACAAGACCCTTGCACTCCTAACCCTTTAGAAAAAAAAACCCAAGGGTGTTCAAATGTGACAGCTTTAAGACTTTAAGGTTTAGATAGGACTCTTAGAGGCGGGCGGGGCGATTGGTGAGCCGGCCAATCAGTGAGCGGCAGGCGGGGCAAGCGTGGTATGGACGGGTGGGGGGAGGGAGCTGGAACCGGTTCTAAATGGCATGGTATATTTGTTGAACCTCTTCTATAGAAGAGGTTAGAACTGGCAGGAACCCCCCCTGGTAAAGAGTATTACAAATAATCAGGTACAAAATATAAGAAAAAAATGTTCTGTGGCAGGTGTTCTCAGACTTTGGATTCCAAAGCAAACAGTCAATCAATCTAGCAAAATGATGAATGGAGTCCTTGGTGCTCTCTGAGCTTGTTTGTTTGCTTGCAGATGTTTCATTGCCCAACTAGATAACATCACCATTACGCAACTAGTAATTTCAGCAGCACTGATTATTTTATTTGTTTATTATCTATTTATTTATTTAACATGTTGCCCATCTCACTACTGATGATGATACCTAGTTGGGTAATGAAGTGTCTGCAAGCAACAACCAAGCTTAGATAGCATCAAAGACTCCACAGTTCAATTCTGAGCTACGTATATTCTCTTCTATGGGAAATGATATACATATCTGGGCTCATACCTTGCTAGATATGCTTGTCAGATATTAGTAGATTCTCCTTCAAGTCAAAGGCAACTCTGGATCACTTTGTACCAGTGGTGGGATTCAACCAGTTCGCACCTATTCGGGAGAACCGGTTGGTAACTTTCTAAGCAGTTCAGAGAACCGGTTGTTGGAAGAAATCCCCCCCCCCCACTTTACAGAGCTAATCCTGTAAGGAAGGCAGGAAGGAAACATTATGGTGTTGTTTCTAGCCTAATCTTTATTGCCCTGCTTACAGAAACTACCTCTCCAGTTAACCCTTATTACCATTGTAACAACTAAGGTGAAGTGCCCATAGACCTGAGTGACATTGACTTGGCCACGGCCACATGATCACATGACCACCGAGCCCCGCCTACCCAGCTGGTCATTAGGGCAGAGAACTGGTTGGTAATTTATTTGAATCCCACCACACATCCCTGTAACTCTCTTGGCAGTGGTATAACTTTTTTTAGGGGGAGGGGGGTCTTCAAGTCAGGTTTTTATTTTTAACTTGTGGAAACTACCTGAACAATTCCTCAAAGTTTTCTTGACAAGATTTTGAAAGTGCTATTTGCTATTGCCTGCTTTGTGAGGCTGAGAGAGAATGACTGGCTCAAGGTGTAATTTACTTGTCTTTGTACCTAAGGTGGGACAAACAAGTCTCTTGGTTTCTGGCCAGGTGCCTTCACTTCATAAACTAGCTTTCAGGTTTGCCATTGGCATTTCCTTTTGTGACTTCCAGCTGAGCCTAAAGCCCAGGATCTCTCCTATCTATTCATCGGGTCCAAAGCTGCTTAGCTTCTGAATCCAGGTAAAACTGATCTGTTCTGCCACATGCTGAGACCCAGTTGGTGATACTTGTGCCAAAAAGAAATCCTAATGATCCCCTTTCTCTTAGGGTGGTCTTTTTTTATTCTACCATGTTTTTTCATTTTAACTTCCAGCTGCTTTTGAGCCCCATGTGGCTTTTTAATCATTTAATTGATACTCCTGTTTTGTACATTTTAAAATTCTACCCTACATAAAACAGAGTGAAACAAGAAAAAGGCCATAAAAATCTCAAAAGATAATGAATATGTCATGTTGTGCAGTTAAATAATTAATACTGAAGTCAGTTGAGTAGGGAATTAAGCGTACAAGCAAATATATTTCTAAATAGTCTCCCAGCAGGTTCTTCAAAACACTGCACAATTGACAGAAAATGGGTGTCCTTCCCAGTTTACAGTGCCTATTTGTTTCAAATGATAAAAGAACTTAATATTCGTTTCTATTGGTAATTTTCATACTTGCTTTCTGAAATTCATTTTATTTTACTGGGAATCACTTTACATCTCTTTTTAGTAGATGCCAGCAGACAAGATTGAAAAAAATCAGGTTTATGAAGGAGATGTTAAACCAGGAGATTTTTATTTAATACTTTTTATTTCTCTGTCCCCTCCTGCCTCCATCTACCCTCAGGTTTCATATTACCTTTTTAAAAGTGAAAACTGTTCATTGCTTCCTATAAAGATCAACTTATTGAATATTCTGTTGAAGCAATTAGAAATGTATAACAAAATAGATTGACACCCTACCTTCTTCGTGGCACCTTCCTAGATATTGGAACATTGCTATCATGTCACTCCTAGTCTTTTCATTGAACTAGACATACCCAGTTCCTGCAACCGTTCTTCATATGTTTTAGCCTCCAGTCCTCTAATCGTCTTTGTTTCTTTTCTCTGCACACTTTCTAGACTCTCAACATCTTTTCTATATTGTGGTGACAAAAACTGGATGCTATATTCCAAGTGTGGTCTTACCAAGGCATTATAAAATGGTATTAACACTTCATGTGATCTTGATTCTATCCCTCTGTTAATGCAGTTTAGGACTGCATTGGCTTTTTTGGGGGCAGTTGCAGCCCACTGCTGGCTCATGTTTAAATGATTTTCCACTAGAACTCCAAGATTCCTCTCACAGTTTCTGCTGTTGAGCCAGGAACCACCTATTCTGTACCTGTGTGTTGGGTTTTTCTTGCCTAGATATAGAATCTTACTTTTCTCACCATTGAATTTCATTTTGTTAGATAGGACCTAATGACACAATCTATCTGCAAAAATAAACTAGGTTCTCTCTAAACCAACCAGAGAATATTGCAATTTTGAGATTTGAACCCCAGTCATTCAGATCCATGTATTGCACCATCTCTCTTGAAAAGTTAAATACGAACAATAAAATAGTCTCTGCTGCGACTTCATTTCAGGCATCTGTAATTTTATCACTTCATCCCACATGTTTTGAAGACGATCTGTGTTGCAGGTCAGGCACAGCATGACTGTGCATTCTGTTTATATAGACCTTCCCTATCTGTGGTCTCTACAGGTATTAGAAATCATTCCTGATGTAGCTGCCAAAATAAAAATAATTTATTTATTTATGCCCCAAATGTTAGGAAATTGCTAACTCCTGCAGTATTTTCAATTTGCTTAGAAACAGGATTTCTCAAGATTTTGGCCATTTACATTTTTTTAAAGTTAACATTTCATTTAATTTTGCAACGCCATACACACTGTTGGAAGAAATATCCATCTGGTCCAGTTCCAAGTTGGGAAAAGATACTGGAAACATGGAGGCTGATTGGATAGCTGGTTTAATGGTGAAGCAGAAGCACATGGGTGACTCTGGACAGCTGATCACATGGAGTTGAGAGTTAATATCTTCTCTTGGGCTTTGAACTTGAACTTCCTGTTCCTATGCAAGAACATGCATTCTATTGTTTTATCAGATTCCTAGGGGTCATGTTTGTCTGAGCTCCCAGGTTTCGTTGAAGTTTGCTGAGTGATGCAATTAGGAGATTGTGCAATGCAGTGAGCTCTCTGTCTTCTGCTAAACGGTCTTATGTCTTGAGAGTCATGTCTTAATCCCATTATCCTGGAGCTGAAGGTCTTTTGTCTTGTAGATAGGCTGGCCCAGTCTTTCTTAATGGGCGCTAAATATTTACTGGGGGTAGGGAGCTGCTTTCTGTCTTTAAAACATGATTCTCCATTAGGGAAATACAATATTCTGCATTTTTAATATTTCTCAAAATATTTCATTTTTCTAGGAGAGAGGATCTTCCCTCAATACTGTTGAATACTACTTATGACATTTCCTAATAGTTTTCAGTAGTAATATAAAGATGTATATATAAAGGAAAAGTTATGAACCGCTGAATGATTAGCTTATTTAAATAATTCACCTACATTTGATTACAAGCAAACATGAAGGCCTGAAATCAGTTCTGCCTCTGATCTCTTTTAAGGAAGAGAGTTCTGAAGGCACCCTCACACCCAGAATCATAAATGCAGAGGTCCATATCTACTCAGCATCAATAAGATTAGTAAGCTTGGTTGTACAAACAAAAGCCTGTCTAACTGTTAGTAAATGTATTGTAACGTATGTAAATGTATGAGAAAATGAAAAATATCCATCTGAGGACAGTGAACCAAAAGAGATTCAGGGACAGGATTAGTGTATGTTGTACAAAGAATTACTTTTTTAGCACTTACTTACAGCTGCTGGCCATGATTATGCACAGCTGCTTGTGTATTGTAGGAGAAAGTTGAGAAAAAGTTGATTTGTGTCATACACGAAGTTCATAGGTAGATCATGCTCCTTTTCTTTAGATTTCCTCAAGTGTAGAGAAAGCCAAGGGACCATGGAAGCTATGGTTTGACTAATCCTCAGATTATCAATGACATTTGATGTATTGGTATTTCACAAGATGTAGTATTATTTTACTTTATAAATATGTTATGGGGCAAAATAAAAAGCAGTAAACTTTTTTAAAGTCTTGCTTTCCACATTCTAGTCCTCTATCATACTTTTATGGTAGGGGTTTTCAGAATTCTTGGTTGGAGGGCATATTAGGAATTATCAGGTTATTGGTATTCCCACAAAAATTCTTCTAGAGTAGACGTGATAAGTTGCAAAATAGAATATTGCTCTTTGTTATCCTCTCTAGTTACTAGGACACTCTCTATTACTTCAGCTACCAGCCCCTTCCTGCTATACAAGTAGATATAATTCTGAGCAAAGTACTAGGCTATGGTCACCCATCACATTTATTTTATAAGAATATCTTGAGGAATTATGTGATATCCAGAGAAATTCTTCTAAATTAGGGGGTAAGCATTGTTTTTGTGGCCACATGTTATCCATTCTATTTTTAATCTACTGCTTTGGTGCTTAGAGGCTTTAAGAATTTATTGCTCTATGTTGTTCAATTTTACAGTTCAAGGTAAGTACTATAAAAATGGAGACTGCATTTCATTTTGCTATTGAATTTCAGTGATACAATCTGATTGTTTCCCGGAAACAACAAGAAGGGAGGTTGGTGGATTGCATACAAGGTCATGGAATGTCTGCCTGTTATAAATGAAGATGATATCAGAGGCTTGTTTTGCTTTGTCAGCTGTCTCTGCATTTTAAAAGTTAAAATGATTGAATAAAAAATAAGGTCAGTAAAGGCGGAATTAAAATCAGGATGCTCATGGGCATCATGCTTCCCATATATACAATACAATACAATACAATACAATACAATACAATACAATACAATACAATAGCAGAGTTGAAAGGGACTTTGGAGGTCTTCTAGTCCAACCTCCTGCCTAGGCCGGAAACCCTATACTGTTCCAGATAAATGGCCAACATCTTCTTAAAGCCCTCCAGTATTGGGGCATTCACAACTTCTGGAGGCAAGCTCTTCCACTGATTAATTGTTCGAACTGTCAGGAAATTTCTCCTCAGTTCTAAATTGCTTCTCTCCTTGATTAGTTTCCACCCGTTGCTTCTTGTTCTACCCTCAGGTGCCTTGGAGAATAGTTTGACTCCCTCTTCTTTGTGGTAGCCCCTGAGATATTGGAACACTATTATCACGTTTCCCCTAGATCTTCTTTTCATTAAACTAGACATACCCAATTCCTGCAACCATTCTTCATATGTTTTAGTCTCCAGTCCCCAAATCATCTTTGTTGCTCTTCTCTGCACTCTTTCTAGAACCAATTTTAGTTGGTTCATTAGTTTTTACCCTCCTCTTCAACTTGTGGCCACAGAGTCATTTCTCTGTATGCTGCTGAGATGGAAGAGAACTTCATGAGATAGTTCAAGGAGCACATGTGTTGGAATCATGAGCCTTAGGTATTCAAAAATATGGTGGTCTCTCCAGATTTTGCTCAAATTGAGCTCTGCCTCTTTTAGGTCCCTTAAGTTACCTTGAATTGTAGTTGTGCAGGGGATAGAAGAAAATTAGTTGTGTATGTTAGATCATCCCTGATTTATGACATTGTCTGTTGCATTCCCATCAACACTTGGATCTTAATGCACATGGAAGGCAACATGTCTTCAGCCATAGATATGAAAATATTCTTCCTATGGATTGTCACCTGGAATGCATGGCTACCTTTTAGAGCCAGATTCATTGGGATGATATTGGTGGGAGGGTTTCAGTAAGGTCAGCGCCATTGAAAAGCATTCAGGGGGACACGTCACTTCACTGAGATTCCCGCTGCTACAAAATTCAGGAACGCAGCAGCTCTCTTATTACACAATATCACCACATTGTATTGCCACCAGTCTTGGCCTTCATTGTTGTGACTATTTAGCAAACAACCCCAATACATTGAGAATAAGGGTTGTGCTTTTCTTTTGTCACCAGTGATGCTTCTTCAGCTTCTCTTGGAAGGAGAAAGAGGGCACTGGCAAAGTAATTCCGTCTTCTGTTGTTGCACGAAGCCTTCTAGTTATAATGGGGGAGGGGATGGAGGTGAGTGGAACTGCTGCTGAATAGCAGATGGCAGGAAGGGTGACATCATAGGCACAATTGTCCTACCCCATTATTCTTCCTGACAGGCCCCTACCCTCCTTTATTGTTTCCTGTGGACATAATTGGAAGCTTGGGAAGGGGAAAGAAAAGCTTGCCAGAGTTCCTAAAAAAAAAAGTCCTCCCTTTTGAGTAAATTGTTACTTAGTAGTCATCAGATTCAGATTATTTCTAGAGCAGTATAAGTAGATAATGATCAGAAAGAAGCAAGCCCGCCTTCTGACTTGTGATTTGAAAGAACGGCACTTAAAGAAAGAAAAGGGAGAGGAGTGAGAAGAATTTAGGCACGCTCTGTGAAATGGGAAGAAACTTGTGTCAATGGGCTTTGCAAATGATTACCATTCTAGAGCAGGTGTTCACTGGGGACTTATAAGAGACTGGGAGATTGTCGTCAGCATTTTATCCAACTAGGGATAAAGTAACTCAGACGGTAGGGTTGAACTGTGTTGGAAGAAATGTCCATTTGGGTTCGGTTCCAAGTGGGGGAAAAGACACTGGAGACATGGAGGCTGTTTGGAAAGATGGTTTAATGGTGGACAGGATCACATGGCTTGGAGCTCCTGAGTGAAAAGGGAACAGATGCTGAGAGTCCCTGGGTTGTATGTCCTCTCTGGGCTCTGAACTTCCTGGGGCACAGGAAGAGTATCCTGATTGATTGCTGTCAAAGGTCATAGCTAGCTTGGTAGGTTGTGTGCTATCTTTGGTTGAAACGTGGTGGGTGGAGCAATGAAGGGCAATGAAATGGGTTCTGCCTGAAGGAGGTAGATCTTTGTTATGTAGAATAGACTGGCTCAGGCCTTAATGGCCCATTAACAAAGGTGGGGGGGTGGGGCTTAGTTTCTGCCTCTCTGAGTTTCCACTTCTCTTTTTAGGGGAAATATTCTGCCTTTTTGATATTTCGTAAAACATTTCATCTTCTAGGAGAGAGGTGGGTTTTAACTTCCTACAAGTGTCACCCTCAGGAGATGGGGTTAAAGTGTTTTCTGATGATGTTCTACTCCACCTGACATTGAAGTCTGTCTATCTAGAAGAGACCATGGAACCCATTTTTTTTTAAATGAGGTAGATGAAGACAAATAAATGGAGATTTAATCTCAGACAAGGTTGAAATCTCACAGGTAATGAGACTAAGTGTTGTTGATGGAGGTTTATCACCCATTTTGAATAGCTTTTCATTCCTCCTGAGGGCCTAAAAAGGAAGAGAGAGTCTGCACTATCTCTACATTTCCTTGGCAGGCATTGATGATTGTGATAGCCAAGAGTCTCTTCTACCAGCTTATGCCAGATGCAGAATATCTGGAGAGGCTCCGCTGCTAAATACAGTCTTCATGGAGCTGCTTTTGAAGATGACTCATAAATTTCACTGAAGCAGAAGAAAGCTTTTGATGACGGACTGACTTTGTGGCTCTATTCTACATAGTTGCATTAGTTCTCAGTGTGTTTCTCTGCCTTGTTTGAAGTGCTTGCATTTCTTAGACTGTTTGGAGCCAAGCAACTTGAAGAAAATTGTTCACCCAAGTCAACCTGCCCAGGGTTTAAAATCGGGAACAGACGTTCTTCCATTTTAGTGCTGCTTTTCTTCCTTCCTTCCTTCCTTCCTTCCTTCCTTCCTTCCTTCCTTCCTTCCTTCCTTCCTTCCTATCTTTTTGTGACTTCAAGTCAGTTTTTATTTCTGTCGACTGCCTGGAAATCCCTTGCCGTTTCCTTGGCAAGATTTCAGAAGTGGTTTGCCATTGCCTCCTTCCTAGGATTGAGAGAAAAACACTGGCCCAAGCTACCCAGATGGCTTTGTGCCTAAGGCAGAACTAGAACTCACACTCTCCCAGTTTCTAGTCTGGTGCCTTAACCAACATATCATACTGGCACTCTCTTAACAGCTTCTGTTGATTAAATAGGAGAGAAGAGGGAGACTTCTGGAGGCCCACATTTTTGGAATGCCTTGCTGTTTATCTTTGCTGGATCCCATCTTTACTAGTCACCCCATTACTGCAGTAAATTGCTGTACTTTTTCCCTCAGCAAATTTGTCCAGAAATTGGTTGAAACTGTTGTTTGTATTTTGCATAGTATTTTTTACTGTCTTTATTTCTGGTTTTCATATTAGTTTTTATTAATATATTATTTGAGAGGTGCAGTGCTCAGGGGCTTAAGGATGCTGAGATTGTCAACCTTCTGGTCAGCTTCCTGAATCCCAGCAGTTCAAGCCCTAGCACCACGGGAGTGAGCTCCCATCCCTTGCCTCAGCTTCTGCCAATGTAGTAGTTTGAAAGCATGCAAATGCGAGTATATAAATAGGTACCACTCTGGTGCGACTAAAGGTGGAAGCAAGAAACCAACTGGTGCCAGACCAGTCTGAATGTGAGGCGAAAACCGGTTGAGAAAAAGGCCCTGGATGACACTGACTCTCTTGCAGAAGGCTTTGTATGTGGAGATAGTTCACCCCTTGTGGTGCACTCTAGATAGTGAGTGAGCAAGCAAGAACTTGAATGAACTCGCAATCTTAGACAGCCAAACTACTACTCTGTATTAACCTTATAGACTCTGGCTCTTACACTAACTAACTAACAAATAAATAAATACATATTTTATTCTTTTATTAGATGTAAACTGCTTAAAGGGGAGATTAACCCTTGAAGATGACTTATACATATTTTACATAATACAAACATTAAGGTGTAGCTCTTTAATTTGCAAATTTCTGACTCAAAGGTTTTCTTTGTTTTAATTGAACAGTCCTTCTCTCTCCTCCTCTCTTCCCTTTTTCTCTTCTCTTGACTGTGATGAGGAAAGCTGAGTTGATCGAATGCTTGCTTATCCCTGCCTTTGGAATTGGCATTATAATGTTGCCAACACTGAAACCTTTGCATGGGTCAGTTTTCTGAATTCGATATTCCTTCTCCTTGCATGGATGCTTCTTAGCCCTCCTTCCTGATTGGAGCCAGGGAGAAGAAGATATTCCCAGAAGAGAAGATAGTCTTTCTGCAAATTGCAGCAGATTGTGCTTGGAGGGAAAAGGCAAGCATTTTGAAAAAGAAAAGAATTGACAGGAGGTTCAGGCCTTGAAGTGGCTTAGTTAAGAATTTCCTTCATTATGCCTGGAGCTGAGTAAGGAAGATAGCTTTAATACAATTATGCAAGAACCTAGGGCAGTGATGGCTAACATTTTTCGGACCGAGTTGCCCAAAGCGCACAAGCACGAATGCGCATGCACATGCCCAAAGCCCCAAAATGCAATGTGTGCCCCCCCGGATGCCTCCACGCATGCACGCACATCCCTGTATATGCGTGCACACACCCTTCACACACACCCGTGTATGCATGCATGATCCCCGTGCATGCACTCTGTCTCCCCACACACTTGCATGCAACCCCCGCCCCCCACGCATGTGTGGCAGAGACCCAAAGGCCAGCTGGTGGGCCGGAGGTGTGCACACATGTGCAGTTGGAGCTGAAATGAGGCGACAGCTCATGTGCAATGAGGGCACTCTGTGCCACCTCTGGCACACGTGTCATAGGTTTGCCATCATGGACCTAGGAAAAAGGAGGTAAAGCATTTTTTAGGCACTAAGAAATAAGAGTGTATTCAGAAGTGATTTGGGTAGATGACTCCCTGATTCACTGTGGTATAAGCAGGTGTGTGTGTTTCTTGTAAAAATCTTTATTATAACCAGGTATAGAGAGGTAGGATGAATTTATATTGCTTTCCTATAGATTTCACTGACGTTTACTTTTGGCACTGAATGGGAGCATTTAGGAACAAGATCTGATCAGTTTGTTTCTGTCTAATTTACAAAACTAGTTTCTACCCCACCTTCAGAACATAATTGACAGGGAAGTTGAAACCTGGGTGATATAATTGGCTTGAGGGAACAGACTTTTTTTTAAAAAGCGGGGGAAATCCAAAGAAGTTTGTACTTCATGAAGGGGTGACATCATTGGTTCTCTTAGATGTGCAAACTCTTTTCTGTTATCCAAGCAAGTTAAAGCATAGCCTTTTTAAAAAAAAAGAACACTTTAAAAGATTTTTGGAGGCTATGATATTTCTATTATTTGAAAGATCCTTTCCTTGTATTCTCACAAGACAGAGACGATAAGAACTTGGTTATCTGCTTTTGCTGGGAACTTCTTGGAAGTTTTTGCTCAGGGAACATAGATGCAGAGGAGGTTAAGGTCACCTGTAGCTTTCTCCAGCACATCTTTTTACATAATTGGTGGGTGTAGCAGGGAGGGGGGAATGATGACACAGGTTTAATAGCACAGAGTCCCCTCCCTCTTCCTCTCTAGAGAGATGTAGTTCCTTTAATGGAAGCCATACAGAACTTCACCTGCCCTGTGGCCTCCATTTAGTAATCCTCATTTGATCAGTTAATCCAACAGCTGCCCCTTAAAACACATCCATCCTTAGCTGCTAAATTTTCTATAGATAAAGCCCTTTTATATTATGAAAAAGGCGGGAGGTAGAGGATAAATGTAGCTAGACTAGCCTTGCATTTAATTTCAGAGCATGAAGATGTCCACTTGAGGGATCCTTGGCGCTCTCTGAACTTGCTGGTTTTCAGACATTTCATTAACCTAACTAGATAACACCATCAGTGCTAGTAAGGAGTGCTGTTTCTTGTCAGTTGTATAAGGTGCTGTATACTTAGACGGAGGCTCGCTCTAACTTTCTGCTCTTTCTCTCAGAACCTGACCTCTGCTGTCTCAAAAAAGAAAGAAGGGGATGGAACCTTCTGTGTTGAAGTAAGGGGGCTATGCCAGTACAAGTAGTCCTTGACTTATGACCATCATGGAGCCTGCCTATCATGGTCATAAATCATAGAGATTTTAAATTGGATCATCCACCTGACCAATCCAATTTAATGACTTTTTCTGCATTGGTTGTTAAGTAAATGCTATCATTGTAAAGCAACCATCACAGCTATTAAGTGGACACCATTAAGCAAACCAGTGGTTCTCTGTGGGCTGGTTTTATCAAAAACGGGAAGTAAATACTAGTTTTTGACAAATCCGTGATAAAACACAGTCACATGTCCACGGTACACTGCAAACAGCCATAAATTCAGGACCTGATATGCAATAATTGCCATAATTGCAGGAGTGGGACGAGCACTGGAACTTCAGAACTGAGTCATTAGTACCTCAGAGAGATCCGTCCTGGGTTGAAGACTACCTGTAATGGCTATGGTCCTAGAGTAGCAGCACAGAGATTGTAGGCAGTAATGAGGCAATTAAATGTTCTGTTCCTCTTCCCTTCAGAAAAAGTGTGGATCAGATACTTTAAATCAGTGGTCACCAACTAGTGGTCCGTGAGAAAATCTTGGTGGTCCGCAGAAAAATCTTTGCATTTTTGCATTTTTTATATTGCAAGAGGTCGACCTCTAGGCCCCTGAAATATGGGGTTCCTCAGGGTTCGGTCCTATCCCCCCTCCTGTTTAACATCTACATGAGGTCACTGGGTGAGATCATTCGACGGCACGGGATAAAATACCATCAATACGCGGACGATCCCCAGTTGTATCTGTCCGCCCCATGCCAACTCAGTGAAGCGGTTGACGTGATGTCCCAGTGCCTGGAAGCTGTCAGGGTCTGGATGGGGGTTAACAAGCTTGTGCTCAATCCAGACAAGACCGAGTGGCTGTTGTGTTTCCCTCCCAAGAATTTGGTTAGTATTCCATCACTCAGGCTGGGGGGTGAAATTTTACGCCCCTCAGACAGGGCTCGCAACTTGGGAGTCCTCCTGGACCCACAGCTGACCTTAGAACATCATTTGTCGGCTGTGACCAGGGGGCCATTTGCCCAGGTTCCCCTGGTGCACCAGTTGCGTCCCTACCTGAACCGGGAGGCACTCGCAACAGTCACCCATGCCCTCATGACCTCAAGACTGGACTACTGCAATGTGCTCTACATGGGGCAGCCCTTGAAGAGCATTCGGAGACTTCAACTCGTCCAGAATGCAGCCGCGCGAGCGATTGTGGGTGCACCTCAGTACACCCACGTTACACCTATCCTCCGCGAGCTGCACTGGTTACCGATCGGTCTCTGGATACGCTTCAAGGTGCTAGTCGTTACTTATAAAGCCCTTCATGGTATTGGACCTGGGTACTTGAGAGACCGCCTGCTGCCAATTACCTCCCAAAGACCCATTAGATCACACAAGGTGGGCCTCCTCCGGGTTCCGTCCACCAGCCAATGCCATCTGGCTACTACCCGGGGGAGGGCCTTCTCTGTGGCAGCTCCGGCCCTTTGGAACGAACTCCCCGCAGAGATTCGGACCCTCACCTCTCTCCAGGCCTTCCGAAAAGCCGTTAAAATCTGGCTGTGTCGGCAGGCCTGGGGTTGATGAGTTCCCTTCCCCTCTCGACCTGTGTGGCTGTGTGGCTGTTGGCTATTTTAAATGTTTGTATTGTACTTTGTGTTCCCTTTCCCCCTTGAGTTGTTCACCGCCCTGAGTCCCCCTGGGAATAGGGCGGCATATAAATAAAACAAATTTCAATCTCGCACTAAATCAGGGGTCCTCAAACTATGGCCCCCTATACAGCGCGCCGAAGCAATTACTCCCACTCGCTGATGGGATGGGGTCCTTTAGGTACTTAGCTTGTTGTTTAGTAGGTCCAGCCCTTCCCTCCCTCCCTCCCTCCCTGGGAGCTTAGGCACTTCAGTGAGCAGTGCGCAAAACTTCTTCCAGGCTCCTCAAATGACAGAGTTTGCAGGTGGATGATCTAGTACCTGGACTGGCTAGAAGACAAACATTCATTCTTGCCCATATTTGAGATTCCTGGCTGCAATGGACAGCAAACTTAGGGTTGACCCTGGGTAGTTCTCTCCACTAATGGCCAAGCTAAGTGCCTGAAGGACTCCCATCCTGTCACTAATTCATATTGACCCAAGGGATTTAAAATTATGAATTTAGTGGTCCCTAGGTCCGAAAGGTTGGTGATCCCTGCTTTAAATGGCAAGGAGATGTTGAAGGATAGGTACATGTAGATGGGAAAACCTGAAGCTAGAGGCATCAAGAGACTTGCAGTGGGAAGAAGGAGCTGCCAAGAATTCTCCAGCTAAGGAAGATTAGATGTATAATAGGAAGAAAGTGTATAGGGGTCCTTGGTGCTCTCCGAGCTCGCTTATTTTCTTGCAGATGTTTCATTACTCTAGGTAACACTACTAGCACTGATGATGTTATCTAGTTAGGTAATGAAACATCCGCAAGAAAACAAGCACTAAACTTGAAACAAAATGAAGGCGCCCCTCATTTCAACTCTGAGCTACAAATATTCTCCTTCAAAGTGTATAAATCCTCCGGGATTGGGCGGCCTATAAATCTAATAAATTGAATTGAATTGAAATAAATACTTGGACACCTTGGGCATTAGGGTACTGTGAACTCTTAATGAAGGGTCACAATAGATGTCATTTTTCCCATTTCTGGTTAAAGGAAAAGAAATCCTGTTGAGCTGAAACAAATCATACCCTCCTTCTCTCGCTATCCTTTGCCCTTATGAAATCTGTCCACGCAGTGCCGTGTTTACTCAGCATAGGCTGCTTCTGCATTGCCAGAGCTTGTCTGGCATTTCTGTTGCCTGAAACCCTATAACTTGAATAAGATATAAACTGTGTTGCATCTATCTGCTGTTGCTCGGCAACTCTTCAATAATGCCCAAACAAAGCACTTGCCATGTGCAAGCAACCCTAATTCCGACTGTAGGATAACTCTGCTTTCGAGGCTGCCAATTTCCTCCATAGTTAGCAGTCCTGCCTTGTTAGCTTGTTCTTTTACCTGTAGCAACAAGCAGGGTATCTAGGCTGTGCATAAATGACCCTTTTTCACAATCAAATTCGAGTCTAGGAACTGAGGGATTATTATTTCTATGTTGCTAAGTGAGACATTTGCTAAGTGAGCTTGCCCCATTTTACGACTTTTGGTTTCACAGTTGTTAAGTGAATCATTGCAGTTGTTAATTTAGTAACATGGCTATTAAGTGAATCTGGCTTCCCCAATGACTTGTCAGCAGGTCGCAAAAGGTGATCACATAGAACAGAACAGAACAGAATAGAATAGAATAGAATAGAATTCTTTATTGGCCAAGTGTGATTGGACAACCAAGGAATTTGTCTTTGGTGCATATGCTCTCAGTGTACATAAAAAGACAAGACACATTCATCAAGAATCATAAGGTACAAGACTTAATGATAATCATAGGGTACAAATAAGCAATCAGGAAACAATCAATTTCAATATAAATCGTAAGGAAACAAGGAACAAAGTTACGTCCTGCAGTCATAAGTGGGAGGAGATGGGTGATAGGAACGATGAGAAGACTAGACAAATGGAGACAAATGGCTGTCCACTCCAATGATGCAGCAATCACAACTTCGGGAGGCAAGCTGTTCTACTGATTAATTGTTCTAACTTAACCACATGCGGCTCCAGAGCCGCAGTTTGCTGAGCCCTGCCCTATACCATTCGAGAATAAAATAGAATAGGATAGAATTCTTTATTGGCCAAGCGTGTTTGGACACACAAGGAATTTGTCTTTGGTGCATATGCTCTCAGTGTACATAAAAAGACAAGACACATTCATCAAGAATCATAAGGTACAACACTTAATGATAGTCATAGGGTACAAATAAGCAATCAGGAAACAATCAATTTCGATATAAATCGTAAGGAAACAAGAAACAAAATTACAGTCCTGCATTCATAAGTGGGAGGAGATGGGTGATAGGAACAATGAGAAGACTAGACAAATGGAGACAAATGGCTGTCCAGTCTCTTCTTAAAAACCTCCAATGATGCAGCACTCATAACTTTGGGAGGCTAATAGTAATAGTAATGCAGCCTTAGTGAATGGTTTGACAGTGGTGAGGGAATTATTTGTTTAGCAGAGTGATGGTGTTCAGGGGGAAACTGTCCTTGTGTCCAGTTGTCTTGGTGTGCAGTGCTCTATAGCATCGTTTTGAGGGTAGGAGTTTAAAGAATTTATGTCCAGGATGCGAGGGGTCTGTAAATATTTTCACAGCCCTTTTTTTGACTCGTGCAGTGTATATGGCCCACATGACCCTGGGACGCAGTGACCATCATAAATATGAGCCACTTGCCAAGCATCTGAATTTTAATCATGTGACTTTGCTGCAAGGGTCATAAGTGTGAAAAATGGTCATAAGTCACATTTTTCAGTGGTGTTGTAACTTTGAATGGTCACTAAATGAACTGTTGTAAGTTGAGGATTACCTGAATCCCTGCTCTGTTGGATAGATCCTCACGTAGCACTGGCTCTGACATACATGTCAGGAAACAGACATGAAACGGTCAATCATGTTCTTAGATGTGATGAAAAGCTCAGATTCTCAAGTTCAAAATGAAAATTTTGAATGAGAAGCCAAACATTTTCTTCTTCCTCCTCAAGGAAAAAATAGTCCAGTTGCCTTTGGAAGGGAAAAAAAACACTCTTGAAACAACTGTGACCTGGATGACTGAGAATCTCCACAGACATTTACAATATTGCCGTGTTGTTAACATTTTCCAGCAGGGATAATTGTTCTGTAACCTTGGACTGAGAGTCTGAATAACAGAATAAAAGAGTTGGAAGCAGTGCTGAGTTCCGGATCCTGTTGCAACCGGTGCAACGGGGCCGGGCGTCCACCATATGAACGCGCGTACTTACCGCCAGCGAAACTCCGCGATGCCTCCGCAATACTCCAGCTGCTCAGCGGAGCGTTGCGCAGGGACCATACACTCTGTCTATGTGTGCGGAAGCCCCAAACAGCTCAAATATAGGTAAGGAGCGCGAGTGGGCCCTCCGGAGCACCGTACCAGAACGGTACCTGGTGCTCCCAGCAGGCATCGGTACGCCCGTACCGGGCGTATCCCACCACTGGTTGGAAGGGACCTTGTAGGTCAACTAGTCCAACGCCCTCACCCAAGCGAGAGACCCTACACCATTTCTGACAGATGGCAATCCAATCTCTTCTTGAAAGCCTCCAGTGTTGAAGCTCCCACAACTTCTAAAGGCAGCTTCTCTTCCTTGGGTTGATTGTTCTCATGGTCAGAAAATTCCTCCCTATTTCTAAGTTGAATCTCTTGGTTTAACCTGGGTTTAGCATGTTTTGGGAACCCAACCAGAAAGCCCCAGTCTCTTTCCCTAGGCAGGACTAATCGATACAACTGAAGGCCGGCTCAAGCAACCCCCAAATTCAGTCCTCCTCCTCCTTATACGGGAGGCCGTATAAATTATCTGTGCTGGTGCCATATCAAATAAATGAAATAAATAAATTAAGAGCAATGCTCTCTGCTTCTTTTGGGACTCTGATTTTATCCTTTCATCAATGATAGCAAGATTTTAAATATATACATGCATGATTATACATGTTTGGCAATGATGAAACAGGTAGAAAAACTCTCTATTTTAGAAGGCAGTTCTCTCCCTTCCAGTCAAATGCCCGATGATCCTTCTGCTTGAGTCGATTCCTCTTGAGTTTTGGATATTATGAGCAAGAGCAAACACCCCTTTCCCCTGGAAATATTTAGTGAAATCTGACATGCCTGGTAATTATTTCCGCAGTTCTCATATAGGGGTTTGTTTTGACAGTCATAATTGAGAGTTAAATTAGCATCCCTGAAGTTTCATGCTGTCAGGCAGAGGTGAGTCAATCAGAAGGGATATGTTGAAAGTTGCCAGGCAACTCCACACACTTAAACAGGTCCAGGGAATTCAAAACAATAAAACAGAACCTGTTTTCTGTGTGGATTTGCAAGTGGGTTTCCCTCATTCTGTGTCCGGTTGTCAAATTTGTTTGGGCTGTGTGGCCTTTTCAAATGTCTGTTGCTTGGAATTGTAGAAAAATGTACTGTTCCCCACTCTGTAGTTAATATAACAATGCACTCAAAACCCATCTTGGAAATGGTTGTGTCACATATGTTCCAATGGGAATTATTCCAAATGGATTATCATATTCTTAACTCGGTGAAGATGCTCCTACTGCCATTATTAATTGATTCCCCAATTTAGGATGCTGCGATCTCTGTGCTAAATTTCCTTTTCTAGCGAGTAGCTTGATTAGAGGAATTTGCCATTGTACATTCCCATATCAGCTTTATTTTGCTGTTCGCTTTCAATACATTCATCAAGCTTCATTATCCCAACTGGCCCATTTAATTCTGTGAAGATGCCACATCTGATTTGCTGTCTGAAATGCATGCCTGTATCTTAAGAGGAATGTGTTGGCAGCACCTGCATACAAAATGGAATAGACTCTTTCCCTTCAAATCTGAAATGGTAAATCAGCAGGCTGTAACTCTTTTTAATCCGCCGTTTATCCTATCCATACGCATGTTAATTGTGAATTCCACACTAAATACCCTGTGCTCCCCCCCACCCCACCCCACCCCCTATTTCTATATATTGGGTACTGTACAAGTACAGATGCAAGAGGAGGGGGACGATAAAGAGAAGAAGTTGCAGCTGTCTCTAGTTCTGCTTGTTGGAGTTTTTGAAGGTAAACATGTTTTCTTCTGCTTGCAACCTAGCAACTCTATGGCCATTGGGTAAATGAGATTGTAGCATAAGCTATTCTTGTAGCCTGAGAATCTTTTGCATGGAAGCAGAGAATGCCTTTTTCTGCTTGCCTGAGGCTCTGCCTTTCCAACTCATACTAGGATCAGTTGTGCTCGATCAGGAAAGGGGTAAGGTGAATGCTTCATGGTCAGGGAAAAGGGCTACATTGATATTTCTGGTGGTCTTCCCTAACCTTTGTAGAAATCTCTTGAGTGGGTACTGTAATCAGGTGTCTTCCTTCCTTCCTTCCTTCCTTCCTTCCTTCCTTCCTTCCTTCCTTCTCTCCCTTCTTTGATGGGGTGATGAGGTACATGAGATCAGGACCAGGTGTTGATTTGTACACTTTTCCAATTGTTAAAGAGAACCGCCCCATTAGAATTTCCAGAGTGCAACTATAAATGCTGTAAATAAACGTTCCAAATAATTTCAACTCACTATTGTTGAGGGCATAACTCAATCATTGTTGAGTCTATAACTTTTTGGTGATGTAACACATTGGACATTTTTGCATGATGAAAATTATCTTGATTTTAAATTCCTTCCAGTATTGTTGTAGTCATGGAACAAATTGGAAAAAGCTATGTGGGGTTTCCCCCCACCCCTCCCTCTTATCTGTAGTTGGCTTCTTTTCTCTCTCTGCCTTTCTGTAACCTTGCTTCATCGCAGCTGCCTTTCTCTGACAGCAGAATGATAGATGTGCTTTGCTCCAGAGGGCAGAAGGCCACCAGCTCGGAAGGACGGCGTATGCCACTGATCAGCCTATTCAGTGGATGCACTGAGCCGTGGCACTATGAGGATTTCATCAGCCTTTAATGCATTAACCTTTCATTAGGCACAGCAACCCTTGCCTGTGCCTTGCTCTCCGCTTAGACTATTCATCTCATTGCCTGGCTATGCCATGTGCCTTGACATCATGAAGAATCCCCTTTTGTCTCTACCTGGGGAGCACTGATATATTCATGCAATTTTAATGCTGGTGAATCTTGTATCTGCTTTTCTGTAGAGATTGGTGCAATGGACACAAATGAGGCCGGCTTCGTTATTTTGTGTGAAAGAAATCTGCTAACCTCCTTCTCTGTTCCCAGTCCTCAGAGGACTGTGCATTTTGAGTATATGCCATACCAAAAAGATCCTATACTACTAAAATACGTTGAGAAAGTAACTGATGCCCAGCCAGGTGGACGAGAAGAGTTAATTGTAATATGGAGCAATCACCTGCAATCTAGAATGTACAAAGTTTGTTTCTGCTTTGGCTCTGAAAAAAGCTTTTTAACAATCTGGATTAAGAATCCCTCCATAAAGGAATACAACAGATACATTCCTTACATAGATTTCAACTTACATTCAAGGTTCTATATAAGCACTAGAATAATTATGGTTTATTTTGCTACCTAAAAGGAATTAATTCTCCCTTAATGATATCCAGATCAATTAAGTTAAGTTAATACTCTCTTATTTTTTTTAAAAAAAATCTACAAATAATTCTTTCCCTGCTGTAAGAACAATAAACAAACAATGCTATTGTTTTTCAGAGCATCCAGTTTCACTTTGCATTTGTGAAGGGAAGCAAAATTTGTCTCTCTTTCTCTCCTCTTCCCCTTTATGGAAGTATCAGTAGAATAAATTAATTGTATTTTTAAACTTCTGGGTCAGTCTTTAGATAATGAGATGCCATAGGAATATTATATGTCTGGAGAGGAATAGTGAAGACATTTTCAATTGTTTTTCATACGTGTATGATAGCTCTCTAACGTTTGTATGTTTTGAGTACCATTTGCATCCTTCCACATGTTTTCTTTTTATGCTACTCTTGCAGGTGGAGGCAGAGAAACATCAAGATGTTGTGGTCTATGATCAGAGCACAAGGGATGTAAATGGGCTGGCAACCGACAGTTTCCTATCCATTCTTCTGGGCAAGCTGGACAGTTGCTTCCACAGTGTCTCCATCCTCACAGGTAGGATTTGGCAGCAGTTAGGATGGTGGGCTGAATTTCTTTTTTCCATATCCTTGAAAGGCAGAAACCTGTGTCCATGTCAATGCAGACTTTGGTAAAATGGTGGATGAATAATGCTGGATACCTTACCTTGCTATTTAGCATGCCCTTGTGTAGGTAGGTAGGGTCATCCAATTTTGTAAAAAGTAATCTTAAAAACTTTTAGTTGATAGGTAAAGGTTTCCCCTGCACATATGTGCTAGTCATTCCCAACTCTAGGGGGCGGTGCTCATCTCCACTTCAAAGCCGAAGAGCCAGCGCTGACCGAAGACATCTCCGTGGTCATGTGGCTAGGATGACTAAATACCGAAGGCACACAGAACTCTGTTACCTTCCCACCAAAAGTGGTCCCTTTTTTCTACTTGCATTTTTACATGCTTTTGAACTGCTAGATTGGCAGAAGCTGGGACAAGTAACGGGAGCTCACTCCATTACACGGGACTAGGGATTTGAACCGCTGAACTGCCAACCTTCTGATCAACAAGCTCAGTGTCTTAGCCACTGAGCCATTGCGTCCCTTAAGCCATCATGTCATTCAGTTGATAGGAGCACAAAAAACAAGGAACCAGAAAATATAATGCAATAAACATCTAGAATGGAAAAAAAGAACAATGGAGTAATTAAAAAAGAAATAGAGTTCACCAAGGCTAATGAATGCATTCAGGGTCTTTCTGCCTGGATGAGCTCATCTTGCATTCAAGTCCAATGCCTGTTGGAAGAGCTGGGTCTCCAGGGCCTTAGGGAGTCACAAAAGGATCAAGGCCAACAAACAGGAAAGTGGTGGTGTTGCATGCGTTGTAACAGAAAAAGCACAGCTGGATCCCACTATGTGACACTTTCATAGAAAGGACTGAAGCATATTTTTCTGCCAGCTCTCATGGTCAAGCAGGTATAGTTGGAGGCAAGTAGTCCTGCAGAATCATTGAGGGCAGAATAAAATGAAAAATATTACAATAATCCTTGTAGAGTACTGCCCTGTTTAGAGACTATCTGCTACTTATGACAATGATAAAAAGTAACTTTGTGACCAATCCTTGAATTTACAACTTTTGCAGGTCTATAAAGCAAAGAAAAGTTAAAATAAAATCATAAGCACAGTCATGGTGTCATTTAACAACGGCTTCGCTTAATGGCCAAGTTGCCAGTCCCAGGTGTCACTACATAAGAGTTATCTGCACATTAATTTCCTGGTGTGCTTATGACACCTTGGTTAATTTTAGTCAGAGAGGAAGAATTGCTGGTCCAAATGAGAGTGTTAAGGGACAGAGAATCATTGCATTTTATAATTTATATGGAACAAACCCTGAATATTTTATGTATATCCCACATTTGGTATTTTTTATAAACATGAAATGTGTTAAATCTGCATTTAATGAGTCTCAGAAATTGTCCTTTTTTCATATTGTGATTTTGTTCCTTATTTATTTTCTTGCTTGTTGTCAAAAAGATAATATTGTCTGAAGTGGAATGTGGCCACTAATAGTAGTTTCCATTCTGAAGCAGGGTGGGGAACCTAATTTTACCATAGTGACAGCTGCCGAGGTGATGTGCTATTATGTAAACAGGTTGCCTTGAAGAGGAATTGCATTAAAATTCCAGAGAAAAAGCTTTATGTTCTGTAAAGCCACAGATTTTTTTTAAAGTGGTGGTTAACTGAGATTAAAGTGGGGATACCCAATGATTACTGAGCTCAAAGTATTTTCATCAGTCTGAAATATAAATGGTGGAAAAACATGTGATGCATTTTTTTCGGCGGTATGGAGAGTTCATATGACAATATCTTTTGGATTATCTCTGCAAGCGCTGTCAGCCTTGAAATCTGGATGTCTGGCCTTGGTCTGCAAAACTGAATACGGGTGGAGGGTTTCTTCTTTACCACGTTTTGTTAAACAGAAATTAATGTTTATTTTGGAAAATATTCTCTAAAATAATAGAAGGTACGGTTTGTTTCATGTAGGGTTTTCTGATTGTAATGGTTAATGACATTCATCCTTTTGTGCTTTGAAGTCTTTATTTCAATTGAATATTATATTGTCGGAAATACAATATATTATAGTGCTGCCGTATATGCTACTGTATGTATATTATAATGTTATATACTAATACTCTTTTATAGTATGTTCTATAACATACTAATACTACTATATATTATATACTGTAATATAACAGCGTTAGTATATTATAGAATATAATATTAAAGACTATTAGTATATAATAGTATTATATATATATATATATCAGGGGTGGGTTTCTCGGCCCACGGGACTGGCGGCGTCCTCGTGCATGCGCGCAGCGCACACATGCGTACTAGCGTCTGTGCGATGCTCCAGCTGCTCCTGGAGGATCGCGCAGGCGCTGTATGCGTCCTGTGCATGCGTGGAAGCGCAGAACTCATCAAAACCGGGTAAGGAACATGGGCGGGCGGGTGGGCCCTTCGCCATTCCTGGAAGTTACTTACTTCCGGGTTCGCCGACCAACCGGTTCGGGGGACCGCCGCGAACCGGTTGAAACCCACCCCTGATATATATATACAGTAGTATATATGATAGTACAATATATTATAGAGAATATTTGTGAAATGTTTATAGTATATCTGCATCATTTTTATTCATAGATGAGTTAAATATACTCAGTGCTTAGGTATGTGGGAATGGGTATGGGGTGGTATGAAATAAAACATGGGAAATTGGCTATCACAACTTGATACCACCGGCTTAAATCAGACTTGATGGAGTGCCCGTCCATTAACAGACAATCCTAATGATGTGATGGGACTTGAAGTTCAACTGCAAATATCTCTGAGCTCCCATATTCTGAGGGAGAAATAAAATAGAGGGCAACTTGAGTGAAATAAGAGTCTACAGCCATGTATGTCAGATTTGGTCATATGATTGTTTGCCATTCATCATAGTGAGAAGAGATGGTGTATTTAGGAAAATATACTTATCTAGGTGGTGTCCTCCAAGAAGGCCTCTTCTAAAATCACCTATGATAAATTCTTTTTGCCCAGTAGAGGGTAGTGTTGCTCATCCACTGGAATCTGTGTGGCCCATGCTAAACAACTGAGCATAATATAATTGTTAACATGAGCAACACAATAACAAATCATTATGTTGTATAACAACAAGTCATTATATCATGCCCTAGCGAACTGGATTCTTTTCTTTCTTTCTTTTCCCTTATTTGTGTTGCAACGTGTATAGTGACCCATAGGTTGTTTGGTATCATTTCCAGATACACTAGCACAGGTACATTTATGGAAAAGGACATGCACAGTTTAGTTCTTTGTATATATGCATTCACGTGTGCAGAAGAAAAGGTTTGAGGGACTTTAGGATGGCGGGAGGTGCCAGAGGTGGCATGTAGAGCCCTCTCTGTTGGCACGTGCACCGTCACCAGCTGCTCTTCTGGTTTCTGGAATGCACATCCATGGGCCCCAGAGCGCCAAAAATGGGCCAAAAAACAGCCTGAAAATGGCCCTAAAAATGCCCCAAACCAGCCAAAAAAACAGGCATGTGCATGCCGGCCAGCTGGTCTTTGGGTTTCCGGCATTCCATGTGCATGCATGTGCTTTCCGATTTGGGCACTTGATGCTGAAAAAGTTCACCATCACTGGACTAGGGTAAGTAGATCTCTCCTCCTCTGATTCGGCCCTACCTGACTAACATTTATAGAATGAATGAATGAATGAATGAATGAATGAATGAATGAATGAATGAATGAATGAATGAATGAATGAGCAGGGAGTTCTTCCAGCACTCTTAAAGTAAAGATTGAGTTCTTTTTTGGAAAGAGAAAAAGGAAGAGTAATGATGGGAGTATTTGTGTAATGAATCGGGGTTGGTGAGGACAGTTTAGCCTTTCCACAGCCCATGTGGCTGTTATTGTACTTATAGCCTTTCTGCAGACTGCATGAAACTCTAGCACTAGCAAGCTATGAGCAGGAGGCAGTTATGAATGAAATCATCCAAGTGGTTAGAGCAAGAAGAAGCCAAAGGGAAATCAAAGTGCTCATTCATTCCATTGATATCTTGATCAAGGTTGAAGTACATTTTATAAGTTGTTTGATCTCATTCTTGAATGTGTATAAAGGTAGCCCTTGAGTTACAATGGCAGTTGGTATCGGAATTGTTCTCATTATGTGCCATGGTTGTAAAGTACAATGCCAGGTGACTGAGTAACTTAGCGATATCAACAGTCCCATTTGCCAGCATTAAGCAAGAACTGAAGGGGTCATTACATGATCATGACTTCCTGCTTGCTTCCCCATTGACTTGACAAAAGTCAGCAGGGAACTTTGGAAATTGATTAATGTGACTATGAGGATACTGAGACAGGAAGAACTCTGAGGAATAGTTGTAATTCCCCCTTGTTCAACACCATCACAAATTTGAATGGTCACTGAGTGAGTGGTTATAACTCAAGAACCACACTTCTGAAACAATAGGAACTGGCTTTGAATACTAGGATTTTAGTTCTAGAGGGCACAAGTTCAGGAAATTTGTTCATTTAATCTTGACCTTTAGGTGTAATTCTCAGTGAGAGGAATATACTTTCAGCTATTTAAGCCATATTCCTGTTGATAGTGCATTACAACTACTACTCCATCTCTCAAAAGCCCTTCATACATACAATTATCTGCTCTATTCATACATTATATTCTTGAAGAAAGCAATCAGTTGCTCAAATTCTATCCAGCTGGTCTTTATAATACTTAGTCCTGCTGGGAGTTAGGTTTAGTTAAAGATTTTTTTTCATTTCTATTCAACTCTCTGTAGGAAACAAAATTAAACAAAAACCATCTTTTTTCCCTGTCTCCTACAGAATCATTGACATCTCATTTGCAGCCCCTCTGTGTCTTGAAATTAAACATATTCTGTCAGAGTTTACTAAATACATTCTGCTAAGCACATCATTAATAAGGGCCATTTCCTGAGTGTAGGCATGTACAATGGGATGGATGGATGGATGGATGGATGGATGGAGATAGATGGATGATAGATGGTAGATGGAAGAGGGTAGAGGGTAATTGTGTAGGCGGGTAGATGGGTAGATAGATCAGTCTTCCTTCCTCCCTCAATGGAGTTGAGGGGATATGTTTGTGTGTAAAGACATTCATATATGTAAACATCAGAGAAAGGAAAAGTTTGCAGGCTCTGATACATGTCCACAGAGGGAGGCTCCCGTTCCTTGCCCTAGAATCAGGTCTTGCAGTGACCATCACAAAAACTGAGTATCAGGCCAGCCCTGTGCCAAATCATTGCAGTCCAGACTGGAATGTCTGAAATTGGCTTAAGAAATAGCTGGGAGCCACATGGGGGACTTAGACTAAGTGAGTCTTATGTCTCCATTTAGGTAGGCATAACCCTCCTTTCCTTCCTTCCTTCCTTCCTTCCTTCCTTCCTTCCTTCCTTCCTTCCTTCCTTCCTCCCTCCCTCCCTCCCTCCCTCCCTCCCTCCCTTCCTTCCTTCCTTCCTTGTAACAGCTTGCTTTAAAAGAAATAATAACACTGAAGACAGACTTTGAAATATTGATTAGCCTTACCCTAAACATTGCTATACCCTAAAGCATTTAGACTTATTCACAACTTAAGACAGGAAGTCCTCTGAATTTTACGCTGACCAGAAGGTGCTGAAGCCCTTTGAAGGACTTTGTGTTGTGATAAGACGATTGTTTTCCACATGGGCAAATGCAGAGATATCATATCTCATCAAGGCTGTCCTTATTGCATACAACAGATTATCATGAGAAAGCCTTATTCGGTTTGAAGAATAATAGCCTTGAAAAGCCTGTTGAGTGCAACTATCTTGATAACATGTAATCAGGCATTACAATCAAACAAATTAACTTAAATCCAACTCATGATGTGCTGCAGTATATAACTTCATCATGAACTGAAGAGCACTGCATTACAGAATTCTGTTTACAATTTAATTAAACTTTCCCAGCCAGCATGATCACATTTAGTGCTGGCCTTGGGCCAGCATGATTCTTTTTGAGTACAATTCTATTGTTGCAATACTGGGTTTATCAAGATGGAATGAATGCATAATAATGTAGATGGGGTGGGGATAGCGTTATACTATGTATGAGCTCATAGGAAAAATATGATGATGCAAGGTGAATATGTGGAAAACAGTGTGCATTTTAAAAAAATCTCTCAAAAATATTAAGGATGTATTTACTGCAACGTAGCTTTCACCAGCATAATTCAAGTCCCAACATTTTCATTATTTATTTATTGCCATATTTATGTACTGCAGTCCTACAAGGGCACCCAGTGGTTTATATGTATTCACAAAACAATAAAGCCCTAAAATCTTTATAAAGAGTGCAAGGTTGTTGGATATGAGATGGGAAGCAAATAAATTGGTCATTATGTAAAAAATATGATTTACCCATATCCAGAAAGTCATGGGAACATAAAGTGGAATAAGTTATCAAAAATGAGAAGGTGAAGATCTTGTGGGACTTTTGAATAAAAACAGATCGTCATTTGGAGCACAACACACCAGATATCACAGTTGTACAGGGCTGAACACCTGGAAAGTGACATAATTGAGCAAGGATTATTGGATCAAAGGCGCTTCATCATCTGTAATAAAGTTTTCACAGAAGTGGAAATGCAACATCTAGAAATATTGGCTGAAAAGAAAACAACAAGTGATGATGAACAAGCTGAAGAAATTGCTCCAAAACCTGAACAAATTGACCAGCCAGTGGAAGAAATGAACATACAGGATGAAGACCCTACTGTGCAACAAATTGAAAGTGTAGAGCTAAGTGATCTAGCAAAAATGCTGAAAGAAAAAATTGGAAACTACATCAAAGAAAATGTAGAAAGAAAAAAAATTACCTATCATTCACAAAGTACATAGCAAACAAGTGAAATATCTGTTAAGTGTCGTGAACAACATTTTAACTTCCATCCCATCCAGCACACTATATGAAACCAACCAATTAATAGCCACCACTTTAACTGCAGGACTAGGTTATAAAATGCCAAAAAAGAAACCCACTGGAACACCAAAGTGGAAAATTCAACTTGAAAATAAAATTAAAAAACTATGAGGGGATATCAGCAATCTGAAGTACTTAAAAGAAGGAAAACTAAAGAACAAAAAGCTGAAAAATAGTTTACACAAAAAATACAACCTGGAAGAAAAAACAATAATGGAAATTATGAAAGAACTAAAACAACGTGCAATGGCAACAGCAAGCAAAATTGAAAGATATGAAAGACGAATAAAACAATATCGTGAAAATGTCCAGTTCAGAAGTAGCCACCACCTTTTCTACTGGTCTCTTGATGAAAATCGAATCCAAACTAATATTCACCCATGTAAAGAAAAAACTTAGAACTTTTGGAAAGAACTGTGGGAAAACCCAGTGGAACACAACAACACTGCCTCCTGGATCAAAGATATTCAACAACAAGCAACACAAAACAAGATGGAAAATATTGTAATAAAAACTGACATGGTGGCAAAACAAGCAAAGAAGGTCAAGAACTGGAGTGCACCTGGCCTGGATGAACTGCATGGATACTGGCTAAAACACCTGACAAGCCTCCATCATCGCATGGCCACTCAATTTGATCAAATGCTTCAAAATGCAACAAGCGAAGAATGGTTAACAGCTGTCTGAACATACTTGATAATGAAAGATCTAGAAAAAGGCACAGAACCAAGCAACTATCGCCCAATTACTTGTCTGCCAACAACGTTTAAAATTTTTACAAGGATACTGGCAAATTTAGTATGCAATCATCTGATGGAAAACAGTTTGTATCCAGTAGAACAAAAAGGAAATTATAAAAAATCAGGAGGAACAAAAGATCAGCTGCTCATAGACAAAATGGTACTAAAAAATGCAAAACAAAGAAAAACAAATTTAAATATGACATGGGTTGATTACAAGAAGGCATTTGACTCATTACCCCACAGCTGGATTAACACCTGTCTGGAAAACTTTGGAATCAGCAAAAATATCTGTACATTTTTGACAGCAAATATGCAAAAATGGGAAACAGTCCTAACAACAAATGGGGAGAACATTGGTGAAGTCAACATCAGATGAGGAATTTTCCAAGGGGATTCACTTTCACCACTACTATTCAACATTGCATTAATTCCACTGACAATAATCCTACGAAACACAAAACTGGGATACCAAATCTCAAGCCAACATGGCAAGATAAACCACCTACTATACATGGATGATTTAAAAATCTATGCAAAAAGCCCCACTGAACTTAAATCAATACTCAACACAGTTCAACTGTTCAGCAGTGACATCAAAATGAACTTTGGGCTTGAAAAATGTGCTATATTATCCATGCGGCAAGGAAAAATGGAAAAAACAGAAGGAATAGAACTGGGAAATGGAAATATAGTGAAAGCATTAGCAAAGGATGATGGTTGCAAGTACCTAGGCATATTGGAAGCAGATAACATCTGCAAAGAGTCAATGCAAAAGGAATACATCAGGAGGGTCCACAAAATATTAAAATCAAAGCTGAATGCTGGAAACATAATTAAAGCCATTAATACATGGGCAGTTCCAGTGATACGCTATTCAGCTGGAATCATCAATTGGACTCTGGCTGAACTGGAAAACCTGGACCGGAAAACACACAAACTTTTGAATATGTACCACGCTTTACATCCACAAAGTGAGATAGACAGGTTGTACCTGCCAAGAAAAATATTGCAAATCCATCAAACTGTAGAAGAAGAAAGATGAAGTTTGAATGATTATGTGAACCAAAGTACAGAAAAATTGCTGCAGGCTGTGAAAATGGAGAACAGCATAAAAACAACAGAAACAAAGGCAGAATATAAGGAAAAACAGCTGGATGACAGATTAAATATATGGAAAACCAAAGCTTTGCATGGACAGCACTTGAAAAACATTGAAGGAAAATGTGATGACAACTTGACATGGACATGGCTTAAGATGGGAACTATCAAGAAAGAAACAGAAGGTTTAATACTGGCTGCTCAAGAACAAGAACTACAAACTAGTGCCACGAAAGCGAAGATACAAAAATCCACTGACAACCCAAACTGCCAACTTTGCAATAACAAAGTCGAAACTGTTTCACATTTAATATGTGAATGCAGCAAAATCACATAAACTGATTACAAAGCTAGACACGACCGAGTTGCTAAATGAATCCACTGGTCATTATGTAAAAAATTTGATTTACCTGTATCCAGAAAGTTATGAGAACATAAAGTGGAAAAAGTTATCAAAAATGAGAAGGTGAAGATCTGGTGGAACTTTCGAATACAAATGGATCGTCATTTGGAGCACAACACGCCAAATATCATGGTTGTAGAGGGCCAAAGTGTACAATTTATTAATATCGCTGTTCCTGGAAATGCCAGAGTCAAAGAAAAAGAACTAGGAAAAAATCATGAAATATCGTGACCTGGCCATTGAAACTACATGGCTATGGATGAAGCATGTAACAGTGATACCCATTGTCATCGGGGCACTTGGCACCACGTCCAAGAATTTTACAAGGTACATCAACAAATTGCAGCTTCCTACAATAACACCACCAGAACTGCAAAAAACTGCACTACTTGGAACATCTTATATTTTAAGAAGGTACTTGGTTGATACCTAGGACGCTGGCAGCAAACCGTATCAATCATTAGCACCAGTCACCGGTATTTGTAATGCATTCTTGAATGTTCAAGTGGCTGAGTTTCATGTTTAATGAATAAAGTATATAATAATAATAAAAAAAAATGACATTAATAATATTCCCCCTTGGTGTACAAACAAGCAACGATCTAGGCCAGTGATGGTGAACCTTTTTGACACCGAGTGCCCAAACTAGAATGCGTGTGCATGTGCTACAGTGCCAGAAACCTGAAGACCAGCTAGCCGGCACACACATACCACACATACTTCTTTTTGGCCCATTTTCAGGCTGTTTTGGGGGCAAAAAACGCCCTGAAAACTGGCTTGGAAAAGGCTTGGAAAATGCCCCTCCCAAAAAAGGCCCGTAAAACGGCCTGGTTTTTTGGTTGTTTTTGGCCACTCTGGCACCCGCAAAGACCAGCTGGCCAGTGCACATGTGTGTGCCAGAAACCAGAAGAGCAGCTGGCGACGGCATGTGTGCCCACAGCAAGGGCTCTGCGTGCCACCTCTGGCACGCGTGCCATAAGTTCACCATCATGGATCTAGACTACCAGTTCAACATTCTGGAATAAACCCATATTTAATGAGTATAGGTTTCATTTATGTAGAATAGTCGTGCCATCAACCTGCAAAGTTTTTTGACAAGCAGATTCATTTTCCTTTATTTCCTTTTTATATGCAAAAAAGGGCAACGTGAATAGTAGTGTTTTATCAGGAGGTTGCTGCTATGCAATAGTATTGTTTCCCAGAGTTTTATTATCCGATTGTGTTGCCTAAAGATGCTTACTGCTTCTACTACAGAAAGTATTAAAATAACAACCAGCCGTACAGGATTATATCTGTAATAAAGGCTTTACAGCCTGCTGCCCAGACCTCAAGTTGCCTTTGGTTTGATCTTTGGTTGCGGAACTCAAAGGTGGAGAGTAAGTGGAGCAGTGATTCAAGTGAGTGTGTTTATTGTGCTCTGAAGAATTTCACACGTTAGCAATTCCTACTGCAGGGGAACTGGCACAGGCAGAGCGTGAGCCACTATTGCAAAGTTCATGACAGTATGAAATGAGGGCAAGCAACTCTGTATATATTGTACAACATGGGCTCTTACATCAGTTTATTGAATAGGTGGGGCAGGCACATCTGAAACCTGTTGTGATTAATTCTGATTCATAGACATCCTTTCTGCTTTTTCCAGGCCAGCAGGGTGGGGTGGAAGCATGTTAATAAAAATACGTAACCAGAGCCCAGCTGAAAATAACAAGCAAGTTTCTATTAGAGGTGGACCAGTTTACTTCTCAATGATACATACATCAATATTCATTTTTGTCACCCTGCAGTACTTGGCTATTAGTTGCCTCTGTCATTTTCCCCTTCATTTCTCTTTCACTGGCTTTTTGCTTATAGTATGAGAAAGAACTACTCATCTGATCCACCAATTCTATCTTTCCTGTACTCCCTGAGCAATGGTAGATCTTATAAAATGGCATTACTATGTTGATTAGAAAGGAGAATTTTGTTTCGCCTACAAATAATAGACTTTTGAAATGGTAGGATTGTCTTCAGTTTGCTGAGAATATGAAAACAGAGACAGATTTTTCTTGCCTTTTTTTTAGATGAGTCTTCTTAAATTCAGAGTTCCATTTTGAAGACAACAAGGAAGGGAGTAGGTACATATTTAGAAATCAGAAGAAAGTTACTTTTACACTATAACCAGTGATCTGCTAATGGATAATTGCTATTCTTCTGCCTTGATTGTCTTAAGAGGAAATAAAATAAAACATTTATTCTTTTATTACATTTATATGACACCCATCTCACGATTGAAGGGACTCTCGGTGACTTACAAAAGGATCATATGAAATGATTGCAATTAACAAGAATTCCGTGGAGAGTAAAAACCAAGAGGATGGGTGATACAGGAGTATGAATCTTCTCTCTACTCCATCAAGCCCCCCCAGCCTAGAATACCCCCATTCCCATTGGTATCCCCCCACTAACTCCTAGAGGAAAAGTAGAAGCCAGTAGGGTGCATTTTAAAGAAAAGATCAGTATAAATGAGAAGGAAAGGTGTCCTTATGTTTTGTATATTCAGCAGAACTTGGGTCAGTAAGGATAGTGCTTTTCTATTTTACATTCATTTATCCCAGCTTGCACACATATATACTCTGTTTCTCTGTTGGATATGCCTGTGCACATGCGCACATCCATGGACTGTTCTCTTTCATTCAGGAAAGGGAGGCAGCCTGTTCCCAGAAGTTGCTGTTAATTTCCTTCCTGAGGTTTTGGCAAGTGCTCATCTATGAGTTTTTGCTATGGCGTCATGAGCTGCATGCCCTGGAGCCTATCAATTCGCTAATGTCAAATGCAGACCACTAATGTGCTGGTTGGAGGAAAGGGACTGAAATGTAGAACAGTGGGTCACGGCTGCTGCGTTTTATGTGGAAAGCATGACTCAAAGCAAGAAAAAAGCTGCTGAAAATTTAATAGGCAGGCAGAGATTTCTAACACATATATACACACACCAATGCACAAAATTTCCTCTTTTGTCTAATACAGAAAGTAGGCTATTAAAGTAAATTAAATGGGTCCCTGCTTGGGTGGTCTGGGGCTTGTAGCTTCATGTAATGCACAAAAATATGTGCCTTAAGATATTGTGTGGATACCTCTGTAACCAATCCCAATTTTCACATCTGCTTCCTTTTCAGAGAATGGCCTTGCATAAACTTTCCTTGAAAGATATAGTACTGTGTTTTCCCAAAAATAAGACAGAGTCTTATTTTCTTTTGACCCCCGAAATAAGCACTTGGCCTTATTTTCGGGGAGGTCTTATTATTTTTGAGGTGCAGGAGGCGGTGAACATGGTCACCTCACCGCTGCTGCTGTGTTGCAATATTTTTGGGGAGTGCTTATTTTCAGGGGAGTGCTTATTTTAGGACATGCGCTCAAAAGCCCGATTGGGCTTATTATCCAGGGAGGTCTTATTTTCAGGGAATCGGGGCATTCCTTTCAAAATTCAGCTTTCTATTACCTTAGGTCACATATGGAAATCTTTTTTTCTATTGAAAAACAGCATTAACAGGAATAGGTAGAGATCTTGATGCTCCGCAGCTAAAATTGGAAATGTGAATCTATTGCAATTTAAAAATGCAAAAATACACTGAAACTGAGTTCCTTTTCATAATGGGATAACTGGCTGTAATATTGAGATACTCAATCATGAGCTCTGTTCAGGTATGCTTGCCCCCCCCCATAATTAAGTAACAGTTGCATCTCCTGCTGTCCACATGCTCAGGCAATATCTGCCAAGGAGAACCCAGCCAAGTGCTTACCATGCTCTGGATCCTTAAACAATCAAGGCTCCTTGTCACAGAGGAAGTCTCCATGTGTCTGGCAGATTTCCCTACTGCCGACTTTATTCCAGTGAGGGGAAAGTGGACACATCCAGCTGGCACACTGCCCTTGATCACATGGTAGGGAATGCTTGATGGGGCTTCTCGACTTATTGCAAAGATAATGGGAAGGTGGCTTAACTTTCATTTGAGGCAGCTGATAATATTTGGTATCTACCCAAAGCTTATTAAAATTGAATGACCTCCCTCCCATGTTCTAAAAATACAACTTGGTACCTTCCAGGTGAATTGGACAACCATGTCCATCATTCCCATCCTGAATGGCTAAGTCTCCTTACTCTGACTGGAAATGTCAAATGAAGCAGTGGTGGGATTATTATTTTTTTAACTACTGGTTCTTTGGGCGTGGCTTGGTGGGCGTGGCAGGGGAAGGATACTGTAAAATCTCCATTCCCTCCCCACTCCAGGGGAAAGTTACTGCAAAATCCCCATTCCCTCCCAATCAGCTGGGATTCGGGAGGCAGAGAATAGATGGGGGCGGGGCCAGTCAGAGGTGGTAGTTACCAGTTCTCAGAACTACTGAAAATTTTCGCTACCGGTCCTCTAGAACTGGTCAGAAGCTGCTGAATACCACCTCTGATCTGAAGAGCTCTTGATTGGGAATGTTTGTACTAAAGAGAGAGCTTTCCTTTCATTTTATGAAGATTTATAAGATCAGTAGGAAAAAGAGCATATCCTATCATTATAGGAAAAGGCATAAAAGAGAAACAAAATATTTTAGACTGAATTAAAAGTAAAATGATAAGGACCATTAGCAACCCGATAATTATGTTGCACATTGAGCAATCATTAACCTTTGAAGATAATGAAGAGTAGCAGGAAGCTTAGCAACCTTCTCTATGTGATGAGCATTTTTGTTTGCTAATAAATAACATGCATGCAAATCATCAGTGCGCTCAGGGAATTCAGCTAGTAGGGAGAGAATGAAGGTAGAGCTACTTATTTTAATCCAAATAGTTACAATGGAGACTAAAGATTCTACTTGGCCCAGCCAGGTGTGGCCTTCCATTCTAGAAATACCTTTCTCTCAGTGCTGCTAACAACCTGTTAAAACATGCCAGAGAAAATGCTCTTCTTAATTTCTGGGGCTCCAAAGAGTAAAGAGAAAAAGTTAGTCTGGACAGAAGAAGGCGAATTTAAAAAAAAAACAAAAAAAAAACCTGCAGTAACCAACTGACTTACACTGTCAGTCTTCATCCAGAATGTATTGCTTTACTGCTGCTTTAGTTTTGCTAACTCGCAAAATGTGAACCACAAATTACACATCCATAGACACCACCAGGTTGAGTGGAAAGAATCAAGCAAAGTGTGTGTGGTTACTTCCTCTCCATATGACAAAATAGGAATGACTTGCTAGCAGGGAAAGATGGGTGACAATATTGCTTCAAAAAGACAAGGTACTGTATGTAATTCAGGAAGTTATATAGTTCTATTACTTGGCATTTTGTCAATTAAGTATCCTATTTCATAGCCAACCTTGGTTGTTGCATCTTATTCCTAATCCAGATATCAACATACAAATTACCGGTATATACAGTAAAAAGAGGTATCTCTGCTGAGCTGCTGCGTTCTTAGGCAGCCTTTTTTTTAAAAAAAAAATCAAGTATATAATGTGATGTGTGTTTACTTATGAATAGCCATATTGGTAGCCTTTTGTCAATAAGGAAGGATAGAAAGCTCTTTCCCATTTCCAATATTTTACTGAATTTCTGTGCTAAATGTGGAGGGGAGATTCCTTCCCCCCTATCTGTATACTTAGTTTCTGCATTATGCACGGAGTTCTCTATCTCACCTCTTATAACTTACTCTCTTGTGTGAAATTCTTTGTCATTTGCTTTTATCAGGCTAGTACTTAAAGTGAAAAGCTGATTTCCATAATGGAATAATTTCAAAACGTCTAATTAGAATCAAATAATTTGCAGTGGGAAAGCTCCTTTATGCTTTTGAAGTCATTCTCAGAATCAAGCTCACCTCAAAAGAGACTTCAATTTCTATATTTTCAAATGCTTAAGAAAACAAGGCGGCTTAATTTTTTTATGTAAGCTATGGCTGATCATAAAGTTAGATGTTTACGGTCTTTTAAATCATGGTTGCGCAGTGGTTAGAATGCAGTACTGCAGGCTAACTCACTGCTCACTTCAGGAGTTTGATTCTGAGCTTGGGTTGACCCAGCTTTCCATCCTTCTGAGCTGGGTAAAATGAGGACCCAGATTGTTGGGAGCAACATGCTGATTCTGTAAACTGCTTAGAGAGGGTTGTAAAGCACTGTGAAGCAGTATATAAGTCTAAGTGCTATTGCAATGTGTTATTGCCATTGCTGTTTGCTATGTTTCCTGATCAACATGTTAATCAATGGATACTTCCCTCCCATTTCGAATAAAAATGCAATCTTGAAAGTGACAGAGAGGAGGAACAAGAAATATGATTTTCTTTTCTTCCCTGCACAGAGAGGTTTGGAAACCAGGAGGCTATATTTTAAAGAAATCATAATTGGGCCTGAACTGCATGCTTCCCTTTATGCGTAGCACGCTTGTGTTTGCATTTTAATGTGGATCACCTGTATTTTACATTATCAAAAATCTTTTTATTTTTTACTGCTGTTAGTATTCTAAAAATGAAAGTGGCAAAATATTCTGGTGAAAAGCAAGCAAGCACACAAGAGTAATTTTGATTTCATTTTCTTAGGTATGGAAGGATAACAAGATTTCAGACAGCTAAATTGATAGTTAAGCAAATGGGGATATATCCCGTGTAATGTGGCATCCCTTTCTCTCTTAAGCATACATCAAGAGAAAAGTTGCTGGAAGTCTATGTTTACCAAGTATTCTCCCACCCACCCACCCACCCCCCGAGCTCAGAAATCCCCAGCTGGAGTTCCCCTTTTATCTGTGAAACTGGTTACCTTGTGAGAATTCCCCAGTGTTATGGAGCTGAAACACAGAGTGGCTTGCTGTCTCTTTTTTGACAGTGTTCATCTCTACCTGTGGTGCCTCAGGGGCCCACGTGTATCTGCATTATGGATCATGATACTATATAACAATGATGGCGAACCTATGGCACATATGCCAGTGGTGGCATGCAGAGCCCTCTCTGTGGGCACGTGCGCCATCACCAGCTGCTCTTCTGGTTTCCAGTGCGCGCATGCATGCTGACCAGCTGGTCTTCACGCACACCAGAGAACTGGAAACCTGAAGACCAGTTGGCCGGTGCATGCATGCATGCTCATCGGCCAAATGGTCTTCGGGTTTCCAGCACATGCACATGCATTCTGGTTTTGGCACGCAGTGTGCCCAGGCATTTCCGCACTAGGTGCCAAAAAGGTTCACCATCACTGATGTATAGCATATACATTTAATAATTACATATATGCATGCATATACCCATACACAAATATGTATGCCTCGTAATATTTTTAAGATGCTTCAAGGCTTCCCTGAGTAACAAGCTGGTGCTGAAGTTCTCCAAGGAATTCAGTAGAGGTTGTTTTTGTATCAGAAGCACCCCAAAAGACTTATAAGAACTAGAAGGAAGAAAGCCTTTAGCTCTAGTGCAGTGGCCTTCAGCCTTTTGGGGACCAGGGACTGGTTCCCTGGAGAGAGGTTTTTCCGCGGACTGGAGAGGGGTGTGGTTTCACATGCTACCTGCATCCCATAGATGGGGCTTCATTTGTTTCTTGCATGCTGCAGACCAGTGCCTGTCCATGGACCTGCTCTAGTATGCATAAGTATTTTTGGATGACAAGAAGCAATGACAGAGATGGATAGTTGGATAAGACAAAGAAATCAGATTCTTCCTTCCTTTTGAAAATCTGCTTCTTGTTAAATAATATTTTGCCAAGCAAGCTCTGCTTGATGCCTCTTACTTAAAGGAGGAGAAAGCATGTTGATTTTAGATGAATTTTCTGATGTCACAAAAAGTGTTGAAAAAAACCAGAACGGAGCCAACATTTTTTCTGCATTACATACCAGTATTCTTTTCTTTACCGAACTGCTATTCCTGCAGAAGCCTGACTGTTCTTTAACCTCTTGATTCTAGAGCAACATCTGCAGCCCCTCCTTCAACACCTCTGTGTTTCTATTATAATTGACTTATCAGACATGTTGCCTGAAGTCCTCTTAAGTTCAAGCTGTCAGCAGCGATGGTGTCAAACCAACAGAGGCAAGATACTTGCACTAGTCTTTCTTCTCTTTGGAAGGGTGAAGAGTTGGCATGCTAGATCCAAGTACTAACATAATAGCTGCCTTTTGTGTGAAACCGCAAGGGCTTTCTTTCCTTGGTAGAGTATATGGGGTATGCATTGGCTATCTTTAGTAAGAATAGGAGAGAGATCTGCAGATGGAGGGCAGCAGAGCCATTCAAAAATAGATCTGGACTTCACTGTTTTTGGAATTGATTATTAAAAGATGAACAACTCAGGTTTACACTTAGTTAATAGAGTTTGGTGATGTTTAGTCCCAAGAAAGTGTATGGATTTGAGTGAAACTTTTCTTGAGACAATTACTTCTCCTTTCCGGCCTGCTAGCAGAAAGTATTGATGGAGCGGAGGGTTTTTGGCAGTGAAATCTGAAAACTGAAACATTTACTGTAGACCATTTATCTGCAATTGAGTTAAAGTACTACATACCACTCCTTGTGTTGGCCCAAAACAATGCAAATGTTAGAATTTGCTACTGTCTTTGCATTGCCAATTCCTGTCTTGCTAGAGTAATTCAACAATCTGTTATCCAGATTTGCAGGTATGCAGGTAGTTATAGACAAATTGGTTGTTCTTCTCTTTTGACTTATAATATCATGCTCCTCACCTTCACTAGACATCTGTCTAGTACAGTGTTTCTCAACCTTGGCAATTTGAAGGCGTCTGGACTTCAACTCCCAGAATTCCCCAGCCAGCATTCACTGGTCTAGTAAGACAACATCTGTCATTCATGGACTGCAGCAAGAATAGGGTGGGTCTGATATGGTTCTCTCATGGAATGGCAGGATTCCATTTTGATTCTTCTTGGCTACCTTCTCTGATGTTCTTGTTATTTGGACACCTTGCAAAATAATAGAAATGAAGAAACATACAGAAATGTTGTTGTTGTGGGGAAAATAGGAGGAAGATGTGTCGGATAAGTTCTCTGCCTTGAGTTATTTGTAAAAATAAGGCAGGATACAAATAAATAATACTGCTCCCAGTCACAAATTGCAAAACTCTCTCAATTGCTTGAGCAGTACCAAACAAAGTCTAATTCAGGTAGAAAATCAGGTGCATAAAGAAATATAAGATCAGAAATATCCCCAAAGAGAAGAGAGAAAAGCCCCATCATTAGTGTGCAGCCTATCAAGTTGAACTTTCTGTTGGGCATCTATGATACCTTATTTTGTAACCAGAGAAAGTGATTGACACGGGGGGAAAAAATAGGAAAACGACAAATCAATCAAAACGTACAGCTTTTTTTTTTATAGCTACAATGAGAAAAGTTAAAGGTGGTAAAGAATACTATTTTGAAGTTGTGCAGATTGTAGTCCAACAAATATATCCCCTTGTCTTTAATCAAATAAAATAATTGGAGTGTGTTCCCTCCATAGAGAGGAGATGATAGGTATGGTGCTGTGATGGGGAACCTATCGCATGTGTGCCAGAGGTGGCATGCAGAGCCCTCTCTGTGGGCATGTGTGCCAATGCCAGCTGGCCTTTGTGAGCACCAGAGCACCAGAAAATTGCCCGAAAAATGCCCAAACAATAGGCCATTTGGGGGCTTTTTCAGACTATTTTGGGGGGGGCATTTTTTCAGGTCGTTTTCAAGCTCTTTTTCGGGCTGCTTTCTGGGCTATTTTGGAGGCATTTTCAGGCTGGTTTTGGCCTGAAAAACAGCCTGAAAATGCCCCCAAAATTGCCTGGAAATGGCCTGGAAACAGCCCCCAAAAGGCCTGAAAAGAGCCCCGCTTATGGTCAAAAAAGAGACATGCGCATGCTGGCTAGCTGGTCTTTGATTTTTCTGGTGCTCCGGCATGCATAAATGCATACTTTTATAAATGTGTATTGCATATATAAGTGCTTAGTAAACAGCATATTCTCTGGATCAATTTATTTATATGCACTAATACTTTCCCTTTTTGAAGCTTGTGTATAGATTTGTCTTTGAGAAAGTCCTTTCAGTTCAGCCACACTAGCAAGTCTTAACAAGAGGAATAGTAACTCAATGAATTTGGAGTTTTTTTTCCATAGAAACTGCTTAGAATTATTTTGCATATGAACAGAGAAATACACACAGCAGGAAATAAAGATTTAGTATTTATCTGATATATTATTTCTCTGATATGTTGAGAGCAAGAGAGATAGGGAGGGAGGGAGAGAGAGAGAGAGATCTACTCTATGCTCTACTCTTTAAACTCAAGGTTGCAAAGTCAACACAAGGACAGAAAATCACAGGTCTTTCTCAAATGTTTTTGGGAGATTGGGGAAAGGAATGATGGTGGTTTACACCAGTGGTCATCCGGGGACCACTGGTGGTCTGCAAGAAAATTTTGGTGGCCTGCAGAAAAATTATTTGTATTTTTTATATTGCATTAAATCAGAGGTCCTCAAACTATGCCCCCTGGAATGTTCAATGAATGTTTGTGTTGCTGTGGGTTGGAGAGGGGAAGAAATTTCGACTTGGGGTCTGCTTCAGCCTCCTGGTGCGGGGCTTTGGGTGAAGGCTGGAGGGAAGTGCCACTGGTGGCGAAGAGCCAGAGGGCCTTGTTCCAGTGGGACTGCATCATGGCCCACTGAGCGTGGGCACCGGTACCTGGCCTTGCACTTACACAGGTCTTCTCTCTGCTTGGAAAGTCTCAGGTGAGACACTTCTACTGAGCCTCCTTTTCGGTCAAATCCAATTTGAGCTGAGCTGTTTTGCCAACTCTTTCTCATGGTGGATGCTTAGCTCCAACAACTGTTTCCTGTTGGGGCCTGAAGGAGCCCGGCGGGGAGGCAAGGAGTGGCTGGGAAGGGAGGGGCGAGTAGAGCCTGGCGAGGCACCCCTTGATGTGAGTGACATCAAGTTGACCACGCTCACTCAGTCACATGACCACTTAGCCACGCCGGAAGAAAGGAATGGATCTCAGGGTGAAAAGCAAACCTTGAAGGCCTCTTTGTTTACCTTGGACATTTTCTTCATTTGCAGCTAACTAATAACTGTAAAATTGAAGATGTTCCAATGAGGTTTGCATTTTCTGCCCAGATAATCAATATTAAGTCAGACGTAGTTACATCTGATAGACTTACAGTAGTACGAGTATTGTTTATATGGTGATTGATATAAGGAAGCCACTTTTTTTTTCTTATTCAACAGCACACAAATCTAATTCACTACCACCTCCTTCATGTTCCTGCCGCTGCATGTTTTAATCCATATTTGTTCGTGATGAGACTGTGCAAGTGATCGCTTGGCAGGAGAATCTCTTCTCATGGCTCTCGCTACAGCTTCCCCCAAAGTCTTCAGGCAAGTGCCTGGTTGCTGGGCGCTTGTGTCATGTTTATGGCTCTAAATAGGACTCTGAATGATTGGCATAGCATCCCATACAAACGCACATGTGTTCAGGAGCAGGAATGACTGGCTGTGGATGTTAGCTATTTTTAAATGGTTGTTGAAGTGTTTGGTGAGAAGATTATTGCTACAGCAAGAGCTGTGGTAGTTCAGAGGACTGGCTAGCTGGAGGGGGAATGTGGGCTGCCACATGGTGATCTGAGCAAGGTTGCTGTATTTTCCAAAGTCACACATCCAGTTTCAGCATGGTTTGAAAGACTTGGGCAGTGGAACTTGTGTCAAGTCCTTCAAACCGTGCTGAAACTGGAAATGACTTTAGGTCATTGTCACCCAAAACACAACAACTTCCAAAAATCTCAGTTTTTATAAGAATATAAATAACAAAGTTGGAGGGGACCTTGGAGATCTTCTAGTCCAACCCTTGCACAAACAGGAGACCCTATACCAGGTGTCACAACCTTAAACACTCAAAGAACCACAAAGGTCCTAAATGGAAGTCATCTGTTCAATTCTGGAGCCGACCGGAAGTGCAGTTCCCCCATCATAGAATCTCCTCCTAGCGTGGCATCCTTTTTCCTCTGCTGACCGGAAGTCCAGTTGCCCCTCAATAGAGTCTCTTCTTAGTGTGGCATCCTTTTTCCTCTACCTGTCCTAACCGAAAGCCCTACCGATTGTGGTGCCGACCAGCGATGGGGAGTCGCAGCAGAGGGATGAAAAAACCACGTGCGGCTCCAGAGCCACCGTTTGCTGACGCCTGCCCTATACCATTCGAGAATAAAATAGAATAGGATAGAATTCTTTATTGGCCAAGTGTGTTTGGACACACAAGGAATTTGTCTTTGGTGCATATGCTCTCAGGGTACATAAAAAGACAAGATACATTCATCAAGAATCATAAGGTACAACACTTAATGATAGTCATAGGGTACAAATCAGAGGTGGGTTCCTACCAGTTCGCACCTATTCGGTAGAACTGGTTCGTCAAATCTACCGAACAGGTTAGAAGAGGTTCCACCAGTGGACCTGGAAAGCAGGCCACACCTACAGAAGAGGTTCCAAATTTTTTTGAAACCCACCACTGGTCCTTGGATATGATTATTCTACACTATCATGCTCATATTTATAAAACTCAGTGCCTCTGTGAAAGGTAAGGATGACTACTGCGTTTGTGGTGCAATCAGAACATTGCGTGTGTTGAAGTTGTTTTAACACAAACCAAAGATGCCTTTTAAAAAACAAGTTTACATCATATTCTTATGCATGCCAGTGCTGTGTGTGAGGTAATTTAAGGTGGTTCTGACAAGTGTCATCGGCATCTTCATATCCGGTCACATGGCTGGCAAGACATTCCCATCCGGTCACATGGGCAGCAAGCCACTCCCACAAAGGAGGCCACACCCACAGAGTATGTTCAAACAATTTTTGAAACCCACCACTGGTACAAATAAGCAATCAGGAAACAATATCAATATAAATCGTAAGGAAACAAGAAACAAAGTTATGTCCTGCAGTCATAAGTGGGAGGAGATGGGTGATAGGAACGATGAGAAGACTAGACAAATGGAGACAAATGGCTGTCCAGTCTCTTCTTAAAAACCTCCAATGATGCAGCACTCACAACTTCAGGAGGCAAGCTGTTCTACTGATTAATTGTTCTAACTAAGGAAATTCCTGCTTAATTCTAGGTTGGATCTCTCTTTGATAATCCTCCATCTGTTCCTTCTTGTCCTGCTCTCAGTTGCTTTGGAGAATAGGTCGTCCCTCTCTTCTGTGCGACAGCCCCTCATATATTGGAAGATTGCTATCATGTCACCCCTAGTCCTTCTCTTCATTAGACTAGCCCATTCTTTGTAAGCTTTAGCCTCCAGTTCCCTATTCATCTTTGCTGGTCTTCCCTGCACTCTTTTGAAATTCCAGGAGTCTGTACATCTGAAAGTTGCCATATATGAAACAAGTACAGTAAAGTGAGAGATTTCTGATGAAATTGAATTCTTGTGTGCCTACGTGCGCCCTAGCATGCAATAAAGAAATAAATCAGTGGCATGGAAATATTTGATTAAAGCAAGGTCAAAATCAACATAGCCTGATCTTGTGCGTTCCCTAGGAGCAAGTTTTATTTCAGGGGGAAAATGAGGCTTTGCAACAGTTCAATTCAGAACCCGGGTGGTTAGGGAGAATTCTACTGTACATTCCCGTGATTTTAAAAAATGCTGCAAGGAGATTGCGCGTGCGTTTCCTTCTCTCTCAATCAGAAACCTGTGCTAAGGCCTCTCATTTCCTTTCTGGAGCTTTTCATCTGGCGCCGATATACTTGTGAGCTCATCTTCCCCGCTCTTGAGTTTGTACCAATTCTGAGAAGAATGTTTAGATTTTTCCAGCCTTCTTTCTAAATTTGGAGCATCCATTTACACTCATTATTTGGAAAGAATGTGGCCCAGCAGTAATTGATGAGAGATCTCTTCCTTACTCCCAGCTCGTCTGCAAGCACATTGCCTTTGACAGATCTGGCCCGAATCCCAGGCTGCTTGCAGCCCTGCAGGGCCGTGTAGCAGGCCTGTCTCATTCACAGCGATATTATGCATGCCCATTTTATTTTCACTCTATTTCTATACCCTTGGCAAGTCAGCTTATTTTTTTTTCCTCTTGTGAGATACAGAAGTGTGTGTGTGTGAGAGTGAGAGAGAGAGAGAGAGAGTGATGGAGGGAGGGAGAATCGGGAAATAAAATACTTAGGAAAGGTTGCTACATTCAGCTGTGGAGAAATATTCTCATACTCATCCAACAAGTCAGGAGCTAATATTTGTGCCAGGCCATTTAACATTTCCATTTGTTTATGCTGGTTTGCTTAATGGTTCCTGGTAAATGAAGCAAAACAGGGTTCCAGTGTACATGCGTGTGTAAAGGAAATGGTTGAAGTGGTTACATCAGAGTATTTAGTTTATTTGAACATCCAGAATGAGACCATGGATGTTTTTGTTTGGAGTCTATTATGAAAGCTGTGTAGCAGCAGGCATGAGAGGAGAATATAGATTAGAAAGTGAAGAGTAAGTATTAAATCTGGGCTGCCTACCTGCCTGATTCATTTATGAGACAAGGTGCTGCCATCCCTTGTTCTCTGTATTGACTTCCAGTTGAGTTTGGTAGCTGATGAAATTAGATGTGGATGATTAAGTGATTTGGGAGGAATATAGGTAAAGGTTCCTCTCACACATACGTGCTAGTTGTTCCCTACTCTAGGGGGCAGTGCTCCATTTCTAAGCTGAAGAGCCAGTGCTGTCTGATGACAATTCCGTGGCTGGCATGACTAAACGCCGAAGGCACAAGGAATGCTTTACCTTCCCATCAAAGGTGGTTCCTATTTTTCTACTTGCATTTTTACATGCTTCGAACTGCTAGGTTGGCAGAAGCTGGGACAAGTAATGAGAGCTCACTCTGTTACACGGCGCTAGGCATCCGAACCGCCGAATTGCCAACCTTTCTGATCAACAAGCTCAGCGTCTTAGCCACTGAGCCACCGTGTCCCCTGGGAGGAATATAACCCTATTCAATACTAATTCTATGGGACAATGCTATGTAAAGATGTGGAGTGCAATCTTTGGCAGAGGCACAACTACTTGAGACCTTCTGTGTTTGAAGACACTACAGAACATATAGGCATAGTCGTCAACTTAACAATCGCAATTGAGCCTGGAGTTTTAATCGCAAGTTATTGCGGTCATAAATGGAATCATCACATGACTGGACTCGATTTTACAGTTGTTTTTAGTTTGACCATTAAGCAAATCAAGTGGTCATGAGTCTGAATCTAGCTTATCCAATGGACAGTTTTGCCATTTTTCAGCAAGAAAATGTCATAAAATGTGAGCACGTGACTTGTGGGATGCTGCAACCTGTCATAAATGCAAACCCGGTTGGCAAGAACTTGAAATGCAATAATGTGAACACAGAACGCAGTCATAAGGATGGGTTGTAAGTAACTTTTTTTGAGTCCATCATAACTTTGAACAGACTCTAAATGACTTGTAAGTAAAGAACTACCTTATTCATTTTGGTGTGTGGATTTTTAGGGGAGGTGTGGACATTAAGATTACACTAAAGGAAGGTGTAATGGGGAAAAAATGGAATTCTTGGTCTAAAACAAGCTCTTGAATTTCCATGGAAAACCCTACTAGTAGGATTTGGGACAAATGGATTTTTTTAAGTACGTAAATAGGATACAGCTTGCATTAATATTTTTAACCCTGTTCCTTAATAACTGTCTCAAATTGAATATTAGATGTTCTGCAGAAGCACCATAAGTGCCGCTTCAGCTGGATGTTTGACAAAGCGCACTTTCCCATTGCACTGTTTCCACTCCACTCACAAAGCACTTTGCAGCCATCCTGCAATTATGTTGATGCCCTAGAACCACTGGGGACCTTTGGGGGGGGGGGACTTGAATCAGGCAGTACTTATCTCCGGCTGATCATTGAATATCAAAAATGGTTTTCCCTTCAGCGCATGCTACTACTCTTGAGTTCTGAAGCAGCAAAAGCCTTTACCTTCATTCCAAATGGAAGTACTTATGTTCATGCATAAAACTTTTCAGTATGTATTACAAACCTTTGTTCACTATTTGTAAGACAATTGTGAACAGTGGCCAGGAGAGAAAACTTTCTGACAACAGAAGCATTATTCCTTTCTTGTATTGAAAAAGACTTTTTTGCCAGCTGTGAGAATGTAAGGTCAGCATCCCTTCAACCCACCTTCCCCCACACATCCCATGTTTCTGTCCGTCATCACATGCTGCTATGGTGGCTGAAGCTGGGGAAAGATAGGCATCATTTAGAAATTCTTATAAAATGTGTTGAAGGAAACTGGAGGGGCTCTACAATATTCGATACAATCCGTAAAGGGAGCGTACATAAGTGTACCAGCCAGAGGTGGGTTCCTACCGGTGCGGACTGGTTCGGTCGAATAGGTAGTAACTCGGCCTGCCATGCCCCCAAACTGCTTCTCTTGGCGGTGCCATACATACCGCCATCTTGTTTTTTCTTCTGCGCAGAAGCATTTTTAAGTAGCGCATAGCGTGCATCAAGCGTGCCCAGCACATCCCTGAGCAAACTGGCAATAGCAGCATTCGGAACCCACCCCTGGCACCAGCGCCTAATGTCCCTGTCCTACTGTCCCCATTTATTTGTAACCATTTCTTTCAATTATATCCATGTTTATATTTATACCTGCTATCTTGTACATATTTGGCAAACTAATAAATACAAATACAAAAACAGTCCATTATGGCTTGTTCAGAAAATCATCGAGAAAAGGAGGCAGCCATGAAACAACTCCTATAAAATAAGCAGCAGCTCCAACAGTTAGTTAATAATTTTAAAGATTGGCTTATCCTTTCCTCGTCTGATAAGAAACCAAATTTATACTAGCTTGAAGGTCTAGACCCCAAATTACATGTAATTCTGGGAATAATGTTATAATATTCACTTACAATGCCAGCTTCACTTCAGTAGCATCATATTGCAATATTGCCTTTACAGCAGAAGACTTACCATTGAGTGGAGAGATACAAATGATAATTTATTTATGCAAATAAAGGCTTGTTTGTTTCCTTTCTTGGAAATTACATAGAAGTGAGCTCAAGAGAGGTGGGGCACCATGGAATTGAATGCACTTGTATAGATTTGTCTATTCAGAGATCCAGCCCTGAGAACAGCCAGTTCTTTTATTAAAGGCTATTAACTGAAGTTCTTTCCATTCAATATTTATTTGTTTCATTTGTCTGAATTGCAAGTTTTCAACTGTGTTTTGGAAAATTGCCTGCTTGCACTGTCCAGTGGTCTGAAGTCATGCTAATACCCATGAAGGCTTCTGCAAATATTTTAGGCCATTCCTTTAAAAAAAAAGACACAAAGGTCATCTGTTTGGTCAGATTAGCATATTGTGTCTCGGATTCTTATTTTAATAAATGATACATATTTGAAGAAAATTGATTTCTATCCAAGGTGAAGAAGCGACTCAAGATTTTGAGTATCAAGTTAATAGGCTATGTCTGCTCTGAATTTCAGAGGGAAACAGTTGGCTAGAACTTAGTGCATTTTGCCTTATTTAAGGCATATTTCCGCAGGTCAGCTCTTCAATTTTCTTACAAGTCTGGGTTGAGTTAGAGAATGAAATGTAATATGTCTCCAAGACGAACATGCTTCAGTAGAATGCCAGTGACTCTGCAATTAACCTTAAGCTTCTTTGTTCTATCAATTAAAAGATTGATTGATGATGTGCCATCGGGTCCTTTCGATTCCTAGTGACCGACCGATAGATTTTTCTCCATGACAATCTGTCTCTAGCCTGTTCTTTTGAAGGTAGTCATCATTGCCACTGTAACTCTGTCTATCCACCTTGAGGTAGGTAGTTCTCTTCTCTTTCCTTCGACCTTTCCCAGCATTAGAGCTTTCCCCAGAGTCCTGAGTCTTTAGATAAGGTGTCTAAAATAGGATAATGTGAACCTGGTTATTAATGTTTTTAGTAAAAAACTGTGGTTTAGTTTGCTCAGTTATCCATTGTTTACTTGGCTATCCGTGCTATTTCTCAGGAGTCTTCTCCAACACATAGCTGCTTTTCCACTTCCATTGACCATCTCAGGGAATATAGGATTTGTACAATTTGTTGGTCTCCATCTTCTATCTTTTTTTTCCTGCCCATTCCTCTTATCTTTTTCTTTCAAGCAGCTTTGAGAGAAGGATGACTATATGAAGAATTGCACTTTCTTTTTCCTTCTTTCCTTTCTTTTCCTGGATCTTCAGGCTGAGACCTACCAAGAAGACAGATATACGTTTTCTTGCTGGCACATTTTAATCCTCTTGTCCATTTGAATTAGAACTGTAAAGGACAGAAAGTGTGAGGATGGCTGGCTGGCTATGCTTGCTGGCAAAACTTGGAACCTCATTCACAGTGAGTGGCCATTAAGAGCCATTAGAAGCCAAAATTGTAGATGTTTCTGTGTGCTCCCTTCAGGAAAAAAAACCAGGGCCAGGTCACGTGAATTGTATTCCAGCCTTGCATTCTGGCATTGAGTTTGGTAATGCTATCATCCGAAAACTTGTTTTCCTGATTTTATAATTATTCTTTGGAATGCACTGCCACCCACTTTCTTCTCCTACAGCTTTTGTAACAATTGGACCAAGAACAAAAAAAAAAATGAGGAAAGGAGAAGTGAAGAAATACTCCACAGGACTGAAAACACAGAAAGTTTAAAGAATAAAATGATGTTACTCTGTAGTTGATTTCTGAAAGACAAAAGGGAATTTAGGGAATAATAATGTAAGAAATTATCCTCGGATTGATCAAGCTGACATCATGTTCTCCTTTTATAAACCTGCATTTATTTTTGATAAAACACTCTTTTCCTAAGGAAAAAAAAAAGAAAATTATTGTTGCAAGGAAGGAAATAGTAACTTTGCCATACAATAGGTAATACATTCCTAACCAGAATGGCTTCATATCCTGTCATCTCCACCTATCAAAACTGTAAGATTTGCAAAGCAGGTTTTTTTTTAGGGGAAACACCCATAGATGTGTAAATGCTCCCCCTTTCATTATAAACAGTTTAATGCATATGAAATGTTTTTTTCATAAAAGGACTCAGCCATAATGCCTACGTGGAATTTGAGGATTATTTTGAAAATAGCATCAGAAATCCATTCTCAAAAATAGAATGGAAACCGGTTTGCTCTATTTTTCCGGGTTAAAACTTTCGGTAGCGATTTGTATTGATCCTCTTAAAAATAAATTTCATAATAGGACTGTGGCACGACATATTGATTCATAGGTGAAGCCAGATAAATTTGGGAGTACGAGGGACAGCATCTTGGATTATCATATATTCCAACTGTTTAAATAGTGACTTTGTTTTCCTGGTTAGATTTTTTTTTTGGCCTGTTTTTCTCCAAATCCCAACCCACAGCTGACAATAATCAACCCCACATTTGTTACAATAACAAGTCTCATTAGAACACTGGTTCTAATCATGGAGTGAGGAGGTAGGAGGGTTCATTCAGCGTGGATGATTTCATCTGGAATGATGTCACTGCTAAGGAAAAACACTGAACTACCATTAAGCAGTTCAACCTTGGATTCTCGTCCTTGTAAATATCTGGATTTAAAGAGACAAAGCATCCTATCTAGTGCATTTAATCCTGGACAGGTTTTTTTTCTCTCTCCTGAACTTTGAATCACTGATTTATAAATGGAACTAGAAAGCATTGAAGCCCTGCTTAATAGATACTTAGAAATCTGCGGGAAAGGAAAGGAAGAATAAGACTATTAACCATAAGGGCTAGTAGCTTTATCAGGCCTGTTTGGCCCTCTTGTCACCTGTGTCCCACTACAATTTGTATAAATTACAAAACCAACAATACTTGGAAAATATAGGCTCTGGGTGTGGGTCTTGTCTTTTGTCCTTTAAAAACAGTTTCCTTGACCAAAAGGGCTGCCTGCAGTATTTTACACTGATTACTGCTGATCTTCTAGAGCAGGCGTGTCAAACTCACTTCGCCATGGCGATGTCATGTGACATATCAAGACCTTTTCCCCCCTTCACTAAACCGGGCATGGGCGTGGCCAGCATGTGACACATCCAACTCGCGGACATCCCTGTTCTAGAGTTTTTCCATCTGCCAGTAATGAAGTTATTTAATGCTGCCAATTTACTAGGAGATGTCCAGAGCCTTCTCTGGTATAGTAACAGTTTTTTAGATGCCCAACTCCTGGTTTCAAAAACGGTGAATTTTGTAATCCCGATTCTTATCCAGAATTGAATGCTTCAGGTATAACTGTTCCAACCATGACTGGTGAAAGGATGTCCCTCCTCCCTCTTCTGTAATCTTTTAACTCCAGGTCCTTTTCTCAGGGATGGCAACCCACAGACACCTGGAAAGTGTGCCTCCTCTGAAGCTTGCCTCCAGATGTTAAAATGCTCTCTTGACCTGCAGAAAGTCCCTTAAGAAATGACTTCTGGGTAGCAGGAAGACTATGACTGCACCCCCACTCACACTCCGTGACCCGACAAAAGCGCGAACTTTGAGGATCAATCGTAAGCATCATTCATTCAATGCTGGCCCAACTTCAAGTGGTCATTGAATGAGTCATCTATCGAGGACTATCTGTCCTTTGTCACTTCACTTACTACCATGATGTCAGTTTACTTACTATCATAATGTCAGTAGACATGGAATTTTGTCATTTGGAATTCTTCATATGGAAGCTATAATACAACTTTTTCCAGGTGATCTTCCCTCTAATTTATTCTGTGTTTCTGCACTGGCGCCTGTACCAATCTGTTCTTTTTATTAATTCACCTGTTAATTGAATTAATTTGTTTTTGTACCTTGGCTGGTCAAGTACCTGTTTTGGCAGCCTGAAGGGAGAGATCTTGTCCTCCTTGTTTTAACAATGTACTTACAAATCTGTGTGTTTAAGCACATGGTGCCCAGAACAGAGACTCTTGATGCGATTATTTTCTCACTTCCGGGCAGTGTCTTTATTATTCTAGGATCATAAAGATAATGCTATTCTCTGACAGATGTTTTCTGTGGGTCCCCATAACATGGATTGGATTAGTAAAATATGCCCATTAACCCAATAAGGTTGGAGACCCCTGAAATGGGATAACAGGAACTGGGTTGCAAAATATGGACAACCACTGGGTGGCAGCAGACATTGAGGTGGGGGGGGGGAGATAACTTGGTTACCATCTAGTTCTAGTAGTTCAAAGTTTTGCATACCTGATTTGGTAGCATTGCCCTGTACCAGTGGTGAAATTCACATTTTTTACTACCGCTTCTGTGGGCGTGGCTTGGTGGGCGTGGCGTGGCTTGGTGGGCGTGGCTTGGTGGGCATGGCGGGGGAAGGATACTGCAAAATCTCCATTCCCACCCCACTCCAGGGGAAGGATACTGCAAAATCTCCATTCTCACGCCACTCTGGGGCCAGCCAGAGGTGGTATTTGCCGGTTCTCCGAACTACTCAAAATTTCCACTACCGGTTCTCCATAATGTGTCAGAACCTGCTGGATTTCACCCCTGCCCTGTATTGTTTAGTTGTTTAAATCTCGTGCCATTTGGTCTAGTTCCAAAGAAAGTACATTTGCCACTTTCCTTACAGGCAGTATGGTTAGCTTGGCCGAATGTGGTATTAAGTGGGTTTTATATTGTATGAAAGCTGTAAATGTGACTCACAAAGTTTAAAATCACATGACATACTAAGCCAAAACTGAAGAAACGACGTTAGTTCAGGATCAGATTTCTTCACCATCACTATTTTTGTTAATAGCATAGGTATTAAAAAAAAAAAAGAAATTCTGTAGGAGAATGGAGATGTAGAGTTGCCTCTGTCTGTATTTGAAGTCATGAATGCAGAAAGTAGGATTTCTCAGTGCTTTGCTTTAGTTTCAAAAAGTGTCAGCAATGTATTAAAACAGATGTGTCTGTTTTCAGGATCCCTGTTTGAATGATTCACCAGCAGGTGCTGTGTTTGTGCTCTTGTGCATGCCAAAGCACCTTTTTGGAAACAAATTCTAAACATTATGCATTCCTGTTAGAGGAAAAGCAAGAGGCAATTCAGAAAAAGGGGCCTTAAAGGACAAATCATTAAGACATGCAGTCCAATGAGGTGTATACTAGTTTTCAACAATCCAGTGTCCATCATATATTTTCTACAGGTAGTCCTAGACTTACAACCACAATTGGGCCCAAAGTTTATGTTGCTAAGTGAGACATTTGTTAAGTGAGTTTTGCCCTATTTTATGACCTTTCTTGCAACAGCTGCTAAGTGAATCTCTGCAGCTGGTAAGTTAGTAACATGGTTGTTAAGTCAGTCTGGCTTCCCCATTGACTTTGCTTGTCAGAAGGTTGCAAAAGATGATCACCTGACCCTTGGACACAGCAATGGTCATAAATATGAACCCAGATTGTTGGGGGCAATATGCTGACTCTCTGTAAACCGCTGAAAGGCCTATGAAGCGGTATATAAGTCTACTGCTATTGCTATTGCTATCTTGATCATGGGGATGCTACAAAGGTCGTAACTGTGAAACCATCATAAGTCCCATTTTTCAGTGCCATTGTAACTTTGAATGGTCACTAAATTAACCTTTTGTAAGTTGAGGACTACCTATATTTACCTGATCATCCTGGCTTAGGAGTATGTTTTTTTATATGTATGCACGCTTTGAGGGATTTTAATTTATAATATAGGTAATAGGTTGAGAAGGTTGGACTTCACAGATTTTTCAGATTCTTCCAATCTTATCTAGATATGTCAGAGTGCACATGTGGTCCTTTGTGTTCTCTACAGCCGTGTGTGTGTGTGTGTGTGTGTGTGTGTGTGTGTGTGTGTGTGTGCTTGTGTGCTTGTGTGTGTGTGTATTATGCTACAATTATGTCCTTTGGCCATACTGAAAAAAACTTGCAAACGCAACACATCTGGAGACCAGAAAAGCACATCCAAAGCAATTATTAACTGCAGCTTGAAGAAGAAGTTTATCATTTGCTTCACAGAGATGCCAACAAATCTGGGTCTCTCTTTATGCAAAATATGTTCAGTAACACTGAATTTCTGACTAGACCAGTGGTGGGATTCAAATAATTTAACAACTGGTTTTCTGCCCTAATAGCCAGTTGGGTAGGCGGGGCTCAGTGGTCACGTGACTGGGTGGGTGTGGACAACTCAACGTCACTCCCGTCAATGGGTGCTTCGCCTTAGCTCTTACAATGTAATCAGGATTAACCGGACAGACAGTTTCTGTAAGCAGGTCAACGAAGATGAGGCTAGAAACAACACCAGAATGTTTGCTTCCTGCTTTCCTTACAGGATTAGCCCTGTAAAGTGGGGAAAAACAAAAGGAGATTTCTTCCAACAACCGGTTCTCCAAACTGCCTGGAAAGTTACTCCCGAATAGGTGCGAACCAGTTGAATCCCACCACTGGACTAGACCTAGAACTGACAATTGGATTTAGACTCCAGGTCTTTTAATACATTGTTAACTTTAGATAAGATGCTGTGATATACTTGCTATCTTTGGAGCTATCTCCTTCTTGTATTCATATCACAAATAGGGACAGTTTCTCTTCCCATTCATAATAGAGTCTTAACCTTGCCAGATTTCCCAAATATTTAAAGATCTGAATAAATCTCCAGATACAGGTGTTGGGAAATTAGCTAGAGCCCATAGAATGTTCTAGTTTGCTAGGTTGGTTTTTACCTTAGTGGTGATTAAAGATTTTACATATTGGTTTGTTTTCTGTTGTTATTTTGTATAGTGTTTTCATTCATAACTGCCAGGAGTGACTATGGTGAGATGGGCGATTATATTAATTGGGGAAAAATATAGAATAATAAGAGTGCTGTTCCACAAATGTGGTACAACTTAAAAAAAAAATTATGGCTTCTTATCTTGCTTGTTTTAATAAGTATGTGTCTGAGGATGTGTCTCAGCTAAAGATACCAATTGATAAATACGTCAGTTCATTACTTGTAGAAAAAAAATGGACCTTAGATTAAATTAAGACTGGAAGTGCTTCAAATGTCCAAATTTCAATCTTGAGAAATCGAGGAATTAGCATTAAAAGCCATGTTGTATTCTCAGATACATACTTGTCAGTAAAGACTTAGTTTAGCTTTTTGCGCTGAGATGGCTTGCAATACTTGTAAATTTGGGGATTGAGACTTGATCTTGGTCTTTCAGGTTGGATTTAGATTGAGGAAGATTGCGTCATTGCTAAAGTTCTGCAGGGTGGCAATCCTTTCAGTCACGTTCTACACCTGATGAGTTTCTGTTTGAGGCACGCTAAGATGATTCTCATCAGATATGAATTTTTATGCAGAGTGTATTGAGAAGCTTCGGAATAATAATCTCAATCAATAAAAATGTATCTGTATATAGAGTTTGGTTGATACTGTTGAAAGAAATGTCCTTCTGGGTTCAGCTCCAAGTGGGGAAGAAGACACTGGAGACATGGAGGCTGCTTGGAAAGATGGTTTATTGTTGGACAGGGCCACATGGCTTGAGCCCTGACCAGAAAAGGTGATCACATGTTTCAATGTTGATGGAGAAGAAGAGAGAAGGGCTGAGGAAGGGGCTTGCTAGGCTTTTATACCCTGTTCAGTCCCACCTCTCTGTTTCCTGTTCCTGTGTAAGAGATGTATTCTGACTGGTTGTCAGACTCCCATGGTGCCATGCAGGGGGCTACTCTCTAGGCTGTGATGAGTTCTCAGATGCCTTGTGGTCAGTTGAGTAATATCCCTTCCCCCTACAGCTGCAGTGAGAAGTCTTTATTATGTAAAGTGGGCTGGCCTGGCCATCTTAATGGCCCATTAGCTGGGGATGGGCAGAAAGCTATAGGCAACTATTCTGTCTTTTGAAAACATGTTTCTTTTCACATCCAGAGAAATATTCTGCCTTTTCAATATTTCCTAGGATATTTCATTTTTCTGGGAGAGGGCTGGATGATAACTTCCCACAATACTATTACATGTAGGTACCATTCTTCTAAATGCATCTTTTAAATTTCCACCTGCGTATTTAAAGGAAGTCATACTGACCAATCGGTCAATCTGGATGAGGCTCATAATTGAGCCAGAGGGGAGAGAATTCATTGCCTCAGTTTGTGTCCTGATTAAAAGTGCCCTAAAAGGAAAATGCAGTTGAGATGCAAATGCTTTCCTAGCTTAGAGTATATCCAGACCAGCATTCCTGCTTATTTTTCTTCTTTTTCTTTTATTGTTTAAATTATGCTCTCATTGTCCTGGAAAAAAATACCAGCTTGTTTTCAGTATATATCTTATGTAGTACATAGTTTTGGAATGTAGAAGAGAAAAGGACTTGATTATAGCTGTTGGAATATTTGAACAACACATTGATATAAATTAGTTCAACACTCCTATAATTGGAAAAGGGATGGGATAGTGGACAGTACACCTATGTGCAGTGCAGAATTTAAGATTTGTGACAGAGAGGGAAAAGTGAATGTTGTACAGCTGGGAAACTCTAACGATTAAGGCACCAGACTAGAAACTAGGAGGCTGTGAGTTCTAGCCCTGCCTTAGTCAGGAAAGCTGAATGGCTCAAGCCCAGTCACTGTCTCTCAGTCCAACACACCTCACAGAGGCATTGTGGAGAAAATAGGAATATTGGCTATGTTTGCCACCTTGAGTTGCTTATAAAAATAATAAAGATGGTATGTTTTAATTTTAAAAAAGAATAATAAATAAATAGCATTGAAGAGTACACTGGAAGCTGTTAGTTTGAATGGACTCGTCCAGGCGAGCTAGCAGACAATTACACCACGCTTTCGTCGGTGCTTTGGAACGTGCAGCAAATGGATTAGCTGAACCGCACCATACTCGAACGCTCCCAGTATCGCTACAAATATATTAAATTGTCAGAGCTAAAGAGACTTGAGCTTATTCATCTTGCCCTTACCAGCTGCTGTTTGTGGCATTTTGGAACAAGAGCCGGAATCAGAGGGAGGGGAGGAAAAAAAAATGGGATGTTGTCTCTTTAAGCAGCTGAGCAAACCATATGCCAATAGCGTAGCTCTTGAGTTAAACTGCATGTCTGTGTGCTGAGTAAGGAATGTGGTTGCATGCCTGACCCGTTAGCTATGACTGCTCCTTGGTGGATCGGCTGTTGCTCATGTGCTGAGCTCATTCAGGCTCGCTGGAGTTGGCGCTGTGCATACACAAGGGGCGAAGTCAGGAGGAAAATAATCCTGCCGAGGAGGAGGAGGAGAAATATTTTTGTCCGATTACCTTCCTCTTTCCATTTTTAATTTCTCCTCAAAGCTGGATCGGTGGATGCCTCAGGCTCTCCCTTTCCCTTATTTTGGAAAGAGGAGGCTTTCTACCCCCCCTCATCAACAGCTGTTGTTTGGCGAGGGCAGGGGATAACTCTGGGAAAGACGCAATCCAGCTGCCTGGATGCCTTTGGATGTTATGATTGCTTCCTCTGAGGACCAGACCTGGCCAGACATGCACAAGGGGCAGATGAAGCTGAAAATCAGGGTCAGGCGAATGAAGGAAAGCAGAGACATACGAGGTTGGTCTCCGGGATTATTACTCTTCCTTTAAAAAAGGCAGAGGTTGCATGAAAAGTGAATGCAAAAAAGAAAGGAGTGGGGCATGGAGAGCTTGCTTAATATCGACTGTGTGCTGGGGAAGGAGGCAGGTTGAAAGCTGACATCTTGCACTTTTAGGATTGGGAGAATATCTGCATTAGGTATGTGATGGTTGGGTACAAATGCCCATTGTTCCCTTGGGTGTGCAGATGCAAGATACGAGCAGCAATCCTAAGTATGCTCCAATATTCTTCTGAAGAAATACGATCTGAATTGGGTTGGCACCGTGTGGCAAAATAAACATACGTGTATATCTAATACATTATATACACACATGCATACACACCCACATTTTGGGAAATGTGCTGATTGTTGCTGTTTGCTGCAAAAAGATGGTGTGAGAGCCAGTGGGCATTTAGTGATGAGGACTCTTAGATTTTGATTTTGATTTAAGGAGGCTGGAACTCCCCCCCCCCCAAAAAAGCAAGCTTAATTTTGTAATTGTAATTTGAGACACGTTAAAACAGGAGTGCAAAGGAAAGATCAGAGAAGGAAAACAGATCTCTTATGTAATTCACCACATGTTCCTCTCTCCTGTATTCTCTTCTTTGGAGGTCACTGTCAAAAGGATGTGCAGATGGAGGGTGGGGTAGATGGCAGAAACAACAGATCCTGTGTTACTATCCTCAGCTTTGCATCCAGAATATTTTCTTTGTTTTCTTCCTATGACAGATAGCTTTCGGTCTCAAGAAAGATTCCTCAGCATGCCCATAATAGCTTATTATTTGCAGAAAGGGGTGGAAAGCAGCCTTTTAAAGATGTAGAGTGACCTACTTTACCAAGTGATGAGACAAGAGAGTTTCCCATCACCCTTGACGAAAATGGAAATTCTCCTACAATGCTTGACCTTTTTGTTTGTCTGGTTGTTGTTTTTTTAATATGTCAGGAAGGGCATAACTCAGAGATGGTGTCATTAGCAATAAGTCATTTGTGGTTATGACACATTTTTCTCTACTTAGAACCTGTAAAGCTGGTCTAAGTAAAACACATGAACCAGAGGGAAAATCTGGATCAACAGCACATAAACACTGGTTTTTCAAGGCTACCACTATTTCATATTGTTGCTTTTTCAGACTTTTTCCCCGGTTATACAAGCCTTTGGGGTCAAAAAGTAGAATAGAGTTGGCAAAAACTCAGAAAAAAATGTTATACATGTCTTTCTAAATTTTCTGCATATAATTGAAATTATCTGTTGGGCTCACTGGTGAAACAAAATGATTTCCTAATACAGCTGATATATTCTTCAAATTTCCTGGTTTTCAACGTTTACTGTAGCCATTGGAGGGCATCGCATTGGAAAACACTATCCTAGGTTATTCTTTCTGATTAATACAGTCACATCTGTTTGCATCTGCATATATTTTCCCTCAGCAAGAGGAAAATTAGGCACCTAGAAATAAAATGCCTATT